>NW_012151285.1:3114568-3131534 GCF_000956105.1 Propithecus coquereli | reverse complement strand
TCGTCACTGGGCAGGCCCCTTGTCACAGGTATGCTTCCACTTGATACTAGCTCTGGGTCACAGTTTGCGGGGAGCCCCAGGCCAAGAACGCGGCAATAGACAAACCAGGCGCCATCTCCTTCCACGGGCTCCTGCCTCTAAATGAGGTGGAGATTCAATCCCAAAGTTGCAAGCATGACTCAGCCGGCCCCCCTGCAATACCAGCTGGGGTTACGTCACCTCCACAAGTTCAACATCTGGAAATCCGCAGAGCAACCCTGGTGGATGGGAGCAGTGCTCAGGGAACATTCTTCCAAGTTCAAGGTGACTGCAAACGCGACATTGGGCAGATGGCAAAGGCCTGAAGGAAGAGTTAGGATTTGGCCCCTCAACTCTGCACTTCATCCCACATCCACGGATCTCCGGAGCAGACTCTCAGGAGTCCATGGATTTTGCCACTCTGAAAGTACAAGAAAGAAAATTCCAGAGTTGCAGAGAAAAAACTTTGACAAGCCTCCAGAATGGTCAGAACTCATTTCCTCTGTAACACCAGGACACGCAACCTAAGGGTCCCAGTGTACAAGTTCATATCCTCATGTGGATTTCCTTAACAACCGAGGAGAAGTCAAGTGTCCACAAGAAAAGTATAAATATACAGCATGTGTATGTGTGTCTTCTGCAAGCGGTTTTCATCAGACTTGAAAGAGAAGCTGTTCTTTTTCTTCTCAAACCTAACAGTGAAGAATCCCACAGGATATGAAAAGCTCTCAGAATGAATCAGCCACCAATGGGAAAAGCTTACTAATAGGGCCAATGCTAGGGGCCAGTTGCAGACGGAGGTCAGAGAAATGGCCCTTCCTATGTGGCCAGCGAACAATTCATAAAAGCATCCAGGTCAGCCGAGGACCCTCCACCGCCTCCTCCTTGTCCCCTGTCCAACATGATGACTTCCAGAACTGGAATATGAAAAGTCTCCGCGTCAGGAAGTAATACCAACCAGAACAATATGAGTCTCTGAAGGACAGGTGTCCAGGCAGTTGGACCTGAACCATAGGAAAGAGAAATTCTCTCTTCTGTTGCCACCAGCGCAGATGGATGGGATCGAGGATCATTTCCTCAGCAGGCAAAAACCCAGGGAAGAGGAACTGGGAAAAGGTCACGTCCAAACAAATGAATCAACCCAACGAAGAGAGTCCCAGAAGGCACAGGCGGACACACACAGCCCACAGGAGGAGGAGAAAGCCACCACCAATTTGAAACAGTCACTGCTCCAGGGAACATTCCTGCAGATGGACCCTAGGAAATCCCTGCACGGTCAAGAGGTCAGAAGGCCCCGTGAAGACAGGAAGCCACTAGAAAGTGTGCACCCCTGAGAGAGGGGGAATGTTCTACGTGATTCTTCCAACATTGTCTCCTTCCACCTATAAAACTAAACCTGATGCAAAATTAGCATGCCATATAAAACAAATGGGAGAGTGAAAGAAAATCCCACCATCCCATATAAGCCATCTGTACAAGGTGCTTAGTACACATCAGGAATTCTTAGTAAAGTTAGCTAGAATTTATAATAATATTATTTATTACCTTACTAACAACAATAACAACATTCATGGCTGCCAATGAAGCATGTGTTCCCTCCAGAGACGAAAGCTAAGGTACCATCTAAGCAAATCCACTGAGTTAGTTAATGAACCACTTTCCAAAAATCATAGCTATTCAAAATATTCTTTCAAAGCCAGGACACCCACGTGTAAAAGCTTGCAGTGTGTGCCCCTCCTTCCCCTTCCAACTCAGAAGGGGAATCAGATCAATTGCTAATGCTAGAGCACAACATCCTCACTGAAACTGTGATAAAACACAACACGCTGCCTTCACCCAGGTTGCTTTTCGGTCCCGATTTTTCTCTCCTCCCTTACACCTCCACTACAGGATGAAATGACAGGATTGTGGCTGCCTCTCCTGGTTTTACCATTTGTAGCTTCTACTTCCTTTTCTTCACACTGCTTTCTTTCCAAGGGCGCTGTGACTCCATTTTACTGACTAGGGAAACGAATTTGGTCTTTTGAGCTCCTGAGTGATTTGGGAAGAAAATTGGCCTCGCCTTCATTTTTGGCCATGACCCAACAGAACGCCTTCTCTGCGCTGTCTCTTCCCTGTTTGTGTCTCAGCCACCACCCAGGTTAAGCCATCTCTAACCGGCCATGGGCTCCGAACAGGCCTCCCTGTGTCTTCTAGGGCCCCTCAGTCCAACTGGCCTCCCCAATGCCACCAAAGGGATTTCTCTAAAAGACAGGTCGTAGATATCATTCCCTAATGATACCTTTACTTTCAGTGGCTTAACTTCCTGCTAGTAAAATTCAAGATCCTTGGTGTCACCTTAAAAAAACCCTCCATAACAGGACTCCAGATGAGCCAAGTCCAGTCCCCACAAACCCTACATGCCAGCCCCACAGGACAACAGCTCCTCTTCTATTGTGCCCTACACCTGCACACGCCACCACTTCCTGCCTGCCTCCCCCACCCTGCACCCCCCAATTCTTGCTAAACACCGACTCGCCCTGCAGGACCCACTTCAAGTGCTGTGTATTCCACAGAGTGAAATTTAATCTCCAGATAAAAGCGACCCCCTTGCTTGGGTCTCCCAGTCACTTTGCTTACACGTTGACACATAGTAAGTGAGGCTTACGTTAGAATTACTGCTGATCACCACAATGCCACAGCACTGACCCGACTGCTTCACACACAGTAAACAATGAAGTCGGGAACGAGGAAATTCCACGCAAACACCGGGACAGAGGAAGGCGTCCAAATGTACCCTCAACTCCACCTTGGAACCTGATCAGACCCAACTTTAAACAGCTGCTTGGAGCATATTTAGGTTGAAATCACAGCTATCAACCTGCCCCCTGGGATTCATAAAGAGATATTTTCATTCTATCTGAAACCCAAGCCCGTGAACCAAGGAATAGTAACCTTCTGTTGGTTTGCGAGGCCAATATTTTCCATTAAGCCAAGATAAACTTAGGGATTTATTTAATATACATATCTCACCACAACCCATCACTAATTAGAGATGTAAATTCCACAAACTGGCTTAAGAGCTTGAGAGGGCCTCACGGCTTGAACTTCCGGCTGGGATCTTCCGACACTACTGCAATCTAGGGGACTTCCTAAACTATTTCAGGACATCTTGCAGTGACCCCCTAAAGGGAATCAAATTAACGTCTAATGTGATCCAAGCAAAGATCCTGGAGTGGAACCGAATCACCAGAAGTCACAGGAACGCAAAGCGCGGACTCCAACAGGGATTCGCCCCAGTATGCAAGAAGGAAGCGCCTGCCGCAGGGACAGCAGAGAGAGAGGGACACGTTCCGGGACACCTGCGGGTCACTTCATGCCACGTTCTCCCTATAGAGGCAGGGACGTGGAGGTTTTCAACAGGATGGCCAGGGACTGTCTCGCTGAAAAAGAGACACAACAGAAACCACCCCATGCGGCCACCTGGGGAAGAATGTTCCAGGTCGGGAGAACAGCAAGGACAAGGTCTTTGAGGCAGGCGTTTGCCTGGGACCATATGTCTGAGCAAAAGCCACAAGCAGAGAGCGAGGGGAAAACCATAGACAGGAAGGGGCGGCTTGTGCCAGCCAGAAGCCACTGTGAGCACTTCGGTTTTTATGCTGGGGGATCTGAAAACACGGGACAGTACTGAGCAGAGTGACACTATCTGACTTAAACCGGCCTACTGTGTTGAGACAGAATGGTGGGGGGACCAGAGAAAAGCAAAGGGGCCAATTTGGAGGCAAGCACAGCAATTGATGCGAGAAGCCCTGCAGCATCCAAATGCAGACCGAACAGCGTCTGCACCGGCCACCAGTACAGATCTGCGAGAAGAGCCAGCGGTGACCACCCGCCCCCAGCCTAGCGGCTGCAGATACAAAGCCCAGCAGCCACCCTGGCGAGGGATGAAAGGAGAGCTCTCGGCAGCTTTTCAGGCCGACTCCGCAGAAGCTATTAGAAAGGTTAGCAATAAGCGTGGCCCAGCTTTAAACATGGGAGTCAGAGGGGTCACCCCAAATGAAAAGGAGACTGAGAAACAGCCTTCTCTTGGGAGCCCCCCTGGAAACAGAGGAAAACACACACTGCCAAGAAGAAAGGCCCCCTGCAAATGCGAGCAGTTCTGGACTTTGCACTGGATTGGTTTCAGAGAGAGCGGCCCTTTGGAGGTAGCGGGGTGGCAAGGCCTCTTAGAAGTGTCCCTTCTTTTACTGCAGCTAGAGGAAAGAAAAAGGAGTCAAGGTCACACACTCAGGTGGCTTTGAAGCCCAGCCCCCCACTGAGTAGTCTAGCCCAGTAATCCCAGTGTGCAAATTGCTCCTCTCTGCTCCTCCCAGGGTCTCCCGGAGATGTGTCAGGCACATTGGGGCTGGCCAGCGCCCCTCGGCACCCTGGGGGAGCTTCGGTCTGGAATCAGCTCAGCCTCAAAACCATGTCTGAGACCCTGGTATCTAAACTCATCCAGCCCCTCGTTCCTCCTCTATAAAATGGGGACTCGATGAGATCGTGCATGAAGATCACTCCGTACAAAGACAACACTCAATAGAGAGGAGTTATTCTTGGGATCGTTATTGCTACTTCTCTGAACCTACCCATGAATGCATGAGAAATTCATTTAAAGTAAAATAATGAAAACATTTACTGGTACCATAAACAACAGATGCATCACCATTAAACAATAAAAGCAGGATGGTGACACACTTTGTATATCGATACATCATTTTAAACATGTATTCAAAGAACAGAAGGCCCACCTTGAATTAAATGTCACCCTCTCCAAGATCTTCATCTTTCACAAATGCAAAATTCGCAGCAGTGCTTGCTAGTGAACTGTTGCATATATCGACACTGACGTGACAACAATTGAAACTCTCCTTCTGGACACTAATTCAACAATAATATGCATTAGGAGCATTTAAAAGTTTAAACCTTTTAGCCAATAAATCTCTATCTAAAAAAATTTAATTTCTATTCTTATTCTATGTAAGAATAGAATAAAAATGGCCGGGCGCGGTGGCTCACGCCTGTAATCCTAGCACTCTGGGAGGCTGAGGTGGGCGGATTGTTTGAGCTCAGGAGTTCGAAACCAGCCTGAGCAAGAGCGAGACCTCGTCTCTACTAAAAATAGAAAGAAATTAATCGGACAACTAAAAATATATAGAAAAAAATTAGCGAGGCATGGTGGCACATGCCTGTGGTCCCAGCTACTTGGGAGGCTGAGGCAGAAGGACTGCTTGAGCCCAGGAATTTGAGGTTGCTGTGAGCTAGGCTGATGTCACGGCACTCTAGCCCAGGCAAAAGAGTGAGACTCTGTCTCAAAAAAAAAAAAAAAAGAATAGAATAAAAGATGCAAAGATTTACATGCAAGGAAGTTCACAAGCCCCATTAGCAGAAAAACAAAAGTGGACAACAAAATGTTGAGCCAGAAGAAACAATTAATAAACTCTGTTACATTCTTACAAGAAACTACTTTGCAATTTTTTACAAAGTGACTTTAGGAAAAATATCTGTCAGGAGAACCTGAGCTACCTGAGATTCTGGCAAATGAGCAATGTTGGATTAGAAGCAAATTCCTGACTTTGTCACATAGTAATAAGATGTCGTGGGTATAGAAAACCAGCCTTGAAAGGAAGAAAACATTGTGTGGCCCAGGATGGCCACATCAGCCACCAGGCGTGTGAAAAACACCCACAGGCCAGAGCCTCCCACTTTCCTGGCACCCTCTCAGGATGCCAACGAATACAAAATCCGAAAAGCCTCCAGGAACTAATACAAAGAACCGGCTGACCAGTCCAGGGAGGCTTACTTAAGGGGAATCTGAGAAAGAATTTCTCACCTGTCACCTGGTTACTCTAAGGAATCTGAAGGTAAATAAATTCAATAAAGGCTCTGAGCAAAGTATGTAAGTTCGTCCAAAATGATGCAACAATTTAGAATTCACTGACACGACCACCTGACTTGTTGTTTTGCTGTTGTTGTCATTGTTTTTATTGTTGTTGGGGTGCTTTTGACCAAGAGTGTACTTCTTAAATCTTCTTTCAACAAAGCAGAACTGCCTTCAGAGCTCATAGATCTATGTAGTGGGTCAAACAGTGTCCCCCAAAACCACTCGTGTCCACTTGGAACTTCAGGATGTGACCTTACTTGGAAATCAGGTCTTTGCAGATGTAATTAGTTCAGATGAGGTCATACTGGAGGGGAGTGAGCCCTAAATCCAGTGACTGGTGCCCTTATAAGGAGAAGAGAGGACATAGGAGAAGGCCATGAGAGAGGCAGAGATTGGATGTCGCAACTGCAAGCCAAGGAATGCTAGGACTTGCCGGCAGTCACCAGAAGCCAAGAGGCCAGGGAGAATTCTCCCCTGGAGCTGTCAGAAGGGGCATGCGCTCCTGACACCTCGACTTTGGACTTCTGGCTTCCAGAGAACTGTAAGAGAATACATTTCTGTTGTTCTAAGCCACCAAGGTGGTGGTAATTTGTTAAGGCAGCCCTAGAAAATGAATACAATCTACAAACAGAAGTCCCAGAGTGAAGACAAGCTAATCACACAAAAGAGGGTTATCGGGAGGAAAGTATATTAAGGATACAGGTTCTTTACAGCTCGATCTAACGCTGTGTGTTGGGGATGAGGGACGCTTCTGAAGAACAGCTGGAAGATGAAATTAATTTAAGACGTTACTAGCAGTGTTCTTGTTTGTCAGAGCAGTGGCGTGCACACGCATTACTTGGACAGTCCTTTGAGAAGCTCCCACAACGGTGGGCTGACAAAGGAGAGCCTCGGCCAGAGAGGAAGGACAAGGCAGATACTGCTGGTGGCTGCGACCAACCAAAATTAACCACCAACTGCATGTGATGCAATCTTTTTGGGATTGTGTAGAAATTCTGAAGGTGTCGCTACAAGTAAACAAGAGTTCCACAGGCCCAGACAGGAGCAAGGATGGAAATTTTAATTATCAGTGTCAATGTGACTTCTTTGAAGCCACATGTTGATGAGGCCTGCTGACATTTGGACTGAAAGTCTGCAACTCTGTGCTACTGCTTTGATTACACTGTCAGCTACTCAAGGGTCACCATGCATCTATATTTCAATGTACAGGGACAAGAACGAGGGGCACACAATAAATAAGTATAATGTTGGATGAATAAAGGAAATGAATCTACAAATGGTTCTGGGTAATAAAGCATTAAAACACAACATGATGCTCTTACTACACACAAAAAAGGGCAACTATGGGAAGAGATGGATATGTTAACTTGCTTCACTGTAGCAATCATTTCATTGTGTATATCAAAACATCTTGTCAATCACACACTTTTGCATCTTGCCATGTGATGCCCTCTGCCATGTCATGAGGCAGCACGAAGCCCTCACCAGAAGCTGCCACCATGCCCTTGGACTTCCCAGCCTCCAGAATTGCAAGAAACACATTTCTTCCCTTTATAAATTTAAAAAAAAATGTTGTACACCTTAAATATATACAATAATAACATAACATAACACGATGATCCGATGGCCTAGAAAGGGTCATAGCTGGACTTTTGCATGCCACAACATTTTTGGCCAGCTGTAAAATCCTAGTATTAAGGCAGTTGATATGTAGTGAGGGACATGTCTAAGCTCAGGCCTGGAAAACTTTACACCCTGGAGCTGCTGATTCCTTTTAATTCCTTCCTGTCCATCTCCCAACTTCTACGTCTCTGTGTTCAGTGTATAAAAGGACTGCCTAATGTGTAGTGACTTCACCACTCCACTGGCAGCACACTGCCCTTCCAGCCTCCTTCCTGTTGCTGTTCCCTATTCTGTGGCCATGCTAGGCTCCCTGTTGCCCACCTCCCATGAACCCATTGAGGATCTTCACACCTTGGCTTGTGATCTCTACTCAGGAATTCCTTTCTCCCCATGCACACAGTGGCTTTCTAAAGAAATCTTACTCACCTTCCAAAATCCCAATTAAGCATCATTGTTCCCTAAAGAGTCCCTTACATGCTTCTGGAAGAATCACCCCTGTTCCTGTATCATGCTGGACCAGCATTCAGCACAGATGACAGGGTGAGCTCCTCAGGAACAGAGTTTCTCTCTCTCTTTAGTGTATCACTGTCACCCGATAAAGTCACTTCATAAACACTGATTGAGGGGATCTCCTGATAAGTGATCTGTAGACAGCGCTACTGTCCCAAAGATATAAAATAAAAGTCAAACATCCTCCCCTCCCCCACCCACCCCCATTACATGAGAGTACCCAAGCTTTCTCAGTCACAGAAATGAGGACATTTGTGATTAATATTAGGATACTAATTCACTTAATGTTCATCTTGCGCACAAGACTGTGAGCTCCTTGCAGCCGGGGGCTGTATCTGATACCTGCTACTATATCTCTAGGCCTTCGCCCTATAACTGGCTCATGGTAATAAATGAATCTCTCACATGTCAGATCAGTTGAGACCCTAGAAAGTTGTAAAAGAATCTTGAAAACATTATGATAAATGGAAGAATACAGCCACAAAAGACCACACATTTTATGATCTCACCTATATGAAATGTCTAGAATAGACAAATCAATATGTAACAGAAGTAAGGGGCTGAAAAGGGGCAAAATGTTTTTACAAGTTGTCTCTTTAAAACCCCGCACCCTTTTTGAGGAATTAAAACCTACATTCCCGCCCGAGGCCAGTCATCAAAGGGGCAGAAAAATGTTCTTTGTTCTTTATATCTTAAACAGGAGATGGCTCAACAGAAATTGTCTGGAGAGAGGTCATGAGATAGTCTTCATGGAGATGCTATAGTTAAACAATAGCCCAAAGCTGAAAACCTCCTTTAAAAGCTCTGTATTTCTGCTTAAAGGGAGGACGATGGTTCTTCAAGACAAGAGTCTGCCATCCTCCTCATTTGCCAACAAATTAATAAACTCTCTTTCCTTTTCCTCAAACTGCTTGTCCTCATCTTTGTCCTCGTCCTTTGTTTGGCTTTGGGGACAAGTACCAAACTTTCCCTAACACATAGAGAGAGAAAGTAGATTAGTGATCATCCAGGATGTGTGTGGAGAGAGAGTTTGGAGGGAAATGGGGAGTGATTACTGATGGGTATAGGGTTTCTTTCTAGGGTGATGAAAATGTTCTGATGTTGATTGTGGTGGTGATTGCACAGTACTGAAAATATATTAAAAACCACTGAATTATACACTTTGTGGGAAAATTGCATGGTACGTAGATAATATCTCAATAAAGTTGTTAAAGCTGTAGAAGTTCAGCTGTTACGAATACTGGAAAATTAAGTTTGCCCAAGAAAGGTAAATAGTGTAATTGGAAGAAACTATGGAAATCTTTTCAAAGATACATAATTTTTTTAATACATGTAGATTTGGTTTTATTTAGTATCCCATAACTAGAGCTTAAATGCTTGTGAACATCTGATTTGAGCTTCTTATTTTTAAAGAAATGAAAACTGAGACCCAGAAGTTCAGTGACAAAAGATTTCACAGACCGTGTGTGGAAGCTTAAAATTCAAACTCAACAGCAGCAACATTATTCACAATAGCCAGAGGGTAGACTTGTAGAGGCCACCCAAGTGTCATCCACAGATGAACGGATAAACAAAATGTGGCATATACATTCAATGGAATGCTATTCAGCCTTAAAAGGAAGGAAATTCTGGATACAACTTGAGGACATTACACTAACTGAAATAAGCCAGTCCCAAAAAGAGAAATCCTGTATGATTTCACTTATGAGGTCCCTGGAATAGTCAAGTTCATAGGAAAGAAGGTAGAATGGTGGTTGCCAGGGGATAGGGATGGGGGAGGGGGAGTTATTACTTATTTGACACAGAATTTCAGTTTTGCAAGATGGAAAGAGTTCTGGAGATTGGTTGTACCACAATGTACATGTATGTAACATTACTGTTAAGTACATAACTTAAAAATGGCTAAGATGGTGAATTTTATGTTACATATTACTACAATTAAAAATAAATTATTTTTTAAAAGTCTAAAGTCCCCTCACCCCCATCCTGAACACTGTCCCACAATGGCATGGCCCAGAGCCAGTGGAATTCACAGATGAAAAGGGGAACAGACTGCTTGGTCTGGCTTCACAATGGAGAAGTGAGGGGGCCCAACTCACTGCTTCCCAGGAATTTTGAGAATTTTAACAAATCTCAGCAGGACCAATCAGTAGACAGATCAATAACATGAAAGCCACTGCACAGGTCTGAGTCCTCCCAAAACAAAGCCCTGCCGGAAGGAGGTGGTCAGCAGCAGGAGGTATCTGGTGTTGAGTGCCAGGCAGGTCAGACAGCTTCTCAGACTTAAATGAGCTCAAGAATCAAACCGGGATCATGTGAAAACGCAGACCTTGGTGTAGTGGGTCTGGGTGAGATATGAGAGTCTACATTTCTAACCAGCTCCTCGGTGGTGCTGGTGTGACGCTGGTCCCAGGGACCATCCTTTGACACCCTGAGCAGCCAGGATGGTGATGAAACACCACACCACATTCCTTTCCCCAGATGAGAAGCCGCCTTCACGGACTTGGAGTTCCATGGAATTATCCTGTTTTCAGTAGAACTAAGCACACAATCACAAGCCAATAAATTTCAGCTCACTTTAGGTCGAGTTAGAAAATGTACATATTTGACTTTCATGGTTTATGAACATGTAAGCTTGATTTACGTTAAAAACTGGGCCAGTGGGTTGGTTGCTTGATTGCGGGGAAGGAAAGAAATCAACTGTGGTCAGTTTCTAAAGGGAATATTAAATATTAATATTACTTAATACTCAAAAGTCAGTGGAATCTGGCCTGATAACTGATTTAGAAATTCATTCAAGTTCCTTGGTAAGCCATGTGGTCAAAAGCCACAACTGAGAGAGCTCAAACATTCTGCTCTGCACAGTCATAGACAATGTTTTTTAACGTTGGTTTTCATGAAGTTTGGGTTTTCATGCTATTTCCTAGTGAAAATTAACTAGAAAGAAAAGTCATTGGAAGAGTAAGAAAAAGAGGTTTGTTAAGACCTGGAAACTGTACTCAACAGGAGAGATGTTTCAGAGGAAAAGGCAAGCACTGGAGAGAAATTAAAATGACACATTTCTAAGATTAAAGGTCACCAATTAAAATTAAAAGTATTCTCCCTACACGGAGGGGTGAAAAACTTTTTAAAAAGAGAAGGTGAATAATTGGCTCCTTGTAATCAAAATTATCCCCAAATCCTCTGTAGAAACTGAGTGTGGCCATAGAGCACGGCCCCAAATGAGCAGTTCCACTGACTTTCACTGCAGTTGTTCATACCCCTTCCCATGGACGTGCCAGCGAATCGGCCCTCTCATTTTAGTGCTATTGTGACTACTAAGTCCCCACAGTAGGAGAGGGTGGTTGAACTACTACTCACAATATCTATCAAGTGATTCTCCCAAGGTTCAAAGCACACACCTTCCACCACTAGTCTGTACTTGTTGCAAAGTCAACTTCATTAAATACAACACACACACACACACACACACACACACACACACACACACACACCCCTTCACGTTAAAGGACAGAAATAAACAATTCGAATAGAAACCTCAGGAATGGAAAAAGGAAAAAGAAAAAAAGAGGAATACACTGCTCAGTACTGGCCTCAATGCAATAAGATGTTTCCTACACTACTCTGGCAGGGGCGGGAGCAGGGGGCACTGATACAACGTGTCTTTGTGGAACGTAAATTGGCAACATGTAAAGACTGGAAAATGCTCAGACCCTTTGACTCAATAATTCCTCTTCTGAGGATCTAGTCTAAGGAAATGATCCAAAATTTAGAAAATGATTCAGGTGGAAATAAGGACAACCGTGGCAGTATTTCCTAACAAGAGAATAAAATTAGGAATGCACCCTGGGGGCGGGGGCTTGTGCCTTGTCATGTAGCTAAGCGGGACCTACATTTCCCAGAATTCCCTCTCGAGGCAGCAAGGGGACAGGGGTTGGGGGTGGCCAGGGAGGAGTTTGCCTGGAATTTGAAGGCAGAAGTGGAGAAGCAGGTCGGTGGAGTTAGGGTGGGGAGCGCCACCTGGGGCTGAGCCATGCACAGTCCCTGAGGCTCCTGGGCCAGGTACATGTGTGTGCCAGAGGACAAGGGCATGGGTCCTCTACGTGTCACTCCCAGTTGTCCAGTGGGAGCTGGAGAGACAGATGTGGGCTCCAGCGGGTCCTGGCTCTGCCCACTCCACCTGTGACTTTTCTTCCCGATCCCTGGCCAGAGACAACAGCCTTCCACAGACTTCTTCCAGGTCCCACAGTTGCACAGGGTTGAATTCCCATAATCAATCTCGATTCCACATCCCTCACCCAACTCGAACTGATGCATAACCATGCATGTAAGTCAAGCAAACCCCAGTGCCACACTCCAGTGGAATAAGAAACACCTGTTAAGTGGTTGTTTACAAACTGTTTAAGGACATTTGCAACACAACCATTTTTTTGCTAACTGGGGGGAAAAATCAAGCTAGAATTTAAATGTATGTATTATGCACAATAAAAAGCAGGCACAGAGAAAAAAAAAAAAAGAAGACAACAGCAAAGTACACCGGAAAAGTAAACAATAGTTTAATCTAGGTTGAACTGAGCTGGTTTTTGTTTCTTCAAATTTTTTTCTATTTTAAAATTTTTCTGTAGATTTTCTGTATGAACTTTTATCGAATTAAAATTCTTCAGAAGTTATCATAAATTCATAAGAATTAAATTCTTCCAAGCCAGTCTGTGAGAAAGCCATGGGAACCCAGACAAGAGAAGCAGCAAGGCCTCTTGTACAGGCCGGGAAGGGGTCCCAACATGCATGATTTGCAAAGGGAGGGCACAGGGAGAAAGATTTTCCAGGGAAACAGTGGCAGCAAACACAGATGTTAAAATACACTGCACATCCCTGCAACAATTGAGACGTGTGCCCTACAGCTGAAATACAATGTGTGATGGGAAATGGGAGTGGAAAAGAATTTGGGGTCAGACTGGGGAAGGTCTTAAACATCATGTCACAAAGATTGGGCACTCCCATCAAAGGGAAGTGACAATGATCGGACCTACGTGTAGGAAAAAAAGCTCTGGTGGCTGGATGAATGACCAAGTGGCTTTAGGAGAGAAGCTCTGTGCTTTACTGGTAAAGAAATGCCAAGTGAAACCGCAAAGGAAACATGCCGCAAACTAAAATTCACATGCGTACGTCTTTATCCAACATCGAAGTAAAGGCCCTTTGTTTTCTCTTTTCCTTCTCTCTCACGTCCCTCGTCGTTTCCAAAACAACACAAGGTAGGTAAATAAGCCACTGAAGCAGTAGGTACTAGAGAAACTGAGAGCCCCATCTGTTCAGAGTGGGGAAGTCACACAAGTCTTCCTAGATTTGTTCCTAGTGCCTAAGAAATAAGAAAGCCCCCACCAGGATGAACGATGCCATTTATAGCTATTGGTATCATTAGGGGCTTTGCAGGAGAGCTAAATTTACCTCGCTCTTTAAAGCCAAAATCTTCTGAAATGCGTCTTAATCCCAAATTAACAACATGTAAGTGATTACATTGAGCAAACCAGGTGGGAGAATGAAAACAAATACATCAGTTGTGCCATTTACGGATACAACCTCTGAAAACAGATCGAATACTTTGATTTAGACTTAACTGCAATTACGTTCTACAGCCCATTATTTTAGTTGGAAGCTAGGGCAACGCATACCAAACTCTGGAAACTCAAGCGTTTCTTTAGAACAATTTCTCAGAACATAAGAAGAGGCAGCAAATAAAAAAAAAGGATGGATCCCCTGATGGTTGAGAAGAGAGATTTTAATTATGCTTTAAGATGAGGGTGATAATTGACTTATGCTCTGAAACATCTTAACTCAGAGCTCATACACAGACAGGACTTAATGGTCAAAGATTGTCAGGGAATATGCTATTCCACAATGTGAATTTACCATGTAACCGAAGCTTAGTATTTCTAAATGTCCAAACATTTTTTTAATTTTTTTAAATCCCCATTTTTTTTAATATGAAGGGGTGGGGGATTGTGAGGCGGGGTGCTCAGTTGCCTTGTATGTTTGTTGTTGTTGTTAAGACGGAGTCTCACTGCATTGCCCTGGGTAGAGTGCAGTGGCGTCATTGTAGCTCACTGCAACCTCCAACTCTTGGGGCTCAAGTGAGCTCTGCCTTGTCCTCCTGGGTAGCTGGGACTACAGGTGCACGCCGCAACGTCCGGCTGGGTTTTTTTCTTTTTTCTTTCTTTTTGGTAGAGACAGGCATCTCACTCTTGCTCAGGCTGGTCTCGAACTCCTGAACTCAAGCGATCATCTCGTCCCGGCCTCCGAGAGTGCTAGGATTACAGGCGTGAGCCACTGCACCTGGCCTAAATCCCCATTTTTAAACAAAAAGAAAGCATTGTAAAAAAATATTTCAGAACTTCCACATTCAGACAAAATGAAATAAAGGGCCAGATTTACTTCCATCTGAAAGAATTAAAACACTGTACAAAACATATGAAACAATGGATTTCAGACAGTGGACAGCAGGTAGCACAGGGCAGTGATAACACGCCGGAAACAAGTGACATGAGCCTACAGCTGCCCCAGCGTCCCGGCTGCCAGGCCTCAGCACAGGGCGCGGGAACCCAGGCAGAAGCTGTGGTGCTCCAGAGTGAGGAATCGGAGCCGAAATAGATGCCGTGCCACGCTGCATTTGAAATGCACACGCCATAGAGCTTACTGAACACGACGGCACATGGTCGCTAGTTACTCTGTCATGCTCTGACACCGCAAAGACCACAGTCAGGAGCTGGAAAGGTTTCCTCTCAACACTGCTAAACTTTCTAAAGTCAAGCAGGCTCTTACAGTGAATTTTGATTTCCTCACTTCCCAACAGGCTGTCCCCACACCTCACTGCAGCAGTCATTTCGCTGAAGTTATAGTTCATTGCATCTTCCATCTTCTGCTTCCCGAACGCCGTGGCGCTGTGTGTGTGGACAGGCTCGTGGCGAGACCCGCAGTGACCCTCCCGAGTAGGGCCAAGAGCACCGGTGAGGGGACTGCAGTGAAATTCGTGTTAACAGATTGGCCTTTTCCAGTTCTTTGTGACGGTCCGGGGAGGAGACCTTGCCAGACAAGGGACCTCTGGCCTGGCACACAGAAGGCACGCAATCAATAACCACTGAATTAATCCATTAGTTGCTTAGTAAATGAACAAAGTACCATGGTTAAAGCCTTAGGCAGCATGTATCTTTTCTAAATTCAAAAGCTATTCATGTTTAGATCAACCTAAACAGACCAGGCAGATGCCCTTTGATACTGCGCAGATTCTTAGCTTCCTTCGCTAAGAGTGGTCCCCAAGGTTCTCTCACCAAGAACTCCGGGGCAACTGGCCACGCCACGTCTTTGCCTGAATTGAGCCTGTTTGTAGAGGAACAATGGAACCCAAGTTCCACAACAGCAATTCCAGACTTCATGTCTTTGAAACTGACATTCAACTGCATTCAGCTTAGTCTTTAAAAGCTGAGTTTAAAGCAAGAAGGTATGAAGCGTTTCATTTATGCACCCAGCAGTGTAAAGTTAATCTGAAGATATGTGTCTATAAGGTCACAAGATGCTTTGTCAATTGATGCAAACAAGATTTTAAGTAATTCAAGGAAATTGATGTAATTGTCATATAAAACAGGCCAGTTGGCCGGGCGCAGTGGCTCTCACCTGTAATTCCAGCACTTTGGGATGCCAAGGGGGGGCAGGATCGCTTGAGCCCAGGAGTTCGAGACCATCCTGGGAAACAAAGCAAGACCCTATCTCTACAGAAAAAATGTTTTTAACTAGCTGGGCAAGGTGGCCCTCTCCTGTAGTCCTAGCTACCCAGGAGACTGAGGTGGGAGTATCACTTGGCCTGGGTCACAGAATGAGACCCAGTCTCTGAAAAACAACAACAAAAACAGGCCCGTGGAATCTCTATACTGGGTCACTCAAACACTTCTGCTACGTGTAGCATTAATGACAATAGCTTTCTTTCTCACAGCAATTTATAAATTACGTGACAAAACTGAGCAGGCAGCTTCCATTCACAGTTCAGAAAGCAACTGGCCGGGTGTTTCTCAACCTTTCTTTGCTTCATAAACTCCTACTCTGCCATTAAAATCTACTACAGTTTAAACGTGTCCCCCAAAGTTCGTATGTTGTAAATTTAATTTCTAGTGCAACAGGGTTGAGAGGTGGGACCTTTAAGAGGTGATTAGGACATGAGGGCTCTGCCCTCGTGAATGGATTCGGGCTGGTATGCGGAGCGTGGGTTTGTTATAAAAGTGAGCTCGGCCCCCTCTCACTCTCTTGTGCCCTCTGGCCATGTGATGCCTTCCACCACGCTGGCATGGCAGCAAGAGGCCCTCACCAGAGCGGCCCCTTGATCTTGGACTTCCCAGCTCCCAGATCATGAGCCAAATACACCTCTGTTGTTCATCAATTACCCAGTCTGTGGTCTCCTGTTACAGCAGCACAAAACAGACTAAGACAAGATCCTTCTCAGATGCCATCTCCTGGGTGAAGTCTTCCTTCATATCTGTAGAGAAACCTGGCTATTCAACCTGTGTCCCATAGAACTTTATTCCCATCCCCAAAGCAACACTTACTGCACTACAGTGAAATCTATCAGCCTCCCCTATTGACTGAGGGCTCCTCAAGGACCATGGAATTTACATGTGTCATTGAATCACCAGTGTCTACCACTATCCCTGGCACATAGCAGGCACTTGATAAACAAGTGACACTTGTCCCCAAAAGATAAATTCATTTATTTTAAATATGGGAACCTCACCACTATAGCAAACTCTGAAATATGTACACTTTGCTCATCTCAAAAGTAACCCATCTTTGTTAAAGAAAATTTGGTAAAAATATCAAAGCATAAGGAAAACAGTCCTCCACTGGTGAAACTACAAGTCTTTTGGTCTGTTT
>NW_012151285.1:3110721-3114133 GCF_000956105.1 Propithecus coquereli | reverse complement strand
TTTTTGGACAGTTTGATCACTTCCTATACCTTGGAATTGACATTATGTAGATAGATCTTTGTCAAAATCTCAGTTTGCTTTCTTAATAAAAGGTTATAACCTTTCCAAGGTGAAGGTGCAGCAACCCTTATCAGCTACTCCTTACTAACCCCTTAGGCACCAGACAACAAACGGGCCCAAAAAGTTACTAAGCCATGGATATGTAATTGTATATTTGTGATCTTTTCCATGAGTTGACACTTTCTGCTGTGTTTATCAAACAGGGCACTGGAGAGAATTAATAGGTCTGTGCACAAACCCACCTTAAGCTAACCTGTTAAGCTGAAACCCTTTCTCTCTTTTTCTTCCAAGTGTCCTGCTCTCCCCCATAACCTCTCTTCCATATCCCAGGTCTCACTCCCAACTACCTGTTAAGGTCAAAGGTCTCTATCTCAGCACTGTTGACATTTGGGGCTGAATAATTCATTGTCATGGGGAAAGAGGGGCTGTCCTGTGCATTGTAGGATGTTTAGCAGCATCCCTGGCCTCCACCCACTAGACATCAGTAGCAACCTTATCCCCTACCCTGTTATGACCACCAAAAACAACTCCAGATTTTGCCAAATGTGCACTTCCTGGAAGGCAATTTCATCTCCTGTTGAGAAACACTGATCTAAATTGATCATTTACTTATTTGGTAACAAAGGCATGGATATGGTCCACTAGAGGTGATAATTAAGTTCAATTATAATATATTACTATGGTAACTATAACCAATTGGTAGTGTTCACCGGATATCATGTCCAGGGAAAAGTGCTACAGTTGATTGGTAATGTCTGCCACGGTTTGGAGAAGGGCAATTTGCCCTCTGCATTAAACTCACCAGATGCAGTTGAACGGCAGCAGGGGGTTGCAACAACGATTAAAACTGGACTTGGTCCCAAAGAGACCAAATACTGTCTTCCCTTGATGCCAGAGAAGAATAACAGAAACCTTAAATGCATTCTGTTCTTTCAAATGCATTTGATTATAACATTCCATGAAATGATCCCCAAAAGAAACTACAGTTGACCAGTCATTAATATGTATAAGCTTCCTATTCTATCTGAGCATGCTGTACACCATCAAAGGTTGGTAAGAAATAGAGCTGCTTTTACCCACAGCCTTAAAAACCTGGAAGCACTGAGTGCTAACCCAGAAACCATAATTATCATGAAAGCAAATGGAACCACTTTCTTCTGAACCATGTAATCTATGTTTAAAAAAGAGGGAGGGCTCTCTCCAAGAACCACTAGTTGTCCAAGAACATAATGGCTAATGCAGAACAAATCAGATTGAGATGGAACAAAACCATGAAAAAAAACTTGTTCTTCTGATTGTCAACAGGGTCTTGATCACCTGCAATGTTACCTTGCAGTTACTTAACCTCTCAGTGCCTCATTTTCCCTCATCTGGTAAAACAGAGATAAAATAGTACTCACACCTCCTAATGTTGTTAGGATGAAAAAATAAGATAATAACAAAGTCCATATGCAGGAAGCATTCTATAAATGTTAGCTAATACCGTGTGATGTCAGATCTATATTCAATCTAGAAAGCATCCAGCAGCCTATGTCATATTGGTTAGTAGCTTAGCAACTGATGGCATTAAGAAATCAGTAACTCAAAAATAGTTGCATTCAAAGACTCTGCATTCACAGTCTAGCTTCCCCTTATAATTTCAACTTGCTCAAACCATATCTCATGCAGGTCCAAATATTTTTTCTCATTCAGTCTTTAGCAGAATTTAAGGAAAACTGATCACCACACCAAACTGACCACCACCACCCCCATGACCCACATTTCTGCTTGTAGCCTAATTCCTGACAAAAAATCAAATCAAATTCTTGGACTTTAAAAAATCCAAATCACAACACAAATGACCAAGTTAATAGCAGGTGCTACCAGAGTTGTCCTGATCCCAGATCAGTCATTCCAAGCAGAAGAGGTTAAAAAAAACCTTTATGTTTTCAATGGATTGGAAGAGACAAACAAAATATTAAATTGCCCACTGTAGTTAGTTGCTAAAGAAAACAAGCATTTATATTTCTTGTGTTCCGCATTCTAGTCCCCAGCACCCCACCATGGAAAGAAATACCATAAGGCAAAATATTGGTGTGGTCCCGAGGCAGAAGTGTCACAGCAAGATAATTATGGTGCCACCGACCATTTAGTCAGCTGATCTTAACAGGGCACCACGCTTTCCCAAAGTTAGGATGTGGGCAGAAAATCAACTTCTGATTTTGTTTGTTCAACTTCTCTTTTCACTTTGGAGGGAGTTGCTTGCCTTTTCCCATGTGAAAAGTCCCAGCACAACAGAATCATGGAACATCAGGGCTGGAGGGCCCTTAGCAAACATTACGTACAGCGCTTACCAAGATGCGGCCCAACCACCCCTAAGTCAGAATCACATGTGAAACTTGTTTAAAATGCAGATTCACGGGTGGTTTTCAACAAACTCATTCCTTCTTTCTAAATGTGGCGTGCAGCTTGACTCTAGCCAGTGGAATGTGAGTGGAAGCAATGTGTCCACCCCCTCACACAGCCTGCATGTTCTTTCCCCTTCCGTGACTTGCCTCCCAGGAATATGGCAACCTTGGAAGGCACACATTAGAGATGGCAGAGCCACAATACAGAAGGAGCCTGGGTTCTGGCATCACCATTTGGGAGAGAATCTTGTGAGGACAAGAAACAAACTTTTGATGGATTAAGCCACTGTAATTTTGGACTATGTTTCAGAAGTGAGCCTTCCCTACCTAATGCACAGGGTCCTACATTGAACATACAAAGTAAGATCTGCAGGTATTTAAAAAAAAAAACATTATTCTGACACTTGTTTAAAAAGTAAAGAAGACTTAATTCAAGACTATTGCAAAAGAGGTACCACAACCGGGGAAAGAGACTGAGCTCAACTCTGAATACAGCAAGGACCAGTGGGGACTCATAGCCAGGGAGCAGGGTGAGGATGTCAGTGGATGGAAAATTACTACGAGGAAACATGGAGGGTAGGAGGATTCTCTCAAAACTAGCTTCATAGAATTCTTACTAAAGACAGGCCGAGGCCTTCTACATCAGAGATGGAGGATTAGGAACTTGATCAGATATCAAGGGTTGGGGGACAACTTAGCAGGATTCTTTGCTAAGACTGGACTGGGCAGGTCAAAGAGAAGACAGGGGCCAAGGTTACAGCCTCATCGAAAAGAGGGCTCAGAGGAGCTGCACTAATGTTTGGTCAGGGAGGGAGTTGTTGCCAGGTGTGCACTTGTAATCCCAGCTACTTGGAAGGCAGAGGCGGGAGGATCGCTTGAGCCCAGGAGTTCAGGGCTGCAGTGAGCTATGATCGTGCCACTGCATTCCAGCCTGGGTGCAGGGTGAGACCCTATTTCTTAAAAAA
>NW_012151285.1:3105764-3107091 GCF_000956105.1 Propithecus coquereli | reverse complement strand
GCTGTGAGCTAGGCTGACACCACGGCACTCACTCTAGCCAGGGCAACAGAGTGAGACTCTGTCTCAAAAAAAATAAAATAAAATAAAATAAAAGATGAGACAGATGTGCTGCACGTCGTCAGTGGAAACAAATGCTAAACGCAGAGAAGCTGCAAATCTTGCAATAAAATTAAAGCAAAACAGGAAGAAAGTTCAAAAATAAATATTTCATTTATCTTAAAGTTGGTGCTTAAAGAAAAGGAGATTTAATTAGAAGGAGTATGGCTGGAGATACCGTTGGAAATTCTGGAGTGGCCTTGTTTATTGTGAAGGGTTTCATATAAAGACTAATGAGATCAATATTATTCTTACCCTTATAAACTATAATTATTAGGCCATTTTGGACCCTGAATAGGATAATAAGAAAGAAAATCAAGGGGAAGGAAAAAAGGAAGAGAAAATGGAGGAAGTAGAGAGAGAGGAAAGACATTTCCCTAATGTCACTGAAGAAGAGGCAGAAAAGGAGGAAGAATGAGAGCGGGCTGTCTGCATTTAACACTGAGCTGTCAGTGCAGACATGAAGAAGCGGAGAAAGCGAATGGAAATGAAGAGACTGTGGCTTAAATGCTTCCCTGCGGCAGCCTCAGGAAGGTTGGTCAGATGACCGACGACCACAGAGATAAGGAGATGGACAGTGACCCGTGATGGGCACTTGTACTAGGCAGGGTTCTCAAGAGAAAGGGAACTAACCAGATGCTTGGAGTACCAGGGGGAGGCTAAGGCAGGAGGATCGCTTGAGCCCAGTAGTTCGAGGCTGCAGTGAGCTATGATCACACTACTGCATTCCAGGCTAGGCGACAGAGCGAGACCCCATCTCTAAAGGAAAAAAAAACTCAAGACAAACAACTCATGCATACATACACAATATACATACATACATATATACATAAAGAGATTTGTAATAAGGAATTGGCTTGGGCGGTGATGGTGGATGACATGGCTGAAGATCTGCAGTTGGCGAGCGACAGACCCAGGAGAACAATGTTGTAGTTCCAGTCCAAGGCCAAAAGCAGGGGGAAAAAAACAATGTCCCAGCTCCGAAGGCAGTCAGGCAGGAGAGACTGCCCCCTACTGGGGAGAAGCTCAACCTGTGTTCTCTTCAGGCCTTCAACGGAATGGACGAGGCCACCCACACTTAGAGAGGGCAATCTGCTCTATTCAGTCTATCAATTCGGATCTCTTTCTGGGATCTCTATCAGGAAAGGGAGTATTTGTAAATATTACTTGGGATCTTTCTGTAAGGAAGCTTTGTACTTTATTGCTCAAGTATTCATTTAATCAATAATTT
>NW_012151285.1:3103077-3105714 GCF_000956105.1 Propithecus coquereli | reverse complement strand
CCTGGAACAATTCCTACAGAAAGCATACCTGCCTAAAAAGTAGAAAACCTTGAGGACTTTCATTTTACAACTTTAACTCTGAAAAACAAGGAGGAAAAAGGGTAGAAAAGAATGGGTTATAAAAGTGCCCGGCGTGGGACGTGGCCAGGCCTGTCGGATTCCCCAACTGCTTTTGGTCATTGGGAATAATTAAACCCTCTAGTAACAGACAAGAAATAATGAACAGACATTTCAGGGCCAGCTCCCCAGATATTATAAAACCTTAGGAAGTGGGGGAGGCAACCACATCCCACAAGACAATTACTGCAGAGAGCCACAGATGTGCCCAGAGCCCAAAATGCTTTTTAGAACTGGCTTCAGAGTCTCTGGACCACTCTGCTATATATCCTCACTGGTGCAATCCTTTGCCCTTTGAGAAAAGATATGATTTTTTTTTAATGGCTTTTTAAAATAAGTTAACGTGCAGAGCTAAGTGTTAGTATTTGTTCAGTGCATTCTGCTGCCTCTTAACCTCTTCTCCCTCCCTAGCAAATCTGCCAGTTGAAGCTCCGCTCGAGCATGAAGGACCAGTTTACACGCCCTTGTGTGAGAAAGGTCACCACACCTGCCACCACCCACCATTGGAATAAAATATCCAGATACCAGACTCCTGTGGCCCATCCATTGCGAATCTCGTTCAGCTTCTGAAATACAATTTCTGATGATTATTAGGGACAAAAAGAGTCACATTTTGTAGCCACAGTTTCCATAATGAGCCCTGAACTATTGTGGCCTTCCAAGTTTTCATTCTCAAGATCACTCACGGCATCCCTATCCCTCTCGCAAATCCCTAAAAACTGGGATTTGAAATTCATTGTATGCAACGTCAAGCTGACTGGTTACATAATACAAAACATCAGACAGAGCTGGCTCCCATTCAAGTCATTCAGAAAGCATTTCATAAAAGTCGGACCTCATAGGATGCAACCTCCCAAAATCCAAGGAAAAGCTGAAGCAAAGCCACAGTCTCTGTAAACCGTTCATCCTTGGACCCTCCTCGGTCTCAAATTAAAATAGCCAGGGGGATAGGAATTGATGAGATTTCATTAAGTGAAAAATTTCATGAAAATCAATTCTAACCTCTGTAGCTCCCAGCGGCAGGACCTGTGTTTATATGAGCAGCATTAAAGATAAGCTGTCTCGCGGAAATTACAACAGCAGTTATCAAACTACTTTAATGCACTCTCAAGTGGAGGCACTAAAATTCAGAATTTGCACTGGCTTTTCTGTCGTCGACAGCGTAGTGCTGAGTCAGCCCACATGTGTGCGAGAAAACGGCCATTGAGGAATACAGCTTCCTGCTTTAAAAATAAATCAATACATTTCTACTAAAAATTTCTACTAAATTCCTGTTGCATTATATTTCAAAGCAGGTGTGAAATATCTAGAATGCTACAACAGTTTTAAAGCATAAAAGGTTTGATCTGATGAATTTCACGTTTTTGCTTTCAGAATTTGAAAGGGGAAAAATGGGGGGATGGATGACTAATTGCTACAATATTAACTTCATACCTACATTCCTCATAAAGCACCAAAGCAAAATTTGTCAGCTTAAGGGAAAATGAGACTGGACCGCTTATCAGGACGTCAGCCAACAATGATCCAATCTCCAAATCAACTGGAGCCTGCCCGTTAAATACGTAATGATAAAAAAAAAATCGGCTACATTTTCTAAGAAATAAGAGAATGCAAAGACAACAACTGCTTTTGCTATAGGCAATTTTATGATCAGTGACAAGAAGATAATGTTTCTGTGGGAAATTTCCCCTAGCATGTGCGAGGCAACATCAAGTATCCCAGGCTAATGTGAGAAACAGTCTATGGTGACGAGTGAATCTTGACTTTGAGCAAGACACTGAAACTCCAAGGCCTCACTTATCTTATCTATAAAATAAAGAATCTTGACTCATTTTATTACCATGACCCTGCTGGCTTCCACATTCTGCAATGCTATGACAAGGCTTAACCTGTTTAATACATGTGTCTTCTAGAATGTTCCTTTAAACACGGTCCCTTTATATTTCCTCTGGTTTTGCTGAAGGAGGGGCAATGCTCACTCTAAAAGACTCCTTTTATGTAAGGATCAAACTTTGTGGAAAATAATTTGGTTAAATCCAGGAGCCTTTAAGCTTTCCCTTGCTACAATTCCAATTAAAAGAGACACAGCCCTCTAGCAACTGTGTAGAATTCTGATGTCATCCCAAATGCTGCCCCGCTAACACTGCTGGCAGTATCCAAAGGCCTGTTCTCTTCACTGGGAGACCTAAGATATCTCAAATCCCCGTAAAACCCAAGAGCTAATTTAAGACCACCCTCCATACTTCCTGAGTTGGGATATATCCACTGAATTTTAACAGTTGGCAATTTCTGACCCAAGGACATGAATGCGGCCGGGGGAGGCGGGGACGGGAGAAGACAAAGGAGAAATTGGGGTTTTCTTGGTTGCATTTTTTGGTTTGGGTTTTGGGGGGGTTGGTTTCATGGGTTTGCTTTTTGATTTTCTGGTTTTTTAAAAAACTTAACCCCACCATTAGCTGAAATTTCTGCAGCTGAAAAATATAAGCAAACTCCAGTTGCCTTCTCCTGAAGATTGGGTAC
>NW_012151285.1:3088505-3101089 GCF_000956105.1 Propithecus coquereli | reverse complement strand
ATAAATTAAAAAAGAAAAAATTTCAACATTAATCTCACCCCAAAACACCCTCATGGAAACAACCAGAATGTCTGACCATATATTTAAGCACGCTGTGGCCCAGTCAAGTTGACACATAAAATTAACCATCGCAGCACTCGACGTGTATAAATTCTGACAAAAACACATGAGAGACGCTGCTCACTCCTACAACATCCACATTGGCCAATATTAGAGGACAGAGTCAAAGCTGCAAGTGCAACTTGGACAAGCCCAAGGAAGGGGCCGACCACAAAGGTGTCTCGTAAACATTCCTTCCTGACTCCATCACAGACCTCAGGCTGCAACTTCTCTGTTACTCAAGACGCCACAGTCAGAACCATGGTAGCTCTCAGAAGTCGTGGACAACTGCACAGGACAGGCTAGCAAGTCTCCAAGTTCTGGGCATGGGTTTTGGGGTCAGAGAGTCCAGCTCTACGAATTGAGTCCCTTGGCCTCCACTCCTGAAGGTCTCCATGACCTCTCCAGCCTCCATTTCCCCATTTGCAACAGCAAATGTGACAACAGTACCTACCCGCTGGGATTGTCCTGGGGTGGAAAAGAAGCAATGGATATAAAAGCATTAGCCCAATGCCAGGCACATAGTAGGTGCTAAAAAAACTAGTAGTTGGGGTTTTGTTTTGTTTTGTTTTTTAACTGCTAGTTCCCTCCATAAAGTTTCCGCTCAGAAAAGACCAGCCGCTTCCATGGAGAAATCTGCCCGGCAATTGTCACAACTCCCTTTTCTTTCCTGGGCGGGCCTGGGTTTGGAGTCAGGCCATCCACTCTGTAAAGTACCAGGAGCACTCCCTGCAGATGGACCAAGACTACACAAAAAATGTTCACATCAAGGCGTAACTGAGTTAGGCAGAAAAGCAAATGTCTGGGAGGCTGGGTAAAAGGAAGGCCAGGGGGGCCAGTCTGGTATCAGGCAGCAACCACACACCTGGTCCTGCCTCTTCCCTCCCCACAGAATATGAGGGATGATAGACTCCCTGGCCACTAAAGTATTGCTCCTGTTCTTCCCACTGGCTGTTATTAGACAAAGGCAAGATTCGCTTTCCCTCCTTCCTATAATATACAACTCTTGTATCCTATCGTAACTGGAGTCCTGACAAATCACCTGTTTTCACAGGGGCTCCTCCCAGTTCAAGAGTCTCTCTCCTAGTCCAAAGAGAAGCAAGTCTAAGATGGTTTTTGCAATGTTTCCTTGACATTTGCAGGAAGCAGGTCACCACGGCAGCTTCTCCTGCAGCTCTGTTGCTAGGAAGTGTGCTCTTTCCCCTGGCGCCCTGCCTCCCACCCACATCTGAGTTTCTTCAAAGCAGAACAGGTGCCTTCTCTCTGCACGCTGCTTTCCAGAGCTTGGGAAAGTGCTGAGCATACACCCAAAAGACCCTGATGTAAAGCAGCGTTGGCCCACAGAGGCGCCAGGGGGACATGATGGCCTCTTCCCTCCTTGAGAGTCCATCAGCACAGCCCTGGTGGGCTTCAGACATCATTAAGCAGCACCCAATCCATCCAGGAGTCAATTAAGCTAAGAAGCCAAACAGAATTTCAGAGGGAAAAAGTTCACTCAAGATGGATATGGCTGAGGCCTCACACGCTAGGACAGGCCTTGTCATCTGCATCATATCAGGGAGTGACATGTAGCTCTGAGGTGAGCGTAAATCAGGCTGAGAGAGCAGGGGCGGCCAGTCGAGTGGCCACAGACACCCCATGCTGGCCATCCATCACACCTGCTAACGTCTGGGCTGCCCGACCACAGGCAGTGTCAGCCAAAGGGACAGGAGGACCTGGAGACTCAGACTGCCAACCAGCAGTGTGTTTGATTTAGTGGATCATATTTTTCTCATGAATTTTTTAATTCAGATAATTCACCCAGCATTAAAGTATACACACACACACACACACACACACACACACACACACACTCACCTTATATAAGGAAGTTAGCCGAGTCTACACATGCCTGAGTAATCCAATTCAAGTGACCTTGATGATTCCAACATGAAGAAAAGCACCAGGTCTAAGTGGACCAGAGTCTGGAGTTCGAAGAAAGAAGCAAACTTGAAGATTGGGAGGGGTAGGAAGACATGTTGCTGAGGACATTCCAGGAGGAGCAGACAAGCTCCAAACCAACAGGGCAGAAATGTGGGAGTAAAGCGATTTGCTCACAGGAAAAAGGTTGGACAACTGAGCTGACACTAGGCTCTGGGAGAAACGCAGTACCAGAGTGAGTAGAAGTGTGTGTATGTGAGACAGAGACAGAGACAAAAAGACAAAGAGACATATAAAAACCAGTGTTTAGGAAGATGGATTGCAATGGCAAAGGACATTTCAAGAAAAATTTGAGAGCACTTAGTAAGTGAAAGGATAATGGAAATGACAAAGAAAAAAGAGGTGTCCACGCCAATACTCAGACTAAAAATCTGGTGGCCAGAAGACTGCTGATATCAGGAAGTTGGAAGAAGGAAAACGGTGAGCTCTGGTTTTGGGGTGAATCTCCCAGACTGGTGGGCCACCCTGCAGAGGGCACACCAAAAGGTCACCCCAAATGCCCACGCCCTGTATAACCCATCCCCTGAAATGTGGGCAGGACATGACAAAGATGGTGGCGTGTCACTCCGTTGATTACATTTCATTCTAGAAGACTCCATGTTAGCAGACTCCATGTTTGCTCTTTGAAAGAGCAAACTGCCATCATGTTGGAGCTGCCCATGGAGGGGACTATGAGGCAGGACCCACAGGTGGACTCTAGGTGCTGAGGGCGGCCTCTCCAGCTGACAGCAAGTAAGAAGCCAGGGCCTGCCCCTCAGTCCCACAACTGCTAGGAAATGCATTCTGTCAACAAGCTGAATACACTTGGAGGCAGCTTCTTCCCCAACCGAGCCTCCAGATGAGAATGCAGCCTAGCCAACACCTTGACGTAGCCAGGTGAGATCTGCTAACTGTGCCCGGACTCCCGATTCATGGAACTGTCAGACAGTAAGTGTGTATGTGTTTTTAAGACCTTAAGTTTGTGGCAATGTGTTATGTGGCAACAGAAAATTAATAGACATCTCTTAGGAGCTGGAGCAACCAGGCTGAAGACCAGGTGAGGTCAGGTGCAGACACGTATCCATCATACGCTGCAGCCCCATGGCCTGGGATTGGGCCCCAGCTCCTCCTCACTGTGTGGCTGGGACACCTCAGTTTCTTCATTCATAAAATGGGGAAATAATAGCACCTATCGCCTAAGGTTGTTACTGATGGTTAAATTAGTTAGCAACCATTTAGCACTTAGAACAACACCTGTTCTCAAGTAAACGGGGAGTGAGCAGGAAGGGGCGGAGGGCAGTGGTCATGTTCTCAAAGGCAGAATGTGCTAAGAAAGGTGAAAAAAATGACAAAGCCAGTACCAAGGGAGGGAGGAAGAGGAGCTGGGGAGAGCCAAAAAAGAGTCAGAGAGAAGATGTGCAGGAGGATGGGCAAAATCCGTCCAGGGCCTCACACATCACGGCAAGAGAGAACTTGAGTGGGCGGATGGCAAGAGAGATGAAGAAAAGGGGGGCTTGGGAGAGCCACCTGGTGGAAGAGCAGTAGAAGGAAGGCATTTCCATGGCGGGGCGGGCAATAAATGTGGTGCAAAGACCAACACAAGCGGGCCCACCTTACCTCGCTGAACCTGCTCCTTGCTCTCCCTGGTCCACGCACACCGGCCTCCTCTCTGTTGCTTCCACTCCGGAGCCTTGGCACCAGCGGTCACTACCTCTTCCCAGGACGTTCTTCCTCCATATCCACACTTCCTGCCAGTGTTTGCCCAAAGCACCTTCTCACGGAGACCCATCCTGACCAGTGTATTTTATTTTATTCTTTATTTCATCATATTACAGGGGTACAAATGTTTAGGTTACATATATTGCCTTTGCCCACCTGAGTCAGAGCTTCAAGCGTGTCCAGTGTATTTTCAGTTGCACTCTGATTTCATCGTACCCTGCTGTACTGTTATCTACAGCATGTATCCCCTTGCACCAGGCTGTAAGATTTACTATTTATCGTGTTTATTGTTTTTCTGTCTCCCCCCGTTAGAATGAAAGTGCCACAAAGACATATTTTTGTCTGTATTTTTTTGCTGATATATTCGAAGGGTTTAGAATAATACACAGCACATAACAGGTGCTCAGTAAAATATTTATGGAATGGTTCAAGATAGTCATTAAGGAATGAGACAGGTCTATATGTACTACTGCAGTAAGATGCTCATGAGACCTCATAAGTTTAAAAATTAAAAAAGCATGTCAGAAAACAACATGTGTAGTACAGTACATTTTATGTACGTATAAAATGAAAATCAGCCTGGGCAACACAGCAAGACCCTATCTCTAAGAAAATACTAAAAATTAGCTGGATGTGGTGGTACATGCCTGTAGTCCCAGCTACTCGGGAGGCTGGGGCAGGAGGATCACTTGAGCCAAGGAGTTAGAGGCTGCAGTGAGCTATAATATAATCTCAACACTGCACTCCAGCCTGGGCAACAGAGTGAGATTCTTGTCTCTAAACCAAACCAAAAATAAAACAAAAATCATCCTGCTCCCCAAGCAATCCAGTCCTAAAGCCTCAAGGTGGTGCAGAGTAAGGGAGGTATTCACACAGCAGGGGGAGGCCATGGTGTCATCGAGTGGGGTGTCAGACCTGACCCGGCAGGGTGAGGATGGGGCCACGTGGAGTGGCAGCCTAGCAAGGATGTCAGAGCCCAGCAGGACAGGAAGGACATCCACATGGGAGCAGGTAGAGCCCGGAAAGAGAACTTGGTCTCATAATGTGAACTGATCAAATAAGTACAGCTATTAAGGATAATGACCACCAGATTTCTCCTTGTTGGAGAAGCCATTTAAATATGAAAAGGGAGAAAATGAGAATTAACTCTATGGTGCTGAACCAGAATTGAAGGCACTGGTGTGTATACATACATAACTCCCTAGGGAGAGTCCTGGGACCGTGACACCCCCACAAGCAGTGAGCACATCTAATGGCCAGATTTGGCTTCTACACGCCGTCTCTGCCAGAAGAACCGTGACTCCTCAGAGAAGTGGCCGGCTCCTCCACTGGGGTAGGGAAAGTATAAACCTAGAACATTTCGTAATACCAAAAAGCAAGAAGTACTCAGAGAACGACGGCACAGAGAAGTCAGCTTGAAGTGTGTCCTCATGGCCAAATTAGTGATAATATGAGTATAAAAATAATAAGAGTAATGGGATGTAGGCCACCGAATAAAACAGTAAGCTATGGGTTAATATTAGGACAGTTCAAAATCTAGACTCCCAGGTGGGAAGTGCTGGAACGCGATTCTGTGAGGTTGCTGCCAAAGATGTGGAACCCAATTCTCATCAAGAGAAAACATCAGAGAAACCCAAATTAAGGAATATTTCAGAAAATAGTGGCCTGTAATCTCCAAAAGTGTTAAGGAAAATCATGAAAGTCAAGGAAAAATTGAGGAACTGTTCCCAACTGAAGGAAACTAAAGAGACATGACAGCTAAATGTGACACACAGCTGTCCTCACAGAGGACATTCCAAGAACATCAGGGGAAATTTGACTGGGGTCTGAGGATTAGAAGGTAGCAACATGTCAATGTTAACTTCCTGACATCAATGGCTGTCTTGTGATTATGTAGGAGAATGTTCCTGGTTGTAGGAAGTACACACTAAGAATTCCAGGGTTGGCCAGGCGCAGTGGCTCACGCCTGTAATCCTAACACTTTGGGAGGCCAAGGCGGAAGGATCACTTGAGGCCAGGAGTTCAAGACCAGCCTGAGCAAGAGCGAGACTCCATCTCCACAAAAAAATAGAAAACTTAGCTAGGCATGATGGCGCGTACCTGTGTTCCCAGCTACTCAGGAGGCTGAGGCAGGAGGATCATTTGAGCCCAGGAGTTCAAGGTTGCTGTGAGCTATGATGACACCACTGCACTCCAGCCTGGATGACAGAGCAAGACCCTGTCTCCACAAAAAAAAGAAAACAGAATAGAGATTTCAAATATACTAAAAATTAATTTAAAAAAAAAAAAAAAGGATTCCAGGGTAGCAGATCATCAGTAGGTAACTTACTCTCAAGTAGTTCCAGAAAGGGGTTGGAGGAAAGAGAAATTTATTTTGTGTTATACTTCCCTCTTTCTGTGACTGTTTAAAATTTATATATTATCCAAAGAATAAAATATTTACCAAAAAAAAAAGAAGTTGGTCCACAGATCATTTTTGGAAGGGGGCGGAAGGGATGGAGGATGTTCAGGGAGGAAGACCCTCATGTTTCACCTCTCGAGGGACACCGTGGGTTCTCCGCTGGCACAGAGAGGGTCATACCTGGCAGGAGCCAGCAGCCAAGAGCGCGTGGGTCAGCAGCCTCCCTGCCGCTCTGGCAAGTGAGCTTCCCAGAGCTCCTGCTCCCATATCCGCCTGTCACTCAGGGCAAAGGGACTCTGCCAGGGAAACTGGGAAGCATCTGCTGGGTTTGGAAGATGTTCCTTAAGACAAGATTTAAAAGTTGGCAAATTTCTCACTCTATTTATTTATTTGCTATTTTAAATTACAAAGAGATTTTTTACTTACTTGTAGATGATCAGCTTTCGAGTTTTTAAAACTTTTTACTATGGAAATGTTTTATGATGGGCACATAATCCCCGAGTGGCCAAAACCCAGCTTCAACTATTCAACCCTATGTCACTACAGTCCCCCACAATGGCTTGTTGATTTTGAAGAAAATCTCAAGCATCCTATTATGTCATCCATAAACACATCTCTATGTCTTCCTAAAAGAGAAGGACCTTTTTCTTAAACATAATCCCAATACTATTTTTACAGCCCTGCCTCCCAAAAATTCCTCAATATCACCAACTAACCATTTAGGTCTTACATGTTCCTGATTTTGTCTATCTTTCTATCCTTCTTTCACGCTTATTCTGCTCAAATCAGGATCCAAGCAAGATGTAATATTGCACTTGGTTGATTTGATTCTTCAAGTTCCTTCATCCAGAGATTCCTTCTGCCTTTTTCTCTCTTCGCAACGTTTTTCATACAATTTCCCTTTTCCAGTTCGAGGTCTATGTGGTGTAAGGTGCTCCTTTCTCCCTCCATTTCTCTGACTCCCTTAATCTCCCTGATCATCTTTTTAAAAAGCTTTTTGGCAGCAAATCCTCGATGAGCCCAGAATAGTGGCACTTGACGTTCAGGCTTCAGCAGGGAGCTCGGTGGGGGAGGCAGAGCGCTCTGCTAATCAGCACTACCCTTCCCAGAAAACAAACGTGCAAGAAAATTACCCAGAAACACCCAGGCAGTCACTGTTCTACCATTAACCATGACGTGGGCAGACCACTGTCCCTTTAGGGCTCAGTTTCCTCATCTTTAAAATGAAGGGGTTGAACAAGATCAAGATGATGACAACAGTGACAAGTGCAATTATAGGACATTTACTACTTGCCCAAAGGTGCCTCATATTATCCTTCCAGTCAAGACTTTCTCTGTGATTTTAGGTACACACCTGATGCACTAGCAAAGAACGACATCCTCCTTAGTTAGGGGGGGGAAGTATTTTATAAATGACAAAGAGAAAGTACTACAATGATGACTAAGAACTGAGACCATAAATGTAAATTACAAAACAAAACTTCAGCCATTGGCACATTTAAATTTGAATAACATGCTATGTTTCAAAAGCACTTTCTTAGACATTAGTGAATCTTATCCACGCTAATAGATATTTGATAAGGAGTGGCATAAAAGGTTAATGGTGGGATCTTGGATACGCTGGTGTTTCACTAAACCAGTGGCTTTTTTACGTTCTCCCCCCCCCCCCCGGGGACATTTAGCAATGTCTGGAGACATTTTGGTTGCCACAACTGGGGAGCTATACTGGCATCTACTGGGCAGAGGCCAAGGATGCCATTAAACATTCCATAATACTCAGGACAGCCTGTGCCACAAAGAATTACCGGGCCCAGAATGTCAGAAGTTCTGCGACTGAGAGACCCTGATACAGGCAAGTCCCCTTTTCACCGAGTGAAACTGTCCTGTGCTGGGGGGGGCTAGATACCGAGGTGCGAAACCACAGGAAGACAGGCACCCTGTTACAGACCTCCACACTGTGGCCACTCCAACACGTGAGGTTTGATATGGAAGCTGTCTTGGTTTGGTTTGGTTAGGACTGGTTACCAAGATAGTTCACGACGAACATTTCTGAATCTGAACTGTTCCCTCAATGTAGTCATCCTGGGAAACGGCACTTACCAGACACTAGTCAGGTGAAGAATTTGCCCTGCTCCGCAGACCCGTCTCTGAAGGAGAGCACCTGTAACCTTGCGACCCCTTCACTCCGACGGGAGCCACAGTGAACGCTGCAAAGAGAAAGAGAGTTCGACGGCCCCAGCTGCTGCGATGAGACCGGAGGAGTGTACCTGGTCCGAGTGCGAAGGCGAGTGTGAACAGAAGGGCTGCGACTGCAGATTCGGTGTTCAGGGAGGCTTGTCCGGGGAGGCGACATTTGAGCTGAGACCTCAAGGAAGTGAACGGCTGGCCGGAGTCTCTAGGGAAAGAGTGCTCACAGCACGCAGCAGGAGGCCGGAGGTGAGAGCAAGCTGGCAGGGTTCTACTCCCAGAAAGAAGGTGTCCAAAATGTCCTAAATCAGGAGGAGGTGAGGCGAGAGAGGGGCGGGGCCAACTCACTTAAGGCCTGTAGACCCTGCAGGAAGCCTGGTTTTCAAACCCACAGTAATGGGAAGCCGATGGAAGTTCCAGCAGAAGGGTAATGAGATGGGACTGCTATTCAGATCCCTCTAGCTACTCTGTGGAGAAAGGACATTATGCAGGCAAGAATGAAGTAGAAACCAACTGAGAGGCAATTGCATTAAGAATTTTACCAAAAATCAAAACTACCCCAAAAGAGAAAGATTTGCCACTGATGAAGATACATATCCCAAAGAAGAGTTCACATTCTGAAAACCATTTCCAAAGAGGCCCCCAATGTTTAAGCAGTAGTGGTCTCTTTCAAACGAGGGTACCAGGCAGGGCTGCCATCCCAGCCCAGCCCAGTCCTCGGGACTCCCTCAAGCCAAGAGCTCTGGTGTGCAGCGAACTCTCCCCACCAGGCTGGGGCTCAGGTATGAGACCACCAGGGGGCGGTGAAGAGCACCCAGCACCACCTTGCAGAGAAGCCCTGTCGTAAGCTGTGATGGGCAAGGACCTCCTGACTATGAGCTCAGCTCTGCCTGGTACGTTCTCTCCCAGGACTGCTATTTGCGTTCTTGGGTGTTCTGGTTTCTTAGTCTTCAAGGAGCCAACTGGAGCCACTGGGGGACATGGGGAAACTGAGCCTCCGGCTCTGAGCCCGGAGTCCATTCTCTTCCCCTCCTTTTCCTTGTGAAGCTTTTCCTTGGACTCATTACTCCCGGGCAGCAGAGCAACAGGAGCCACGGAGCCAGGTTAGGGTGTGGGTCTAGCAAATGCACAATGAGCCTCCTTGGCAGGTTTTCAGCGGCAAGCGCCAGGCCAACCTGCCGCCTGGGCTACTCCAAAAGCCACTGCCCTTCTTAAGGAGTCTGTCCTCACCCCTCTTCCCTGACAAATCCTCGGCAGTAGCAGATGGCTGATCAAGCATTGCAGGACCCTCCGTCCTACCTCTTCTTATACTCTCTCTCTCAACCACAAAAATCAAGGCAGGTAGCCAGACCCTACACTCTGCACAGATTCACAAGTGCTACTGTGAGAACGAATCCAGATATCCCCACATCCTGAGAGGTCGCCTCTCCTCCCAAACTTAAGCTTCACACTTTAAAGAAAGATTGTTAATTGCACATTATGACACCAATTATATCCCAATGCATTATGAAATGGAATCTTTGCTAAGCAATTTTACTGTTTTAATTCTTTTCTTCTACCATTTTTAATAATTATGCTCTGGTTCTTATTATAGTAAGATGCAATTAAGAAAGAAGTCCTTTATATTCTAAATCTATCTCAATTTTTTTTACATAAAGAATTCCATAGCCATGTACAATAATGTAGCACACAATATAGCCAAAAGACAAAAGGAATAGCTCAGATAAAACTAGATGAATTCCATTTTGGGGAAAAAATGCAAGTCTACTTATTTTGAAAATCCTTAGCATGCGACATTCATTAAAAATATGGAGAATTCCTGATCAATCAAAGACAAAACAAACCACATGCTAGCACACTCTTATAGAAGAGAAAGCGTCATACTATCTAAGGAAGAAGGTATAGCAAATCAGGTCTCAAAATGCTGAATTTCGGGATTGCTAGCATTCAACCGCCCATGAAGTAAAATGATACCATTACTTAAAGTGAACCCACCATGCTGAATTACATTTCCTTTCAAATATAAGGACAGTGTCAGCTAACATACAGAAGTGTGAACAAGGAAAATTAAACTATTTTAATAATTTTAAGCCACAATTCATGAGCCACAAATTTCACTCTCCCATGTACTAAGGTTGAGTAGTGTGTTGACGACAAGGAGTATTTTTGTGTGATCCCTATGCTATGGCCTTATTCATCCCTTGTTTACCTTTTGGTCCAAAGATTAGCAAACTTTTTTTTTTATAAAGAGCCAAGTAGTAAATATATCGGGCTTGGCAGGCTGTATGCCACAACTACTCAACTCTGCTGTTGTAGCAAGAAAGCAGCCATAGACGATGATACACAAATGGGTGTGGCTGTGTTCCAGTAAAACTTTATTTATAGAAACAGGCCCATGGGCTGAGATTTGCTGACCGCTGTTATAGCCTTCAGGGCGCTAGGAAGGACAGGTGAAGCAGAAGGACATTCCTATAAGAATATGGCAGGAATAAGCAAAGAGATCCAGTTGATCACAATCTACCCACCAAGACATTGAACATAGCCCATCATACCTGGGAGGATTCTTCTAAGACCAGAACCAAGTCTAGATGCACCAGGTAGATACCATTTCTCAACAAACACCATTCTTAAGATACTAGTGTTTCTCCCTCACAGAAGCGGCTTCCACCCCACCATGGGCTTGTCTCCTGAACTGGGTGTCCACTAGTGGTTATGGGGTCTCCCCCAACTGCCTAACTCTTTCTGTAGCTGGCAGTACACCAGGGCTGAGGGTGCAGGCTATGGTCACCAAGTCAAAAGAGGTAACTGGTCTACCAGGGAATAAACCCGCCCAGCAACTCATAAACTACTCAAGAATGAAGAGCTCAATAGACAAACCCGCCCACTCCCAGCTTTGAATTCCTATCTGCTGAATGGCTAGGAAAAGAACACTCCACCCTATTAAAAACAGAACCCTAAGCCCAGCAGCACCCTGGGACTCTCTGGTGCCCTTCCTTGTTTTGCTTCTCGCCACAGCATGAATCCCCGTCTGACATCCTGCACATTTCATGTAGCCATTCGTTCATCTTCTGACTTCACACACACTAGAACAGAAACCCCACGAGGGCAGGAATTGTGTCCTCGGTGCCTAAAACACAGACAGGCGTGGAGTACTTCATAAAGAAGCACTTGATGGATAAATTCATTCCTTCATATTCATCTGTCCTGGAGTATCACAGATCATTCCTCTTTCCTTCTATCTCTTATTTCTTTAGCACAGTTTACTTTTTCTTCCTTCTGTCCTCATTCAATCGTACTAAGATTTCTGTCTCCTCCTTTCCACTTCACATCTTCCCTTCCCTCCTTTCTCTAACCACCCAGAAACATTTATTAGGTAGAATTTAGACATCTGAAAAAGGGAGCTATTTTTTTATTACTAAGTTTCTACCACATCTTCACCCCAGTGTCAAATATGTTAACAATCCAAAGTTCATAATGATATTTTTTTTAAAAACTGCACTGATCATCTTTGAAGGCAGATATGGAACACAGTCATTATTCTGGCTAATAAAAGGAAAGGATCAAGCCTTATTCTGCCTTTTATATACAAACTACACATCAAGGTATGAAAAAATAAAAAATAAATTAAGGTTGAAGTAAAGATTTTCCAGCTAATAAAAGCAGAAGACATGACAGAATTAGAATATCACCTCTTTGTAACTCCTAAAGAAAGAACGGATCTAGACATCCATTATGGGTCTCAGTGGCTGCTGAAACCATGAGGGAAAAAGCTGACGGGGACCCTAATCGTGGACGGATCAGACTAAGAGCACCTGTCAATATTAGCATTTCAAAAAGAGACGGAATGTACCACCTGTGGGCAGTTACATAATCATCTATACAACAGTCTTGCCCCCAAATTAGAAACTGAATCTGATCAAGTCTTTAGTTTATATGAAATTGAGGGACAATGAATGTTAAACGACACGGGGATACTGGCAGCAAAATCTACACTGTCGGGAGCTCCATAGGACAAAAGATCCGGCTTCTTGGCCAAATAAATTGCAAGAGGGAAAAAGAACCTACACATCCAAAGAGACATAGCAACCAGATGCAATGTGTGGACTTTGTTTAGATCCTTTGATTACCCTGAGGTATTCTTAAGCAACTGTGAAAAAATATTTATGAGACAATCAGGGAAATCAGAAAATGAATATTCAGTGACATTAAGAAATGAACG
>NW_012151285.1:3074738-3087561 GCF_000956105.1 Propithecus coquereli | reverse complement strand
TCTTGCCATGTACTCACGGCGTGGCCTTGCGCCACGTGACTATTTCATAGAAGAAAACGAAGTGCAACAGCTTGAGCTAACAGCAGAGGAAAGAAACAAAGGACTTAGAATTAGAAGCAGAGGGACACAGCAACCCAGGACTTTAAAATAAAGACAAAGAGTCCACAAAGAGTCAGCCCCTGGGGCATCACCCTGATGCAGCCTTCCTCAGTAACAATACTTCACCCAGGCTCAGAATCCTGTTAAAGAGAGCAAGAAGAGCCATGCAAATGCATTTTTATTAAGATGGTTAAAATTTTAGAAGCTAATATATTCTCTTAATAAAGGGGGGAACAGGTTTCAAGGAAAGGTAGAATTAAGATGAATGAGTAACAGCTAAGGCAGATTTCAGGCTTGAGATCAAGGCAGGGCTTCTCAGCAGTGAGAACCAGCCTACCAGGAGAGGAAGGGGGACTGAGCCCCTTGTGGTAAGTAGTGATCTCAGCACAGGTCTCAATTTTGGGTGACGCTGGACCAGAGGACCTTGAGGATCTTAAACAATTCCAAGGTTTTAACGTGGGTAAAGTTAAAGAAAAAAAAATATCCTGACACTTTAAAAAAAAAAAATAGTAAGGCAGACTTTATTCAGGACTATTGCAACAGGTAGGTGTCACGGCTATTGCAACAGAGAGAAAGATCAGACTCAACTCCAAATACATCAAAGACAGCTGAGGCCTTATAGCCAATGAGCAGAGTAAGGGGGTCAGTGAGTGGAAAATTGCTAAGAAGGGACATAAAGGTCAGAGGGATTCTTGCCAAACCAACCTAACAGGATTCTTGCTAAAGGCAGGTCAAGGACTTAGACAACAAAGGTCGAGGAAGAGGAACTGGATCAGATATGGACAGCGATCAGGTATAAGGGTGGGGGGTTTTCTCCAAACTGATACAGCAGGATTCTTGCTAAAACTGGCTGGGAAGACCTAAAGGGGAGGTCGGGGTGGGGGAGCAAGAGGCCTGGTTGAGAAGGGGGCTCAGGGAAGCCTGACTCAAGCCTGGCCCAGGAGAGAGTCTTTGTCAGTAATATGAATAGGAACTCCAGGGTACAAACAGAGCTCCTGACACCTACAGCAGCTGCCCAAGGTCACGGAGAGGAGCTGGCAGAAGCCAGGAGCAGAATGCAGACCTCCCAGCCCCAAGCTCCTAACAGCCTACTCTGCATAACACTTGTAAATTTCCCAGTTGCGTCCTCACATATCATTTCCCTGTTTTGCAAAATCTAAAAATGGCCATTTCTATACATCAAGCTACCATATGATAAGGAAAAATGACCTTTGAACATAATGCCATGTGAGCAATTTACATACCATTCCCTGTGATACGAAGGCAGATTGGGTTACCATCACGAGGGCTACTGAAGCCTTTCCAAGTGGCCTTGTAATGATGGCACACAAATAAAATAAGAGAAATGGGGGAAAAAAAAAAAAGACTGGATTTAAAAGCATCTCAAAACACCAGGACGCTTTCGATCACTAGCAGGATTACAAAATTTCCCTAGCACAAGCTGCGCAATATCGCAGCTGCCCAAATCCCAGGGAGAACATTTAAGGATGACCCAACTGCCTTCCTTGCTCTCAAAACCACCATCTACTTACTGGACAGAAGTTATTTAAGAATCTACCAGGGCAATATGTTAAACACTCCCGAGTCACCCTTTGGATAACGTCCCATCTTTTTCCTCTGGGATCTGTGCCCTGGGAGGCTGCCCTCAATTAAGAGGGAAAAAAACAGAGAACCTAATTTTTAAGCTAAAATTTCAAGGTATGTGTCCTTGGACAGAGCAATGTCCAAGGAGACTCTGAGTGTAAGGGTGTCAATGAAAGCCCAGAATCTTCTATGCAAAATTTTGTATACGTGGACATTTTTCTGAAAAGAAAAATCCAGAAAGCAAAAGGTCAAGAATTTCCGTGTATTCTGAAAAGTCGACCCAAAGATGTGAAGAGGAATGCTGCAAGAGAAAACAGCTCAGAAATGACCAGTGGTCTCCCCAGCAGAAAAACAATGAACAGGCAGATGGAGGGGACCTACGCCAGCCCCACGAACAGGAACACAACATCTTCCCTCCCCAGGGTGCGGGGAGCTGGGGCCGGAGGAGGGACCACAGCCCAGCGCAAGGAGGAAGCTGGAATGGTGCGTTCCTGCGAATCTCTCTCAGCTCTCTCCCAACACGCAAGTGACATTTGCAAAGCTCATCAGCTCAGCAGATGTTGGAGGCACGAGCAAAAGCAAAATAGTTCCAGGGCTGAGGAAAATCTCATTTTGATGTTCTAAAACCTTCAGGCTGCTGAGGCACGGCAGAGTGCAGAGGCAGAAAACCAGGAGGGCAAAAATACTCCGCGACAAGGAAACAGAAGAGCTGACCACACAGGTGGGCGCCACCAAGCCCAGGAGTTGCCAGCAGGGGCCTCCCCCGGCAGCAGCCAGCCCTTCTAGAGCACAGGTCTGCCTATCACCCGCCGTGTGGCCCAGGATACCGGCTCAGCCTCACTGGGTCGTCTCCCCCTTTGTGACACAGAGATGATCATTCAGGATGAACCTCACAGGGGTGCAGTGGGGTCAGAGAGAAAATGCGCCTCTCGTGTCACCACCAAGACCCAGCAAATGCCTTCCCCAGCATGTTTTAGGGTCATAGTAGAGCTCATCATCTCTGTTTCCTTCCCTGCTGGGGTAGTCACAGGTACAAACAAACAGGGTGACAAGAGATGGATGGAATCGGCCCGCCAATCCCACACGAGGGCTGATGGCAAAAGGGAATGACAAGCCACCCAGGCAGCGGCACCTGAGAGTGGCCAGAGCCTGGAACTCACAGAACCCTACAGTGATGTCCCTTCCTGTGCCGCTGTCCCCTTTCCAGCTGCAGCAGAGGCAGAAGCAGCCAGCTGAGTTAAAAGCCTGGCTCAGGAGCCTCGGTTGACAACTTGCTCTTGCCATGTACTCACGGCGTGGCCTTGCGCCACGTGACATCATCCCTCTGTGACTCAGTTTCCTCATCTATAAATCAGGTATAACCATAATCATTGCACCTTTCTTTTTGTGAGGATTAAATAAATGCATGCAAAGTTCTCAGAATAGTGTCTGGTCTGCAGTAATAACTCAACAGACGCTGGCTGTCATGTGGCCCAGCACATTTCTGCAAGTTTCCAAGGGCCACTTGACAAAGAGGCCTCTGTGCTCCCAAGAGCAGCTAAATGCTGGCACCACCAGCCCACCAGCCGACCACCACATCTTGATTCCAAGATGGGTTCTGTATTTTAATGTTCACCAATAAAATTACAAGACACGCACATGTAACATAGATGTTCTCATCTGCTAAGTGGGCACAATAGCAGCACCTAGCTAATGTGGTTGGTGGAGGACCAACATTAATCAAGAATTAATATATGCAAAACACTTGGACTGGGGCTTGGCACGGAGCACTCATCAGAAATTGTCCTCCGCAGATATTGCATCATTGCAGTTATTGATCTGACCGGCTGCAGGCCTTCCCCCTCCAAACAGATGTGAAAATTCTTCCTCATCCCTCGCTGGATCTAGGGAGCGCCTGACCCTAGTACCAAAGATGCTGTGGTCTGGAGCTGCCACAGAACGGCTGAGGCCTTGGTAACAGAGAAATGCTGCAGAGTTCCAGGCATTTGCTGGAGTTTTACCATTCTGTGGGCTTCCTACAACCAGGAACTTACAGAAAGAACATGGTTTAGAAGTTGCTGAGTTGCATATGAAATCCCAGGTTTATTTACGGTTAATGTTTTTGCCCACGGAGTAATTTTCAGGTTGGCTTCTTGGTGGCCCTTAGAGAACAGCTGGCCTCCCATCACTCTTAGAGGTCCCCACGGAAGATAAACCCTTAGCAGGAGTGCACAAGGAAGCCAACCAGACCTGGGAGCAGCAGGAAGGGGATCCCTGTACAGCCAAGGTCAACGAAAAATTGAGGCAATTCATGGACTCCGCTATCCATAAAAAAGTCTGAGATAAGTTCCATAAAGTCACTATTTTCCTTTTCTCTGCTTCCTCGCTGCACTGGAGACTTGGAGAATGTTAAACAAACAAGGGTATATTCAATGAAAGGTCAACCTCTAAGGACATGGGCTCTGGGTCAGACCACCTGGATTCAAATTCTGATCCCCTCAACTATTAGCCATGTGACCTTGGGCCAGTCCCCAACCACTCTGCCCCTCTCTTTCCTCATCTGTAAGATAAGGTCAGCAGTAGCTAGTAGAACTAAATGAATTAATACACACGAAGCTCTTGGAAAAGGGGGCAGGCTGGATGCAGTGGCTGACACCTGTAATCCCAGCACTTCGGCAGGTGAAGGCAGGAGAATCTCTTGAGCCCAGGAGTTGAAGACTAGCCTGGGCAGCATAGCAAGACCCCATCTCTACAAAAAATAAGAAAAAATAGCCAGGTGTGGTGGTACATGCCTGTAATCGCAGCTACTTGGGGGGCTGAGGCTGGAGAATCCCTTGAGCCCAAGAGTTTGAGGTTGCTGTGAGCTGTCATTATGCCACTGTACTCCAGTCTGAGAGACAGAGTGAGACTCTGTCTCTAAAAAACAAAATAAAATAAAAAATTTTAAACAAAGAAAGGGGACAGACACACAACAAGCACTCACAAACCTTGAGCCCCTGTTACTCTACAGCACGTGCCCCCCCAGGAGCCCTGCAGGGAAAACCTGCTTCAGTGGAACCATGAAGGGTGGGTAGGGATTGGTGTCTTTTCCAGCTTCCTGCAGCCAGTGAAATGGAAAGACAGTGGGAGATCCACAGAACAGAATTCAAATTGCAGCCACTCCACATACAAGCTGTGCAACAGTGAGCCAATTATGACGTTCTCTGAACCTCATGCTCCTCACCAGCTATGTGGGGTTTAGCTACTTCACAGGATTGTTGTGAGAAATGAGAACACGTCATGTAGGCATCAAATAAATCTTACTTTTCATCTCTTCCCCTTCCCTGGGGTGCAAACACTAGATTCCGGCAACTCTCAGAAAAGGCTGTCACTCACCCAGATCAAAGCCCCACGGTGCACTGAGAACCCACGGCCAGCCAGGTCTAGTGATGGTGTCTTACCGGCAATGCAAGACACGGGCCACTGCACTGGAGCACGCTTCCACAGCCTGTCCTCCAACGCTAAGATGTCAGCCATTTTCCACCAAAGGCCCAGATAGCAGGAGTCAGCAAAACCCAGGAGAAAAGGGAGGAGGAGCCTAGGTTTTCAAGCCTTCCTCGGCAAAGCCTGACTCCAACCAAAAGTTAAGAGGACTATTTGACAGCTACTTCATGAGGTGGTGTCTGAATTATTAGCAAGAAAGGCTAGAGAAGGTCGTTTTCACATAAACATCTGAGGGATGAAGAACGTAGAGAAATGTCAAAAACAATGCCTAACACGGCTGCCTACTGTTTGCTTACACAGCTTTTTCCTTCTTTAGACAAACGACAAAAACGTCAGCACTTCTGAATATCAATCATCTTCAATTAAGACGTTTCTGTTGGAAAGCACTTTTGGCAGGACCAATGAAATATTTGCCACTGTTCTCCGACTTGGATCTTTCAAGGTTGGCAGGGCGATTTATTTTTGTTGATTAAACAAAATACAAATGGAAAGGACCTAAAAATTGATTAGCCAATTAAACTCAATGATTCTCAACAATGAAATGTGCATTATTAGCTTTGCCAGAGTTATAAAAACGCCTCCTAGCTTTACTGCTGTTTTCAGAATTTACACCATTGATATTTGTGCTGACAGAAAGATTAAGTTAAGGACTGGATTATGCAAAATTTGTCTCCTCTTTTGCTGGAACGGAAGGAAGAGAAACGATTAAAGGCTTGGGTCATTTCAGGAAGAACATCTGCACTGCATTCGGAATTCTTGAAAGAACGATGTGGGTTGAGCGAGGGAGCTGTTGTCGCTCATGTTGTTCTTTAGTAAATTACAGATTCACTAATAGGGGCCAATTTGTTGAGATGACAACAGTCATAAATATCCAAATTCTTCGTTTTCTCTTTTCATTTTCCAAGGGGATGAGTGTCCAGGCAGGCAGCCGACCACACCACGACTATCAGATGCTTTTGCAAAATAGACCCACGCACAGGGGGGCACCACAAGCCTATCTCAGTCCAGAACAGTTTTTCTTAATCGCCACCACGAGGTCAAGATCACAGCCGTAATAAATTCACTTACAATGGCCGTAACCCAGGGCAATAGAACGCTGATGCTTCCCGGCGGTCAGAGCGTGGACGTTGCAAGCTGCTATGCATTTTTAAACTTGATTGTACATAATTGTTAATCACTGACGCATTCTCCAACCCTCCTGGGCTGGAACATGTTGCTAGGCAACCAATTTTGCTCTAGATACTTTCTGAAAGCTAGCGAGGCAACAACCAAGTGTCAACAAAGTAAACACTACTAACCAGCAGAGACAGATACCAATAAAAAAGAGATGCCCGGCTTCCTCAGAGCACGTCCATCCCATGTCCTTTGGTATTTCCCGTGCCTTGCAACTTACAAATCAGCTATCTCAGGTCCAACTGGGTGAAAACAGCCCTTTTGGTAGTTCGATTTGGCAACTCCTATGGTTCAACCTAATAACTTCAAAGAGGGAGGTTTCCACCGACTGTGAAATAGAGGGACTATTTTCTACCACTGGCATAATCCCAACCGTGTTTTGCATCAATATCACATCATTTACCTCGTCCACACATTTCCTGAAATTGTTTTTATAAGGGATAGGTGGGAGAGGCAATCTTCTGGCAAATGCCTAAATAAGGCATTATTTTTCCATTTTAGATGAATCCTAATTTGTACGATTTGACTATTTCTTAAATAATATCCACACATTCCCTACCTTTTCAAATGCTCAGAGCCACAGGAAAGGGGACTATATTTATTGCTCCTAATTTGAGAACAGGAACACCAGAGGACATCCTGAACATGAGGTCGGAACAGCCAAGTGCATGAAAGAAGTTCATTTAGGAAGAAAGAGGAGGGAAGGCAGGCCCGCTGGTATCACGGAACATGATATTATTCCCAGGAAGCCAGCGAAGTCTAATGACTCTCCGTGTCCACGGCAGCAGAGTTCCGCAGTCGGGAGTGCTACAGAAACAGAATGGCCCGATGCCAGTTCACAGAATATCTCCAGGAGACATTTGGAATCATTGTTGGGAGTCCTGAATAATGACCAGCTAAGGCAGCGCATATGCGCAGATAATTAACGTCATTAGGAAAGAACTGGTAAAAATTATTAAGTGAAGGGAGAACTCACAGTGAAGTTTAAGGTTAGATTCTGGCCTTATTGAGCAAGTGTGAATAGCTGTGCGATTTTAATTTTCTAGCAAACAAAATTAATTGTATCTAGGATTATTAAGTAACTAGACACATGTAAACTTTCCATTGGGCAAACGGCAAATTGTCTTAGAAGACAATAGAAAGTTTATCACCATGCCCAGATGAGTCCTATTAAAATAGAACCAATCTTTCTGTTTAGTCTGGATTTGCTTTATTACCTACTTGTAATTAAAAAGTTTAAAAAAAAATCAAACAACACAGAAACATATAAAGTTGAAAGTGAACATTTTCCCTTTAACTCATGGCCACACTCATCTTCATTCTCCAGAGGCAACCACCAATGTGTATGCTTGCTTTTTACAAAAGTCACATCCTAATACATATCCTGGCAACTTGCTTTTTCACTCAACATTAGAGCATAGAAGCTAATTTTAAATGGAGTCTCTGGAGCATTCAATAGTCACCAGCCAATTTGGCCACAATTTCAAAATAAATCTTCTTAGATAGTAAGAATCATCCCCCCTCTCCAAGTTTACAACAATTGAAAGACCACCAAAAGCATGACCAATTATTCAGCTCCCCAAAAGCTCCAAGGCACACCGCTGGAAGCCCAAGGAAGAGGAAAGACATTTTCAACCCCATAGGCATGTCTGAAGACATTCAGCCCAACACAAATGGAGTGCCCAAGAGGCAGCCACTTAGCATCACAGATGGGTGGCTTAAGTTGGATTCCCAAAAGAAAGACGTCTATATTACCCCAAAAATTAGATTAATGAAATCCAGAAACACCAAGACTTAAATAAGTATCCAGAGACAACTGCTAAATTAGATTCTGAAGCTTCCTGCTACACACTGGGAGAAGCATGTTATTTCAACAGGGACATTTTTAACCACCTGTCAGGGAAATTGCCAGCACACTGGGAACCAGCAACTACTGAGACAGGGAACAACAAAACACCTTTGTGAGCATTAGGACTGTCACAACTGTGGTGTGTACCACTTGGATTCCACATTGGTCGGACTCGGGAATTACTAAGCCACAACAGATGTTGTGTTTTCTTTTCTTGAAGTCTCGACACCATAGTCCTGATCTCAATTCAACAAATAGGCTTTAAGATAGTCACTTCCCCTCTCCAGTCACTAGTTTTCTTGTCTATAAAATGAGAGGACTTGATAAAGAAACTCTAAAATCTATAATAGGATTTATGCTTGTGATTCTGTTTGGTTACAACTATGTGTGTGGATGGATGGATGGATATATGGATGGCTGGCAGTGGGCTGCTGGAGTGGGTTTGTACGGTCTTGTGACCAATTGTTACAGTTTTAGGAATCTTGTGGACCAGCTGACTTCATGTCAATGGCTTATTGGCCATGATGGGAAAATTTACTCCATGGAAATTGACAAACACTACACATCAGGCCTTTTTGTTCACCTGGGGAAGCCAATTTACCAACATACCATTGATGGAAGGGAAAGAGAAGGATAAAAGAAAGGGGACACAGGGACAACACCTGTACAAAGTCCTCCATGTGGGCCCTCCCCTGTCTCCATGTTGATGCACTTAATATTTTCTCTGCCGAAATCCACATTCCCCACTGGGACTCCTTGCCCAAAGGCATCACCTCTTTCAGAAAAGCCACCCCTGAAATCTGCCCTCCGTCTGAGATGCCCCCACACACGCTCTCAGAGCTTGCAGTAATTACCTGCCTACACCTTCCTGGGGGACACCTACAATGCAGTCTGGCCACTGTCCATTTAGTCAGCCCCACTAAATCGGCAGCTAATTCAGGACGGCAAACATGCATTCTAGCTCTTGCCCAGCACAAAGACAGGCACATAGTCGCCGTCCAATCAATACGCTTTGAATTAAAGCAATGGTTTTAGCTGCAAGGCAGAGCAAAAACGTTTGATGATAAAAGGTTCAGCCTCCAAGAGCTGTGCTTCTTCTACCCTGGTCAGCACTGGGTAGTGGGAGATTTTTCGAGAGCTTAAGCTTTCCCAGTCCACTTTCCCTTAGATCGTGGGTTTCCATTAAATCAATTAACCTACATTTGTCACAAAACAGTGCAGTGTGTCACTGACCCACTTTGTTTCATTTCTTTGCTACTCAATGACATCCACATGTCACTACGAATTGTGTTTTTAAATAAGGAATTAAATATATCTGTCCTGGATGTACCCAAGGGAACCCTGGGATACACCCTCAGGTTGTATTGCCTAATCCACTAAAGTGGCTTGGAGCAAGCCGCTCACGCTTTCTCATCCTTAGCTCCCTAATCCATTAAATGAAGACAGAAGAGTAGGAATAGCACAGGCAAGAAGCCACCACCCCACCCTGTGACAGAGCAAAGGTGGACACACCAGCTCTGACCTCAGTGGTGGCCAAAATTACTGCAAACGGAGCCACACACGCCTGTCACCTCTGGAAGGAGGGCAGGCAAGTGTCTTAGTTTCCTCACAGTCTGGGTGGCTTAAGCAACAGAAATTTACTTTCTCATGGTCCTGGAGGCTAGAAGTCCAAGATCAAGGTGCTGTCAGGGTAGGTTTCTGGTGAGGACTCTCTCCTTGACTTGTGGACACCCACCTTCTTTCTGTGTCCTCACATGTCCTCTCCTCTGCACACACTCAAAGAGAGAGAGAGAGACAGTGCTCTGCTGTCTCTTCCTCTTCTTATGAGGACACCAGCCCTATCGGATCAGGGCCTCACCCTTATGACCTCATTTAACCTTAATTATCTCCTTAAAGGCCCTATTTCCAAATACAGTCGCTTGGGGGGTTAGGACTTAAACATGAATTCTGGGGAGTGGAAGGACACAACTCAGTTCATAACAGAAGGAAGCTACCCAGCACATACTGGCTACTAACATCTATTCCTACTGAGGAAAGGAATTTTTCTCCACACTCCTGCAAGGAAATGCACAGGAGAAAAAACTAGCCCTCTGGTATAGGTTGAATTGTTTCCCCCAAAAAATTCATGTTGAAGTCCTAACCCCCAGGTCCTCAGAATGTGACCTTATTTGGAAATAGGGTTATGGCAGATGTAATTATTTAAGATGAGGTCGTACTGGAGTAGGATGGGTCCCTAATTCAATATGACTGGTGTCCTTATAAAAAGGGGAAATTGAGACGCAGACAGGCACACAGGGGGACCCCACGTGAAGATGAAAGCAGAGATGGAGGTGATGTCTCTACACACCAAAGAATGCCAAAGAGGGGCAGCAAAGTACCAGAAACCAGGGGAGATGGATGGAACCGAGTTGTTGACCCGCCAATACCTTGATCTTGGATTTCTGGCCTCCAGAACCATCAGACAATAAATTCCTGTTATTTAAGCCACTCAGTTTGTGTCACTTTGTTATGGCAGCCCCCAGAAATGAATACGACCTCCCTTTCAACATCTAACTCATTCCTCCCAGGGAGGAAGAGGACTCCCTCGTTGGCAAAGTCAGGAGAAGATACTGAGCACATGTTGCCCAGCACCTTCTGGGCTCTGCCTTCGGGGAGTCGATCAGCCTCGAGACTCACCTTCTCCTTCTCCGTCTGACTCCTGAGGCCCCTGAGGCCCTGTAAGTGGGCAGGAGTAGGGAGCAAGGGCAAGCCCACTTGGACCTCACTTCTTAGCCTGTTCTCCAATCCCTTTTATCAATAATAATACCGATATTTTCACCTCCATCTGTCTGAATTACGAGTTAAATTCATCGATTGATTCTAAATTCTGGGAGGAGAAGGAGGCGATTAATTATCATCCTTCAAATGCCTGCAGTGACCTTCACTCACACAGTTCTGTCACTGCAGCCTCGTAATGTCCCCACTAATCTCCATGTACAAGCCGTCGAGGCTTCTGAGGGTCTTGTCTTTTGGCCAAAGCATAGGGATATTGGGTAGGAGTCCAAGCCAGGGCCTCTAACAGCAAATCCTACATTCTTTCCAACAAAATCACCATTCTGACTTCTTATAGCAGGCCAAGTATTCAACAAGAAGAGGAAGAAAAAAGTGTTCAAGTACAATCCTACCTGTTCAGAATCTACTTAGATACGGACAATGTTGGCCTGCAGGTTCCAGTGGGCTGCCGCTATGGAAAAATTGGGTGAGAATCACCACTTCCCACTGTAGACCCATTTTCTCTCTCCCTCTCTTCTCTGCTTTTTTTGTACCTGCCAGTAGTCTAGACTTGCTGGTGACAGCCAGTATCATGTAACTTCAGAGTTAAAGAGGTGGGAGTACTTTGACATGAATTGCTTCTTAAGAAACTATCCTAAGTCCAAATTATAGAACAGAAGAACACCACTGCTGTTGACTCATCAACTTATCTGGCAGAGGCAAGGGAAGATCTAGACACAGTAATAATAAAATTCAATCTAGAGCTATACAAACTTCTACACAGAAGTTCAAATAGAACCAACACCACAAGAACAGGTGTAAATGTGATTCCACACCATCCAGCTGACTAAAAGCTAAAGGGGGGAGCAATAGTATTATGTGGTTACAAAAAAATAAATAAATAAAAAGAAAAGAAAAAGGCACATAGTCGCCGTCCAATCAATACGCTTTGAATTAAAGCAATGGTTTTAGCTGCAAGGCAGAGCAAAAACGTTTGATGATAAAAGGTTCAGCCTCCAAGAGCTGTGCTTCTTCTACCCTGGTCAGCACTGGGTAGTGGGAGATTTTTCGAGAGCTTAAGCTTTCCCAGTCCACTTTCCCTTAGATCGTGGGTTTCCATTAAATCAATTAACCTACATTTGTCACAAAACAGTGCAGTGTGTCACTGACCCACTTTGTTTCATTTCTTTGCTACTCAATGACATCCACATGTCACTACGAATTGTGTTTTTAAATAAGGAATTAAATATATCTGTCCTGGATGTACCCAAGGGAACCCTGGGATACACCCTCAGGTTGTATTGCCTAATCCACTAAAGTGGCTTGGAGCAAGCCGCTCACGCTTTCTCATCCTTAGCTCCCTAATCCATTAAATGAAGACAGAAGAGTAGGAATAGCACAGGCAAGAAGCCACCACCCCACCCTGTGACAGAGCAAAGGTGGACACACCAGCCCTGACCTCAGTGGTGGCCAAAATTACTGCAAACGGAGCCACACACGCCTGGCACCTCTGGAAGGAGGGAAGGCAAGTGTCTTAGTTTCCTCACAGTCTGGGTGGCTTAAGCAACAGAAATTTACTTTCTCATGGTCCTGGAGGCTAGAAGTCCAAGATCAAGGTGCTGTCAGGGTAGGTTTCTGGTGAGGACTCTCTCCTTGACTTGTGGACACCCACCTTCTTTCTGTGTCCTCACATGTCCTCTCCTCTGCACACACTCAAAGAGAGAGAGAGAGACAGTGCTCTGCTGTCTCTTCCTCTTCTTATGAGGACACCAGCCCTATCGGATCAGGGCCTCACCCTTATGACCTCATTTAACCTTAATTATCTCCTTAAAGGCCCTATTTCCAAATACAGTCGCTTGGGGGGTTAGGACTTAAACATGAATTCTGGGGAGTGGAAGGACACAA
>NW_012151285.1:3068369-3074688 GCF_000956105.1 Propithecus coquereli | reverse complement strand
GGCTGAGTAGAACACCATGGTATATATATATATACCACATTTTATTAATCCACTCATGTATTGATGGGCACTTGGGTTGTTTCCACATCTTTACAATTGTGAATTGTGCTGCTATAAACATTCTAGTGCAGATGGCTTCTTTATAAAATGACTTTTGTTTCTTTGGGTAGATGCCCGGTAATGGGATTGCTGGATCAAATGGTAGTTCTACTTTTAGCTCTTTGAGGTATCTCCATATTGCTTTCCACAGAGGTTGAAAATTGCATGCTTTAAATCCTAAGAATGCACCTAGAAAAAGGGAAGTGAATGGTCGAAGCCCAGCTCTGAGATCAGTTATAGGAAACCAAACCCATTTCAAAGGAGTCTTTGACCATCTGGAGAATAACCCAGGAAGAAAGCAGCAAGGATCCCGTGTGATCTAAACACAAAATCCAAGAAATGAGAGTTGGAGGAAATGGCAAGCCTGGAAACAGAGATGGAGAGAAGACACAGCAATGACCTTCAGACACTTGTGGGCTCTTAGGCCAACGGGTGCCATCACCGAAGAGGGGTTTCAACTCAATATAAGTTGAAATTAGAGATGTCCCAGAAAACGAAAAGGGGTTGCTTTGGGATGGAATTTTGTGGGAAGACACATAGAGTCCCCTGGCTCAGGGACATTATAAAAGGGACTCCTGCATTAAGAAGACAGGGAGCTTGGACGACCATCCTTGTCCTTCTCACTCAGCAAGACCTGACCCGATACCACGGGTACAGTTGACATCTCCACGTTGAGCCATAGCTCTTTGTCAAGGGGACCTGTCCCACATTATGAACTGTTTTTACTCAAAACACTTCTAACACCACATGTGTGGGGCTTTTCCTCACACCAACCAATTCTCCAGTGCTCGGGACACCAGCGAGGGGTCCTGCAATTCAATTCAACACTGACGCTAATTGCGCAGAGTTAGCACGGACGCCACAGGATAAGGGCTCAGTCCTGCAAGGCCGCCCCACTTCAGATGCCAGCTACAAATCCTGGGGTTCCCATGGTCTTCTCCCCAGGTTCAATAATCTGCTAGAACAGCTCACAGAATTCAGAAAAACACTTGACTTGCTATTACCAGTTTATTATGAACAACACAACGAACGAACAGCCCACTGTGAGAGATGCACAGGGCACAGTACGGGGCAGGGATGCTGTGCTCCCACACCCTCTCTGGGCATGCCACCTCCAGGACCAACGTGTGTTCTCCCACCCAGAAGCTCTCTGAACCCTGCAGCTTAGAGATCTCATGGTGCGATTGAGTAAATCATTGGCCGTTGGTGATTAACTTAATCTCCTAAAGGGAAGGATGGAGCTGAAAGTTTCGGCCCTCTAATCCGATGGTGTGGTCTTCCTGGAGACCTGCCCCCATGCTGAAGCTGTCTAGGGCCCCCCGGCTGCCAATCAATACATGAGCACACAAAAGAAAGACATTCTATGACTCCAGAGATTCCAAGGATTTTAGGAAGTGTGTGCTGGGAACCTGGACAAAGACCAAATATATATTTCTTATCATAATACCCATCTTGACCAGAAATCCTGCCTTGCACACAAACCTAAAAATGGGACCTTCTTGTCACCTGGGCTAAATCAGCCTGGCATGAGGAAATGAAGAAAGGGTGTATTTTTTCGCTCTCAGATTGTGGCCGTTTGTTTTGTTTCTGTCTGGTGCTGGCTCCTGGTGGGAGGTGGGAGGAGAGAGTGCAGAGTGGGAGGGCACAAGCACAACAGAAGGGTGACGCAACATGCAAGCTGACACCCACGGACACGCCCACCCGCCAGCCCATGTCCATGTGGCAAGTGAATTTTCGGCTTGCCTGTCCTCCACTAAACCAGAAGCACCCCGAGTGGAGGCCACCCTAATGCCGAAAACATTGTGGGAGCCCTTGGCAGTGGCCCAGAGCAGCATAAGGACTGTACTAACCATTAAATCAAAATAAGATAGGATTCCACTAATTGAGCAGCTACTGTGTCAGGTACTGGAGTCATCATTGTCAGACTGGCGATGACGGTGCTGTACCTATTTCACCCATGAGGATACAGAGGCTCAGACACTAAGTGACCTGCCCCAGGCCATGCAGCTGGTAAGTGAAGGAGGCCATGGACCCACAGGCCATGGTCTCAGCATCACAGCACGCCAGGCTGCCTCATGGCTCCTTCCCTTAAGTCCTCAGATTTGTGTTTTAAAAGAAGGAGGTGTTTTATAAACATAAGTGAACACAAGTAGGCCAAAACCAACAGGTCCCAAAGCAAATGGTGCTGCAGTCCCCACCACCCTGGGATCAAACACCCTCCCTCCCGTTTGTTTGATGAAATCTGAGGTCTTGAAAAGACACATACGCAACTGCACCCCACGCTTCAACCCGAAAGATGCAATGTGTAAAAGACGGAGTGGGTCCTGTGCCAAGAAGTTGGAGCCAATTTATTTTAGTCTCAATGTTAAGACAGCCAGCACCAGGTTGAAGCTGAGAAATGCTCCTTCTAATTAAAACTTTATTTTCAAACACATGTCACAGTTTCAACATGGTGAGACTCATTTCTTGCTATGTGGATTTCTAAGAGTAGAAGCAGCTGCTTCTACTGACAGTTTCTTCCATTCATTTTGGGACAACCAGAGGATCCTAAGGGGCAAAGATTGGTAGTTATACCAGCTGCCTGTCACTTTTCATGTTCCCCAAAGGACAAAGAAGCCACCAGGTTGGGGACAGTGTCTGCTTTGCTCCCTGCTCCATCTGGGGGCACACACTGCAGTTATGAACTCAATACATCAATACGTCAGTACCTGCTGGATGAATTAAAACACCCTGGAGCTAGCACCATGGGTGGCCTCCAAACCCAGCTCGCCTCCTGGGGAGGGACCTCACTTAAATAGCAGCTCTTCTTAATCAAGGTGAAAATCAGGGAGAGGAACAAGAAGAAAGGCTTTGAGGAAGCCTGAAGGAACAGAATACTTGAGTTTCAAAACCTTCACCCACCACTTTCCAGCTGGGTGAACCCATTCAAGGCCCAGCTATTAAATCAGCCCCCAAAGCACACAGCACTGTGTCCTATAATCTCGGATTCCTGCTCACCCAAGAGAGGGCCCCTACAGACTGTCCAGGACCCTGCCCCCAGCCATGGTCAACTTCACGTTCCAAGGCTCCCCCAGTATGGCCATGCTATGGTCTAAAAGTTTTTGTGTCTCCCCAAAATTCATATGTTGTAATCCCAACCCCCAAGACAATGGCATTAGGAGGTGGGGTCTTTGGGAGGTGATTAGGTCATGAGGGTAGAGCCCTTATGAGTGGGATTAGTGTCCTTAGAAAAGAGGTCCCAGAGAGGTAGCCAGTCCCCTCCACCTTGTGAGGACGTAGAGAGAAGGCACATCTATGAAACAGGAAGCGGGCCCTCATCAGACACCAAATTTGCTAGTGCCTAGATGTTAGACTCCCCAGCTTCCATAACTGGGAGAAATAAATTTCTGTTATTTATTGGCTGCCCAGTTTCTGGTATTGTGTTATAGCAGCCCAAGTTGCCTAAGACAGCACCAGAACACTTAACTCTTGCCACTCTAGACCATTCTGGGAAAGAATAAACACTCTTGCCCTCTGACAGCCGGTCAGTGGCCTCTGAGGAACCCCCCACTGCCCCTCTGGAAGCCAGCTGTGCTCCCATCACCCTGCCACTAAGCCCGAGGCTGCCATTCAGAACCACGAGCAGCAGAAATGACCTTCCCGCCATCCCAAATTGTTCTTTGGGTCACAAGAGGGGCAAAGGGAGCACCGGCAGCTGGGGCAGCCTGCGTCTCCTCGGGCACTGAGACTCAAGAAGCACTTCATTGGCGTTCGACAAATATTCTGGGATCTGGGTGCTGCTCCGGGCTCGGCTGTGTTTGTAACCGTCTGGGGTTACACGCGAATGCTCCCAGGTGACCATGGCTCCATCGGCCACTTCAGCGAGTGCAGCAGTCAGCCTGGGTGGGGGCTCCCTCCTCTGCCCTCCCCACTGAGGAGGGAACAGGCTGGGCCGCCCTTCCTGAGAGAGGCCCGAGGACCAGTGAAGCTGGTGGTCTTTGATTTGGGGGGATCTTGGGGCAGAAGCACTTCATGCGAAGCTGCCTTGTCCACAGCCTGAGACAACGGGAATCAGGTCACTGCTCTGCCCCAGGGATGCCACACGAGGTGGCACTGAGAGCCTCCTGCTGCACAGCCCCTCTGCCTGACTCCGCACTGGGGCCACAGGCTCTCGACCTGGAGTTGGAGGAGGACGGGCATGGCCCTGGCTAAGGCATGGCGACACAGCTGGCAGGTCTCACCTTGGATTCTGGGATAGCTGGATCCTGCAGCTTCGGCCCCTCAAACAAAACGCAGGATATTCAGAGACAGGAAGGGGGGTGGCTGGGGGCCATACCAGCCTTCACGGTGCTCGTGGACCCAGTCGCCCATCGATTCTGTTCAGGGCTACGGCCACCTCAGGTGATAAATCCTGATTGGTCCAGCCCAGGGCTTCAAAACCCTAGGAGATTTTGCCCCCACCCCCACCCCAGGGCACATTTGATGACATCTGGAAGTGTTTAGGGCAGGGGCTGCTACTGGCATCTAGTGGGCGGTCCCCACAAGGGACAGGACGGCCCCCACAACAAAGAATCGTCAGCCCAAAAGGTCCATACTGCCAAGGTTGACACATCCTGGTCTACGCGACTCATGACATCCTGTTTTCCTTTGCCAGAAACTGGGGTTTTCAGCCCCACTTTCCTGTATGGAGAGCATGAGGGCGAGCGGTCACGGAGGTGTACGAGTCTGTTTGCCAGGAGTGTTTAGGCTGATGCTGGGCGTTGTACGGAACACTCCAGAGAGCTTCACAACCAGCCCACACCATCACCCATACCCCCGCTTCACAGACTGGGAAACTGAGGCACACGAAGATCACATCCTGCTTAGAAGAGGAGCTAGGATTTGAATCTAAGCAGTCTGACCCAGGGCGGGGGTGGGAGAAGGTAGAAAATCGTATCTGTTAATATCTTCTGTATGATCCTCATTATGTACAGACAGAAAAAAGGGAAGAGGAGGGGAAGGGAGGCAGAAGGGAGGGAAAAAGAGGGAAGGGAAAGGGGAGTGGAGGACATAGAGCAATGTAAGAAGACCGACAGCAAAAAGAGAGATCAAAATGTTAACACATTTCTAAGTGGTGAAATTATGGGTAACTTGTTTTCTTCTCTGCGCCTTCCTATGTTTTCTACGTGCTCTCCAGTGAAAATGCACGTTACAAGCAGAAAAGAAATAAAACAAAAATACCTGCCACGCATACATTTCAAGACTGTCGTCCACAGCAGGCAGCTCTAAGGCAATAATAGTAACCATGCAGAGGGAAGAGGCACAGAACCCCCTTGGCAGGCGGTAGGGGCCACCCTGGGTCGCTTGGGCCCAACACAGCCTTGATGACAGTGGCGCTGGAAAGCCATCCCTGCCGTGCTCACAGCACACCTGCAAGGATTCCGCTCCTGCGTGAACCCCAGCTGGAGTCGGAGACAGCTTGTCAGCTCCTCATCCATCTCACAGCACAAAGTACTCAGAGCGGGACAGCCCTGGAGAGGAAGGCCAAAAGCCCCCACTCCACCCCGCCTGGCCGTTGTGCCCGTGCTCAAAGCACTTGAAGAGACTTCCAGAAAAATAAGGTTTCCAGATCATTAATATTTTCTTTCAACAGTTTTATTATCTGGTAGGAGTGAGAGGAAAAAGAATTTTGTACCCAGGGGCTAACGTGAAAGTTTGTTTTAGACCAAAAAAAAAAAAAAAGGAATAGAATTCTAGATTTCACTGAAAAGTTTGCTTATCCAATTTTTTCCCAAAGCATTTTTATATGCATTATTTTTAATTCTCAGTTTGTAGTCTCACCTTCCACCATAAAAACCCACACTCTACAGAGGCACTCATGATCTTGTCAATCTTTTTTGTTATTATTCTTGATGTAGAGAAGGCGGGTGGTTCTCCCCTGTGACCATGATTTGGGGTCATTATGAGGCCCTCTCTAACTCCACCTTGTGTGAAACGATTAACTGGCTTCGTAGCCACAAAACATTCTTCCAGATATCTTAAAGTTTCAGGAAAAATCTCTAAAGGTTAAGATATCACACCCAAAAATGCAGAGATTCAAAATATCCAAATGTCACCAGTGAGTAAAAACAAAATGGTTTTTTAGGCCATCAGCAGGCCTGGACCTGTCCTTTAAAAAATTAATAATAAATCCCCAGTTACCTTCCCAAGAGCCACCTCTGTACTCCACCCTCCTTGTCAACAGAACACTGTTCGAGTTCAC
>NW_012151285.1:3065781-3066954 GCF_000956105.1 Propithecus coquereli | reverse complement strand
TCTTACCTTTATTAAGCTAAATCCTGCAAATATTTGAGGGCCAACTACATGTCAGGGACGGTGAAGGTTCTACAAAGAATTCGATTACGCTTCAGGTACAGCCCTAGTGGCGTTGAATTCTCTCTGGAGCGTGAGAAATGAGGGAAAGCAAGAAGGAGGATGAATTTAACCTGCTAAGAATCCGTGATCCAATTAGGAGCAGAGAGGAGTCTAAGAAGGGTAAACACACATGCACGGAACGTAAGGCACACAATCAATCAGTGATTAGAGAGACATGAAATGACAGAGGGCTTTAAACGAGGAAGAGATCTTTCTAAGTTGAAAATTTCAAGAAAGGCTTGTGAGAGAGGTGGCACTGGAAATACAGGGAAGCAGGGAGGAAATGGGGTGGACTGGCATTTGCACAGGGTAGCAACGGTTTAAGCAAAGGCAAAAAAAACCCAGAAAACCTTAAGAAGAATTCTGGGAACAGTGTATAGTATCAAGACGGGCTGGAACGCAGGGTACGTGTAGGCAAATCATGGGTTTAGAAAAAGCAGATGGCAAGACCTGACAGGACCAGATGCCAGGCTGCCTTGGTGTGACAGGCAGCGAAGGGTTAGGAGAAGAGTCTGGCTTGGCAGTGACACATCGGAGCTGCGCTTTGGAAATAAACGAATCCAGCAGCAGCAGGTGACATGGTCTGGAGCTGGGGAAGGGACCAGCCGGAGGCCTCGGCACTCGCTCAGGGCAGAGGTACAGAGTGCATACCCAGGACTGGCAGCTCCACAAATATTCGTTAAACTGAATTAGGTTTCTTGTGGGTAGGAATTAGATCTAATTCATTTCTGCAGCCTCCATGGGCTCTGAACACACATTAGGAACTAATGATGCTGGCTCCTCTAGCCTCCTCCTTCTTCTACGAGTGATCCAGTCCAAGAGGCAGAGAGATGAAGCACCAGTCATCAAGAAAAACCCTCCCTCTTCCCATTCCCAAGGAAGAATCCTCTTTCCCCCAAAGCAAACATAAAAAAAGCACAGAAGCTCAGCAAACACTCCAGGAAAGGCCAAAGTGGGAAAAGGCTATGGGACCAAGAAAAAATACCTTATTGGATTGATATGAAAAGCAAAGATGCTTTCCACTGCTCTGCTCCTACATGGGAAGAGTCACCGGAGATTAGTCCTAAAAATTAA
>NW_012151285.1:3064556-3065731 GCF_000956105.1 Propithecus coquereli | reverse complement strand
TCCTTTAAAAAATTAATAATAAATCCCCAGTTACCTTCCCAAGAGCCACCTCTGTACTCCACCCTCCTTGTCAACAGAACACTGTTCGAGTTCACATTCCCAGGCCAGGATGGACTTAGAGAACAGCACCCCCACCTCCCCCGGCCCGAACCAGGCCTGATATAAACCAATGGGAGTGTCCCATTCCCCCTGCCTGTGATTGGGTTAGGGCTGGCCATGTGACCCAGACACAGCCAATGGAACAAGACAGGAAATCCGCTGGGCAGTTCTGGGAAGGATTTTCATTGTAGATGAGGCGAACTAGAGGAAATGCCTGTCTTTTTTGACCACGTGTTGTTTTAATTATTTGCAGTGCTGCAACTCCAGCAGCCGTCCTTACCACTGTGCAGAAATAAGCCCAAAGATTAAACAAATACCCTTAGGATAGTGGAACAGAAAACTGGGCAGAACTCATGATTCTGATACCATCCCCGAATTGCTGAATGAACCTTGGAACCATCATGGAAGATACTGAACCCCACATTGCTTAGGTATGTCTGGTTAGGTCTTTTGTTTCTAGCATCCAAAACCATTCTAACCACTAGAACCTATACCAAGGCTCATTACTAAGAGTCTGGGATCTTACGGTCACATTAAAGCCAAAAGACAATGTGTCAGACTGTCTGGACCAGATCCCCAGCAAGGCAGGGAGAGGATCAGTGACTAGAACCTTCCTGGTGACGACTTCCTGTCAGTCACCAACCGGTTTCCCAACTCTGCCTTCTCCACACCCTGCCTGTAACTCCAACGGAAGGCTAAGCAACTGACATCCTTTCAGACATGCAAGCCTGAGAGAAGCGATAAACACCGGAATTCGAAAGATCCCTGCACTTCAACATTTCATAGACTACCAACTGCTAAAAGTTCCTCCACAAATTCAGACATTAAATAAACTCATTGATGAATCTGTAAGACTTTGGAGAAGAAAATCTCCCAAGGCAATTTTTTTCAAGAAATGGAGGTTAGTGGGGGGACAGGGTGGTAGATAACAGTCAGTACATAAATCATCCTGTTAAAGATATAAATTTCATGTAGGACTCACCATTCTCAGAAAACAGACATAAACAAGCGATAACACCATCTGACTAGAAAGAAAGTCTCTCTGCTGTGTGCCTGCAAGTTCTTTAAGAACTAAC
>NW_012151285.1:3061698-3062466 GCF_000956105.1 Propithecus coquereli | reverse complement strand
ACAATGCAATTAAAGGTTCTCTGAGTATATGCAAGGATGTCCTTGTTCTTAGGGACGACATGCTGAAGTACTTAGGCAGCAAAGGGACACGATGTTGCTGCATATTCCAAAATAGGTCAGGAAAAAAATAGTATGTGTATAAGTGTGTATATAAATGTGTATGAGGATAAATGTGTTAAGCGTAAATGTGTGTGGGTATATATTTATATACAAGCAGAGAGAATTACGAAGCAATTGGGACAAAATGCAAACAACTGGTAAATGTGGGCAAAGTATATATGTCTCAATCTGTTTGTGCTGCTACAACAAAATACCTGAGACTGGGTAATTTGTAAAGAACAGAAATTTATTTTCTCAGGGTTCTGGAGTTTGGGAAGTCTAAATCAAGGCACCAGCAAGTTTGGTTGTCTGGCGAGGGCTGCTGTCTACCTCCACGATGGCGCGTGGATGCTGCGTCCTCCAAATGGGAGGAACGCCATGTACTCACATGGCAGCAGGCGGAAGTGAATGCTGCATGAAGCCCCTTTGTAAGGACTTTAATCCCATCCACAAGGGAGGAGCCCTCATGGCCTAATCACCTCTTAAAACCATCACACTGGCAACACCTGAATTTTGGAGGGGACACATTCAAACCACAGGTATGCAGTCATGTACCACAATAACAACATCTTGATCAATAACAGACCACATATATGACACTGGTCCCATAAGACTATAATGTTATCACCCCTGAAGACCTTCCAGTGGGACGAGATGTGGGGGTGGAAG
>NW_012151285.1:3055770-3059938 GCF_000956105.1 Propithecus coquereli | reverse complement strand
TCCAAGCTGATCACAGATGATTCCATTGGCGGGCAATTCAGAAGGGGAAATGAGCCTTCTTCCCAGCCTAGACTCACCATCTGCTAACCTTCCTGGGAATTAAGCAAGTCCTCAGAGAACAATGGAAAGATAAGAAAATGCCACTGTCTGGAGAAGCCAGACTGAGAAGGTGGTGAGCTCATCTGGCTTTCCAGTTGTGGGAACACCAGGCAGAGGACCCCGTGGCTCCCTGCTGCCCCTGAGGAAGTCCACGGCTGCTCTCCGAGCCAAGATCAGGCTCCGACGCCCAGTCTCTAGCGTTGGGGGCAGCATTTGGCTGGGCACACCTGTGCCTGGGAACTGCCATAGGAACTGTAATCGGAAATGTAATCGATCTTTGTATTTGAAAAGGGGGCGTGGGACAGTGAGAAAGAAGGACACAGGGTGAGAAAAGAGGGTCCTTCTCCCTCAGAACTTTAGGATAATGGGGTTTATTTACTTTGAAAAGATACATTGAGATCGACTCTCCCAGTCAGCGAGCAGCGCCCTGGAAAGACAGAGCTGAGGGGTCTGCAGCCCGGTGGAGGGGACAAGCACTAATAACAAATAACATGACATGGGGACGTACTGGCTGCGTCTCCCCGGGGTGCTACGAAGACGTGCTCGAGGAAGGCACACACGCGTGCGGTGACGTGCTTTAACAAACACGGCGGCAAAGGAGGAAGGACGCTGCGCTTGGATTCCGCCCCAGCTCTCCCCGGGCAGGCCGCGTGTGGCTTCAGTTACCTCCCTCCTGAGACTCAGTTTCCTCCCCTACACAAGGGAATAACAACATCCACCTGCAGAAAAGTGAAGCTGAAAGTGCCTGACAGCACCTGCCAGGAGCAGGTCCTTGGCCAACAAGGCTCTTCCTTCGAGTCGGCCTCAGCACATAATTCCTCTGTGAGGGGTCGAACGGTGTCCCCCAAAAAGATACACTGAAGCCCTAATGCCCAGTACCTTGGAATGTGATCTTTTTTGGAAACAGGGTCTTTGCAGATGTGATCAAGTTGGGAACACACTGGAACACAGCAAGCTTTTAATCGGTGCCCTTATACGGAGAAGAAGGAGGGACAGAGACATGGGGCGAGGAGACGGCCACGTGACGACGGAGGCAGAGATGGAGCGACGCACCTGCAAGCCCAGGGGCTCCAGGGATTGCAGGGAAACCACCAGGAGCTGGGACGAGGCCCGGAACACACGGCCTCACAGAGCCGTCAGAGAGAACCAACCTGGCTGACGCTAGATTGCAGAGTTCTGGCCACCAGACAGTGAGGGAAGAAATTTCTGTGGTGTTAAGCCACCAGTCTGTGGCATGTTGTAATGGCCGTCTGAGGACACAGCTACATCCTCCTTGCCTCCCACCACCACCCTTTTATGAAAAAATGAACTTCTTGACTTGCTTGAGGAAACAGGACACTTTTACAAAATACAACTGATAATAACGTCCCAGGAAAGGCGAGCTTTAGTAATAAGGCTTGGCAGGGGAAAGAGAAATAGGGGTGTTTTGTTGGTTCCTTTCTTTTCTTCCCTCTTCCTCCCTGCCCCGCTCCTACCGGGAGCTGCCACGGTTCGGTGTTGCTCATGCTTCCCAAAGGGACGAGGACACGGCTAAAGAATGGCCTTCGGTGCAGTCCCAAAGGTCGGCGCCACCACAGCAGAGGCTGGTTCACGCCCCACACACGCTGCACCTCCCAGAGGCCCCTCAGGAACAGTGGTGGCAACCGCTTGCTGGTGGGGGGCAGGGCGAGCTGGATGTCTTAATACAATGTGCTCTCAGCAGACCACATGTCAGTCAGGGTGGAGAGAGCAGGGGACAGAGTCAACCCAAAGCAGCCGTCTAGACGTCCACGTAGCTGGAAGGAAAAGAGGGGGTGTTTGGGCCTGATTCACCCGACCACAGTCACCCGAGCCCGACACCTCCTTTGACCTTTCATCTCTGTCATCAACACAAATCTGGCATTCTCAACGGAATCCACCAAACTCATGAAGTGGTTTTTACCAGTAACAAAGAAGCCATTCGCTTGGAAGCGTGGGTCCCAAAGGCCAAACGCCCAGTCACCAGCCACCTGAGAATTCCGTCGGAGTAACACTAAGAGCGTGATAAGTAAATCACGTAGTAAGACGGCACTGCCTTGGCCCCCATCCCACCAGATTTTCCAGGTTTCACCTGGAATTTTGAGCCCTTTTGAGAGCTCAGGGGAAAGTTCCAGTGTCGAGGAATTCAACTGCGGAGTTAATGACTCAACAGCCCCAGTTCTAATAAGGTTACCAAACCAGTCTGCCAGGTAACAGATCTTAGAAAACCGTAAAGGGAGAAATACCAGGCAGGACGCTGTGGGACCCACATCCCTGTCAGGAAGGAAGCGATTTTAAGAAGACATTTCTACATCCGTGACTGCCACCACCAACACCACCCGGCACCCGTCTGCCCCCCACTTCCCACCCCCAAATCTGAGGCAGCACCAAGCACGAGGAAGACAGAGCTGAGGGTAGGAATTCAGCTACAGCACGGGGCCTAGGTCATGGGTCAGGTGAGAGGCGTTTCTGCTCCATTCAGGAAGCTGCCTTCGGTGTGTTTTGCCCAGATCATCTGTCTTCGGGTTCCTGGTTCGGCCTGGAGAGCACCCTGGACTGCATTTCACAGCTTCCCGCTACACTCAGATCCTAATCATTCAAGGCTCGCTAATCCAGGCGGTGGAACTCTCCAGTGCTAGCCGCCTGCCACTTCTCAGCCAAGGAGCACCCCCATCCGAGGGACAGGAAAGGAAGTTTAAAGAAAGGCAGTCAGTCGGGCAAGGAGTCCTCCCGTCCAAGCCTCTTCCTTGAGTTGGGATGATGAGCTTGCCTTGGCAGGGGCCAATTCAACAACCGGCGGGGACAGAAAGGAAGGAAAGAAGAGGAAAAAGAAGATCTCAGAGAGGAGAGTTCAGGAATCTCAGAATCAGAATAGTTCATCGCTGGAGCTCATCTGGGCTCCCTACTTGTTTTATAGTTAAGAAAACTGGGTATAAAGAATGGCCGCAGATCACAAAACTGGTTACCGTTCATGAACTATCAGGCCTCAGCCCCCAGCCGGGCACTCCCTGCACTGCCCCACCCGCCTGTGGTGAAGACGCAGGTATGGCAAGAAGCCTGCTCACTCCTCAACACCAAACCCATGCGACGTGAGTCTTTAAAAAAGGCAAAATGAATACTGAAAGAGGCCTTGTTCGCTGTGGTTCCCTTTGAGTCCCAACAGCCAGGTCTGGATCACATGCTTTCGGGGAGGGAGGCTATTAACCCAATTATGCTGAAAAATCTAATGCTTCATTTAGAAAGGTGGGGCATACCCAATTCCCACCTCCCGCCCTCACCCAGCCAGGCTGCCCCAAGTCTGGCAGGTGAGTTCGGTTAGTGTGAACACACCCACTGGATGAGCAACTCCATGGGTCACCCTCGAAGGATCGATCCCAGGCCACATACAAGAGAAACCAAGATCTCCTGAGCATGAAGCGAATGTGTCTCTTCTCTAGTGTCCCGAGGGTCGCCGTGTGTGAGGACTTCTAGCTTAGCACTTTCCGTACTATTATTAGAATGGTAAGAATACGCCTCTTCCCTGACCCCACCTGCAGCACAAGCGTCCTGAAGGGCGTCTTTCCATCACTCTCCTCAGCGTACGGAGGACACTGCCAGTAAGACCAGGAGTAAGTCCAGCACGAAGGACATGCAACCTTGGGGAGTGCATAAGGGAAGAGTGTGGCCCCAGCCCACCTCCTGAAAGAACTTATCTGGGCTGAGGTACCAGAGAGCTGAGGTTTTCTTCGCTGTCACATGTGAAGGCCACTTTCTGGGCTTGTACCTAGGATGCAGCAACATGGCTAAATGCACGAAGGTTGGAATCCTTCCTTGTTAACCTGCTCCCTCAGGAAAATGGTGAAGATAATGGAAATCAGCCAGCACGCCAAGTATGCCTGCTCCTTCTGTGGCTGGGGATCTGGCAGGAAAACAGTGGCCAGTGGTGTCTGCACCTACAGCACCTCCTCCGCCACCACAGTGAAATCCACCGTCAGAAGACTGAAGAGATTGAAAGACCAGGAGAGGCCGGGCGCCGTGGCTCACGCCTGTAATCCTAGCTCTCTGGGAGGCCGATTGTTTGAGCTCAGGAGTT
>NW_012151285.1:3052861-3055720 GCF_000956105.1 Propithecus coquereli | reverse complement strand
AACATATCCCCATCGTGAAGAGACACATGACTGTATATGAAAGTTTTTTATACTATTCTTGCAACTTTTCTACAAGTCTGAAATAACAAAACAGTTACAAGAGTGAGGAATATGCTGTTAAGTGAAAAAAATGATGCAGAATGAGATATACTGGATATTACTATTTGTAGAAAAAGAAGAAAAGAAAATGGGGGGAAAGACATATAATAATGTAGTTATTTGTATATAATGTATCTGTAATGGCACATAAGAAACTGGTTACATGAGTTGCCTTTCTGTGGAGGGGAATATAGAGTAGTTGGAGACTTTTCTTAATAAACTTTTTAATATTTTTAATTTTGAACCATGTGACTATATTGCCTATTCAAACTATAAATAAACAAAATAAAACTACTTTGAGAAAACGTTCAAGAAAAATAATAACGCAAGCTGATGGTCTGGAGTAGCTTAGGCCAGAGAAACGTAAGAAATGGGCTAAAAGCCACCTGGCACCAGGGTGCCGCCCAGATGTGACCCCATGAGCCACTGTGCTTGGAGAGCTGCCTGTTTAGAGATGGCTCGTTCCAGACAAGTCAAGCTGGGGGCCTGGAAAAACATGCTCTATCAAGTTGCAGCCTAAACTGGATAGAATTTTCGCATAAAATAAATTACGTGATTTACTTACAACCCACGATTCCCGTAGCTCATATTGCCTGTTCTAAGATTGAATCATCAGACACACCAGTACATCTGAATGCCACACCTGCCAAGCCCTGGTGAGACGGCTCTGGGGGCGGGGGATCCCATTCCTTAGCAGGACAAACCTGAACATTAACAGCATCCAACCATCTTGGGCAGTGGTTTCCATCCCTTGGAGACAATGACCGACACACCATTCGGTGGCATGTCACTGAAGGAAAGAGGCTCTTGGATCTACGTAAGCACTTTCCAAGCTGATCACAGATGATTCCATTGGCGGGCAATTCAGAAGGGGAAATGAGCCTTCTTCCCAGCCTAGACTCACCATCTGCTAACCTTCCTGGGAATTAAGCAAGTCCTCAGAGAACAATGGAAAGATAAGAAAATGCCACTGTCTGGAGAAGCCAGACTGAGAAGGTGGTGAGCTCATCTGGCTTTCCAGTTGTGGGAACACCAGGCAGAGGACCCCGTGGCTCCCTGCTGCCCCTGAGGAAGTCCACGGCTGCTCTCCAAGCCAAGATCAGGCTCCGACGCCCAGTCTCTAGCGTTGGGGGCAGCATTTGGCTGGGCACACCTGTGCCTGGGAACTGCCACAGGAACTGTAATCGGAAATGTAATCGATCTTTGTATTTGAAAAGGGGGCGTGGGACAGTGAGAAAGAAGGACACAGGGTGAGAAAAGAGGGTCCTTCTCCCTCAGAACTTTAGGATAATGGGGTTTATTTACTTTGAAAAGATACATTGAGATCGACTCTCCCAGTCAGCGAGCAGCGCCCTGGAAAGACAGAGCTGAGGGGTCTGCAGCCCGGTGGAGGGGACAAGCACTAATAACAAATAACATGACATGGGGACGTACTGGCTGCGTCTCCCCGGGGTGCTACGAAGACGTGCTCGAGGAAGGCACACACGCGTGCGGTGACGTGCTTTAACAAACACGGCGGCAAAGGAGGAAGGACGCTGCGCTTGGATTCCGCCCCAGCTCTCCCCGGGCAGGCCGCGTGTGGCTTCAGTTACCTCCCTCCTGAGACTCAGTTTCCTCCCCTACACAAGGGAATAACAACATCCACCTGCAGAAAAGTGAAGCTGAAAGTGCCTGACAGCACCTGCCAGGAGCAGGTCCTTGGCCAACAAGGCTCTTCCTTCGAGTCGGCCTCAGCACATAATTCCTCTGTGAGGGGTCGAACGGTGTCCCCCAAAAAGATACACTGAAGCCCTAATGCCCAGTACCTTGGAATGTGATCTTTTTTGGAAACAGGGTCTTTGCAGATGTGATCAAGTTGGGAACACACTGGAACACAGCAAGCTTTTAATCGGTGCCCTCATACGGAGAAGAAGGAGGGACAGAGACATGGGGCGAGGAGACGGCCACGTGACGAAGGAGGCAGAGATGGAGCGACGCACCTGCAAGCCCAGGGGCTCCAGGGATTGCAGGAAAACCACCAGGAGCTGGGACGAGGCCCGGAACACACGGCCTCACAGAGCCGTCAGAGAGAACCAACCTGGCTGACGCTAGATTGCAGAGTTCTGGCCACCAGACAGTGAGGGAAGAAATTTCTGTGGTGTTAAGCCACCAGTCTGTGGCATGTTGTAATGGCAGTCTGAGGACACAGCTACATCCTCCTTGCCTCCCACCACCACCACCCTTTTATGAAAAAATGAACTTCTTGACTTGCTTGAGGAAACAGGACACTTTTACAAAATACAACTGATAATAACGTCCCAGGAAAGGCGAGCTTTAGTAATAAGGCTTGGCAGGGGAAAGAGAAATAGGGGTGTTTTGTTGGTTCCTTTCTTTTCTTCCCTCTTCCTCCCTGCCCCGCTCCTACCGGGAGCTGCCACGGTTCGGGGTTGCTCATGCTTCCCAAAGGGACGAGGACACGGCTAAAGAATGGCCTTCGGTGCAGTCCCAAAGGTCGGCGCCACCACAGCAGAGGCTGGTTCACGCCCCACACACGCTGCACCTCCCAGAGACCCCTTAAACAGAACAGTGGTGGCAACCGCTTGCTGGTGGGGGGCAGGGCGAGCTGGATGTCTTAATACAATGTGCTCTCAGCAGACCACACGTCAGTCAGGGTGGAGAGAGCAGGGGACAGAGTCAACCCAAAGCAGCCGTCTAGACGTCCACGTAGCTGGAAGGAAAAGAGGGGGTGTTTGGGCCTGATTCACCCGACCACAGTCACCC
>NW_012151285.1:3023202-3050278 GCF_000956105.1 Propithecus coquereli | reverse complement strand
AAAGACCAGGAGAAGCTCCACCATTTGACAAACACTAGCCGATAATAAGTGGGTTCATTTACGTAAAATAAAACATGTGAGGGCCAAACTATGGCCCCTTCCAAATCCAAAATTCTAAGCATGATTGGATAGGCTAAATATTCCAGGTATTCCAACAGAGGAGTTGGGACCAGCCCAGCCACTCTCCAGAGCAGATCTCTAATGTTTATCAGATACCACTCGCAAATGGATAAAAGATTCACTGTCTTTCCACTCAATCCTACAGTGAATAGGAGCCTGGATCTTCCAAAGGAAGCATGACCCTCTTGAGGTAAGTAATGAGCAAGCTGGCAGTTGGCATGCTGTCTGTCTTGACTTGCTAGGGACTTACAGGTTGCTGCTTGCCTACACATACACTGTGGTACAATCCAGGAATACGGTGAGCAGCAGCTTGAGAGGACTTGCATCTGCAGGCGAAAGGGAGCTCTGATCTCATCTTCACAGAGATGCAAGGGTGCATCCAGAAGAGTGGGCATTTCTGCTGCAGGAGCAAGAAATTCAACCCTTTGGGGTAACTCGTTCTCTTACACTTTTCAAGGATGGGCTGCAACTATGTCAAAAAGAAGGCGGCTCGCAGGGATGCAAGTTCTCTACCTGGCTCTTTTGGAAGCAAACCTGAGGGCAACACACCATCCCTCCAAGTTCAAAAATGCCAGTGTAAGAAACAAAAGCAATATGGGTGGCTGGGGGCAAGGGCCCTCCTCTGTTAGTTTTGAGAAGACTGCAACATGAACACTTCCGAAGCCGGGAAACCTCCTACTTCCCTGTTAGTTCAAGCCACTGGAACTAAGGCTAGTTCTCCATGTGAATGTCTCTGGGCGCACCGGGGCTGAAGAGTTCTGCAGCGGAGGGCGAAATGCAGAAACTCAACTTGGTTTTTCTGTGTTCGGATCCTGAGTCATCCCTTTCTTCTTTGGATGTTAAAGTTGTACTCATCAGCCTGCATTTTTTGCAAGATCTGATACTTGCTAATGACTGTTCTTCAATCCAAGAAAAAAAAAAAAAACTTTAGAGGAGCCTGACCCATTTCCCCAGAAGCTCAGAACTTGACTGCTGTGGTCAAGTTCAATAGATATTAATCCCCTGACACAGCAAGACAGGCACAATCTCTTTTACAGAAATTAGCAGGTACCTTCGACAAGATTTTTATTAGTCTCTGACAGCCCTGCACTGGAGACCTCCAAAATACCAAAAGATATGGCTAGGCACAGTGGCTCATGCCTGTAATCCCAGCACTTTGGGAGGCTAAGGTAGGAGGATCACTTGAGCCCAGGAGTTTGAGACCAGCCTGAGCAGCATAGCAAGACCCCATCTCTACAAAAAATTAAAAAATTAGCAGGGCGTGGTGGTGCACGCCTGTAGTCCCAGCTACTCAGGAGGCTGAGGCAGGAGGATCCCTTAAGCCCAGGAGTTTGAGGTTGCAGTGAGCTATGATGAAGCCATTGCACTCTATCTAGCCCAGGCAACAGAAGAGAGGTCATGTCTCAAATAAATAAATAAATAAATAAATAAAAGATATGACCCCTGCCATCAAGGCACTTATGACACAGAAGTAAGGAAGACTGCCTGGACCCAGTGCACGTCACACGGTATGTAGCTGAGAACAGTCCAGGTGCAATCACAGCTCAACTACTGACTAGCTGGGTAACCACAAGGCCGAGCAAGCTACTTATCCCTCAATTTCCTCATCTGTAAAATAGGGAGCATGAATGCAGTGTGGACATGAGAATCCAATGCTGTAACTCCCTTGACTACTCTAGGTCCCTCATACAGTATTTCCCTTTTTGTGACTGGCTTATTTCACTTAGCATAATGTCCTCAAAGTTGATCTGTGTTGTAGCATGTGTCAGAATGTCCTTCCCTTTTAAGGCTGAATAATATTCCACTATATGTATAGACCGCGTTTTGATTATACATTCATCAATCGACAGACACGTGGGTTGCCTGCACCTTTGGTTATTGTGAATAGTGCTGTCACGTACGTGGGGATGCAAGTATCTCTTCAAGTCCTTGCTTTCGCTTTCTTTGGGTATATAGTTACAAGTGGAATCGCTGGATCATATGGTAATTCTATTTTTAATTTTTTGAGGTGCATGTATCTTTTAAAAATTATATCACACTTCTCCATAACTACAATTAATAGAAAAGTACGTTTTCTTCTTTATTCAAGGAATGTTTATTCGGCGCCAACTATATGAGAGGCCTTGGGCTAGGTCCCAGGGACACAATCCATCGTGGTCCTCCCATCTCCCGGGGGCTCACGGTTTAGTGGGAAGGACAGGCAGGAATCAGATCACAGGCAAACATCTGGGACAGACAACAGTAAAATTGACGCAGGCAGCAGTGACTCTAACATCAGTCATATTACAGGAAAGAGTTTTAGACGGGCAGCCCAGGGGTAGGTCTGTGTTGTGGGTTGGGCTGTGTGCCCCAGAAAGACATGTCCAGGTCCTGACTCCTGCAACTTGCCAATGTGATCTTCCTTGACCGTGTTTCGGTCTTTGCAGATGTAATCACATTAAGAGGAGGTCATACTGGATTAGGGTGGACTCTATTCCAATGACTGGTGTCCTTATAAAAAGATGGAAATTTGGACACAGAGACAGACGCAGGGAAGAAGAACGTATGAAGACAGAGGCAGAGATGTCACTGGTGTAGCTGCAAGCTGAGGAGGTCACCAGAGGCTGGAGGAGGAAAGGAGGGATTCTCCCCCGAGCTGTCAGAGGGGCGGGACCCTGGACTCTGCCAACGCCTTGCTCGCGGCACCTCCTGAACCGAGAGAGAACACGCTTCAGCCGTAGGAAGCCACTCTGTCTGGGGTACTTTGGTACCGCAGCCCTAGGAAACTACACGGGGTGGGATGTGGGGAAAGTCCTAGGTTGGAATTCTTTCCTGTCTTTCCTTGGTGCAAGGAGGGGAGAGACAGAGAGTGAAGAACTAGACTTTGATCTTGAAATTTCTAACCAACTAACCACTTAAGATCCTGGCCCATTGACCTGAGTCTCTGTTTCCAAATCTACAGGGTATGAGTGCCCCTTAGACGACATCTGGGTCCCAATGTTGAGGGGATCTGAGTCTTTTTTTTTTTTTTTTTTTGAGTCTCACTTCTGTTGCCCTAACTAGACTGAGTGCCATGGCGTTAGCCTAGCTCACAGCAACCTCACACTCCTGGGCTCAAGCAATCCTTCTGCCTCAGCCTCCCGAGTAGCTGGGACTACAGGCATGCGCCACCATGCCCGGCTAATTTTTTCTATATATTTTTTTTAGTTGTCCGATTAATTTCTTTCTATTTTTAGTAGAGACGGGGTCTCACTCTTGCTCAGGCTGGTCTTGAACTCCTGAGCTCAAACAATCCGCCCTCCTCGGCCTTCCAGAGAGCTAGGATTACAGCCGTGAGCCACCGCGCCCGGCCTGGATCTGAGTCTTTTTAAAACAAACCCACCAGGGGCAGTTCCCGATTATCCCTACGGAAGGGCAACAGAGGCACCATTGGTATTTGGGCTGTGACACAAGGCAGGATGTTTAACAAACTGGGTTAAATGCCAGCAACTCGCCCTGCCCTACCTGCCCTGTAACAAAAATGCCTCCGCACATATTCCTAAAGGAGCCGGCCAGAGTTGAGCCCGCAGGAGGGGATGTGTCTGGAAGCTGAGCTGTAGAGCAAGCCCACTGATTTTCCTTACGATTTGTGTTTGAATACATCCGGAGTATATTTGCTCTTCTGTGATGGGATTCTGGGGGTTGGAGGGCACCCTGGAACGTGGCCCTTCAGGACTGCCCCCCAATCCTATCTGCTGAGACTGGGGTATCGCCTCAGGCAGAATCACTCACTTAGGGAGCCACAGGGCAACTGGGAATGTCCCATGCCCGTGGGTGCGCTGGGGATAGCGTTGGGAAGCCCCTCTGAGTGGGACATGGAGGCAGGAAGCAGACACCCCCTGGAAGAGAGGAGAAGACCCAGTCCTCCCAGACTCTTGCAAAGCCCCCAGGACCCACCCGAGGGCCACGTGAGTGCCGAGTCACCTGCCTGGCACAGGCGCCACTTCCCACCCGCTCCTCGGGCACCCAAGTGTTCCAGCGCCCGTCACTGTGCCTCCCCCGCCGCTGTCAACACAAACACCCACACACAGGCAGCAGTAAAAATAACCAGCCGTCTCATAGCGTGCCTCATGCCTCATCCCCTTCGCCAGGCGCGGCTCTCACAGTGCCCTGAAGGCACCAGGAGAGCCGGGACGGGGGAGGACAGGGGCAGGGAGTGAGACAGATCGAAGCCCTGTGCTTTGTCTGCGCTGTCAGACAGAGATCACCTCTAACAGAGATAAGTCAGAGGCCCTTCCCTTCCCTGGCAGCGAAGCCCCAGCTGCGAGTGTCTCTCCCCCAGGCGGCCCCTCTACCTGCAATGACAGTTCTTGCTACCAGCAAGTTCCCGTGTGCCTTTAGAGCCCATAGAACTTTGGGGATGAGTCAGCCAGCTGCCGCCTTGACACCCACCCCCGGGACCCTCCCCAGCCCACAGGACGAGTATTTATTTATTTCACACAGGTATATTAGTGCCCAGGCAGGAAAGAAGTGAAAACCATAACCCCAGACCAGAGCCAGCATCCACATGGGGCACAGTCACCAGTGGAGCTCCTAATCGGCAAGGCCAAATCAAACCCTCATGTAGGGGTTGAAGTGTGTCACCACAAAAGACACGTTGAAGTCCCAACCCCTGGCACCCATGAATGCAACCATATAAGCTCCCCAGGGCTGCATAACAAAGCACCACAGACCAGGTGGTCGAACAGCAGGCACCCATCTCTCACAGTTCTGAAGCTGGAAGTCTGGGATCAAGGCGCCAGCAGGGCTGTCTCCTGAGGCCTCTCTCCGTGGCTGGCAGACGGCCGCCTTCCCGCCGTGTCCTCACATGAACCTCCCTCTGCGCGCACATCCCTGGTCTCTCTGGGTCCAAATTCCCTCTTCTTCTAAGGACACCAGTCAGACTGGATTGGGGCCCACCCTAACGGCCTCATTTTAACCTAATCACCCCTTTAAAGGCCCTGTCTCCAAATACAGTCACATTCTGAGGGACTAGGGGTTAGGGCTTCACCATGTGAATTTGGGGGGGACACATTTCAGCCCCTAACAGTGGCCTTATCTGGAAATTGTTTACCATTGGTGAACGGGTCGTGCAGATGTAACCAGTTAAGATGAGGACATACTGGAGTAGGATGGTCCCCTAATCCTACATGACTGGTGTCCTTATATAGGAAGAAAAGAAACACAGAGACACTCACAGAGCAGATGACCACGTGAGGACAGAGACACACGGGAGACGGCCACATGGCAGCAGAAGCGCGACAAGTCAAAGCAGGCCAAAGATGGCTGGCGATCGCCACAAGGTAGGAGGAGGCAAAGAAGGATTTTGTGCAGAATCTCGGAAGCAGCTGATCCTGCTGACATCATGACTTTGGACTTCTGTCCTCCAGAACAAGGAGAGAATAAAGTTTTGTTGTTTTAAGCCACCCAGTTCGTGGGCTTGGTTAGGGCAGCCCTAGGAAACAAGGCCCCGGGCAACCCAGGCTGAACAGTTCGAGGGGCACTGAAGGTTCAGACGCCTGGAGCCACGGAGCCATCTACAGACAGCCCCATCAAAACTACCACCTTCTAGGAAGCTCTCGGGCATGGCCTTCCGTGTCCCCACTGCCAGTGTGTCGCCGTGGATCTGACCTGCCACCTGCAGAAACCTGCCAAATGTGATGACATCAAGAAGGTGGTGACACAGGCATCAGAGGGCCCCTCGAGGGAGCAGGTTGTCTGCTCCGAGTTCAGCAGTGACACCTACTATTCCACCTTTGACGGGGGGGCTGGCATCGCCATCAATGATCACTTTGTCAAGCTCATTTCCTGGTATGACGAGGAATTTGGCTACAGTAAGAAGGTGGCGGACCTTGGTCCACATGGCCTCCAAGGAGTAAGAGCCCTTGGACCGCCAGCTCCAGCCAGAGCATGAGAGGACAGACGTCCTCAGCGGCTTGGGCGTCCCTGCCCACTGAGTCCCCCACCACGCTGAGAAGCTCCCTCCTCCGCACCGTTTCCATGCCTGACCCCTGAAGGATGGGAGGGGCCTAGGGAGCCCCATCTTGTTATGTAGCATCAATATAGTTCCCTGTACTCAGCAAAAAAAAAAAAAAATTATTACCTTCTAATAAAATCCACAAATTGACTTAAAATGTGGTCTAGCAGAAGGATTCTCCATGGTGACTCCGTGGCCAGATGCCTGGGTTCAGATCCTTGCCCTGCCCCTCACCAGACACCCAACCTTGGCTGAGTCACACCCCCGGGGCCTCAGTTTTCTTCATCTGTAAAAAGGGCATGATGATAATAATATCTAGTTCATCCTGTTACGAAAGTCAAATGAGGGAATATTAATATTTATAAAGCATTATGTACCTGGCACAGAGTCCAAGCTATGAAAGGTTTTGACCAATCCTGACAAAGAATTATGTCACCTACACAAGCTTCTTTCCGTTGTACGTGACATCCTAGAAGGCCTGGTTCAGATCTCCCTCCCTCACCCTGGACTGATCCTGGGCAACTCCCAAATTCACCAAAGTTCCAGGAAGAGAGGAGGGGAAAGGGGGAATTTAATAATACAAAGGAAATACTCCTAAATAATTAAAACCCCAAGCTTACACCAGGTTGCCAGAGCAAGGGACAAAAGATTTTTAAGAAAATCCAATTTGAGAATCCATTGGAAAAATCAGTTGGAACCGACAGGCAGAAATAGACAAGAGAGACACTATCCCAGCCGTGGGCACAAGGGACAGGCAGCGGGTCAAGGTTGGTGGCAAACCACAGGCGGTGACAACCCACTGCACAGACACCAGTAGGCAATGCAGAAGAATGTTTTACAAGGCATTTACCTTTATCATGTGGTATGCACTGAATTTTTTTTTGTCTTACCGCAATTTTTTTAATGTTATCACAACAGCACTAAATAAACCAACAAACAGCCTGTGGACCCTCAGTTTGAAAACCAAGGACACACTCCTCTGCAAAATCCCTCCAGCTTCATTTTTCCAAAATATTTAACTTCAGAGACTAAATTCTGAGGAAAACTCCCAGGACCTTCTTTTCTTTTCCAAAGTCGAAGACAGGCTTTTTTAAATATGGGGAAAACGACAATGTTCTAGAATAAAACACATAAGACTGGACATTAAAGACTATGAGGAAACAGGGTTCCAGAAGGCTAAGGCTCTGTGCTGAAAAATTAGTAAAGTTTAATTATTCTTAACTTCTAAAAAGTTGTTTACTTTGTTTAATAAACATTTATATATGTGCCATATATAAGTTGCATACATATACACATGTACCACGCACCTGGCACTAAACACTTCACAAATATTAACTCATTTAATCCTCACAATGACCCTATGAGACAGATGAACTATATTACACCCATTTTACAGGTAAGGAAACTGAGGCCCAGAGAAACCACCTGCCTAAAGTTAAGAGCTGGGATTCCTGTCCATGCTCTTACTCACTAGATTATGCGGCTTTAAGTGATTATCAATTTTCTCACTATCTCAGATGCTCCTGTTCATTATTAAGCAAACTTCCTTTTGAGTTTCAATGCTACCATGTTGTGAAACGCAAACTGTTAATCCCTACAGCACAGCCACCTCAGGAGGGTGACCCACAAGCTCTCCCCGTCTCAGTAGTCGTCATTCCTTCCATTTTCTTCAGCAGTGGAATCAGAATGTCAAAATCAGCTCCACAGAAACCAGAACACACCTTTATTAGAAGAGTGAACTGTTGAATTTGTTCTAAAGGAATCTTTTGTACAGGAATCATGCCTGTTGGTCATTTTCTTTACGATCAATCTAGGCCTACTTGAAAAACAAGGTTCTGGCATGTCCCCCAAAGGACCGCAACAAAGGGACATTTCTGGGGGGAAGAAATTCCCTTGTATTTCAAAAGCTGCTCTGGCCCACCCTCCTCCCTCACCCCAGCCCAGTTCCACCTCATGATCTAAGAGGTGAAATTAAGAACAGACAAGCCAACTTTAGAATCAAAGATATTTGCCCCAAAATGTAATGCAAACCCAGGACTAAAGAAAGGGAAAACTCTTTTCAACTGAAAAGGCAATAATCCAGCCAAACTGGTTTAACCAGAGAATTAGCAAATTCTAGGTTCTTGCTTCTAGGGTTCTACAGGAGAGCCTCCAGTTCTTCAAGGCCAGGAAAACGGTTGCTGAAAATGCTAAATTACAAGGTAGAAAGAAAAGACAGTTTTTCAAAAATCACTTTAATTTGAATTTTGATACAACCACAGTCCTCAAATCCTCCAGGATTCTGAGCTGCAGAGCCCATGCCTGAGGTCTGGAGTACGGTGTTGGCTGGTGCAGCTGAGCTAGCTGCCCTCTCCCTGCAAGAAACAGGCCCCTGGAGCCAGCAGCTGGGTGGACCCACAGGACAAAACCGACTTTGTTCCAGTGGAGAGCCTACACTAGAAGCTGGGAGAGATGGAAAACGAGATAGAGCCACTTTGGATCTTGCTTCCAACTCTCATCATTCCTGTTACACATGTCCATGGCAGCGTCCGGACCCAGAAGTGGGCGGAAAGGCCATGTCTAGTTTGCAACTGTTTGCCAAAGGGCACTCGTAGCTTTTTCACAGACAGGACTACACTTTTACAGAACCCTAATATTCTTATGCCCTGGACCAAAAACTCCTCCTGAACTTCGTTCTCCACCTTTTCCCTTTCTTCACCATCTAGCCACAGGCCACCTTTCCAGAATCATGACCCGCCAGCCCCACAGTCCCTGTGTGCCTGAGGTGCCCCTTCTTCTTTTGTCTAAGACAGTCCCACCATGCTCCAAGTTGAGTTAGAGACTGTCCTCCCTCCCACTGCACGGCGGTTCTCAAAGTGCAGTTGCTGGATCAGCAGGAGCGATATCAAATGTTTGCACTTCACCCCAGACCTCCTGAATCGGAAACTGAGGGTGGATCAGCAATCTGTGCTTTCATAAGCCCTCCAGGCGGTTGACTCAAGTTTCATGCCCACTGCAATAGCCCTAACCAACACCTTACCCCTGCCTGCTTAGGTTAGGGACTCTATCGGTGTAAGCCCCTCAGAGCCTGGCACAAGCGAGGCACCCTATAAACACCCGCCTGTTGAATTAACCTAATGAACCTCTTCCAGAACTGGAAAGGGCAGTGTGAAATCAGCAACTTTACATGCCACTAAACCTCCACCACCATGTCCAGGCGTGCAGCGGCAGCAACACCCGGAATCCTGCAGGAAGAATCTGGAGTCGGTCAGAATTTCCACGGAGCCAGTGATTTAAGAAAAATGAATGTATGGCTCCCATTCATGGCCACCGTCTGAAGTAAGATCCCAAAACACACTGGGGAAGTGTTGAGAATGACACTGGTTTGTGTCTCAGAAGGGGTCTTCACTGGCTCCATGGGGACAGTAAAGTCAAACCACTCCCATAGGCTCCCAACGGAAGGGAATTCCCTCAGTGTAATTAACGCACCATATTTGGCGTGATGTCCTCTGGCCTCATCAGAGCCACTGATCCCAAATCTCAACCCTGCAAAACTCAACACACTGTCGGTGCCCATGCAACTAGACCCATCCAAGAAAAAAACAAAAACAAAGGAAGAAGAAAAGATGGACAAAAATCAGAATGAAATTGAATGAAGGTCAAAACGGTGTAGCACAAAATTCATGCAAATACATTAAGTTGGCATTACAGGGCTTCTCTCTTGGCCAGGCACTATGCCAGGGGCTTAAAGTGGGTTCACAGTGCCACGGTTAAGACCACAACTCTAAAGCCAGACCACCATTGTTCCCTGCACCACTATGTGATCTCAGGAGATCCATGTAAAGAACTTTAAAATAGTCCCATTACATAAAAATGTTAGTGGACAATATGATTACTATTAGTACTCATTGTGGAAAGCTAAAAAATGTCCCCTAAGGATATCCCCAGCCCCCAGTGAAGGAGGCAGGGAGATTCCACGCTGATCTAAGATGACAAGACACACACAGAGAAGGAGAAAGTAAAGTGACCACAGAGGCAGAGAGGGAGCGATGCAGCCACGAGCCAAGGAATGCTGGCGTAGGATGGCAGAATTCGCCACCCTCAAATATGCCACTTTGGCACAAGGATTATTTTGCGTTAGAGACACTTAAACAGTAGATGCGAGGAGGGCACTCCTACCTTTCTTTTCTTCCTGAAAGCCAGAAATAAAACCATGCAAAACGTGCCCTTCCTGTACCAGGAGGAAGGAAACACTCTTATCACCAGCGACGGAGAGTCGAGGCCAAGAAAAATCTGCACAAATAAACCTTGTCAAACTAACCCTTCTCTTCCTCACCACTCCTCCACGATGAACTCCCCAGCCCAGACCCCTTTGTCTTACGCTTCCATACTTCACGGCACTTGGTCTAACTGAGTATGTAGCCTCTTAGCCCTCAGTGCTTCCTGGAGCCTTCCTCTTTCTCATGAGGGCTCCCGTGCACATGTAAACATTACTGAATAAAACGTGCATGCTTTTCTCCTGTTAATCTGTTTTTCAGTAGTCTAATTTACAGGGCCCCAGCTGGAGAACCTGAGATTTTTGCCTCTCTTACTGCAGAAGCCGGGAGAGGCAAGGAAAGGATTCTCCCCCAGAGCTCCGGGAGGGAGTATGGCCACGATGACACCTTGATTTGGGGCCAGTGCGACTGATGTTGGACTTCCAGCCTCAGAGTTTGGAAACAATAAATTAGTGTTGTTTTAAGCCACCAGATTTGTGGCTTAGGAAACTACTACCTTCATTACTCATCATATTTATTTTTCTCAGTAACAACGCAAGCTAGGCAGTATTGTCCCCATTGTACGGAAAAGGAAGCTTACACTCCCGCGGCGGGGCAGCCCCTCGCGGTCACCGGGATGGGGCAAAGCCGGGTGCAAACCACACCAGTCTGATCTCGCCAGCTCCAGTGAATTGAAATGTGAGTTCCTGGGCCTTTAGGGGTAGCCTGGAAAACAATCGCCCTGGTAACATTATTTTTATGAAAAATGTACTCCAGATTCCAAGTAAAAGACAAAAGGAGGCTTAGAACACCACCATTCATGGGGGAGAAGGGTAGGATCATCCCACGAACAGGGTTTTCCAGTTAGAAATCGAAGCAATGCAATTAACCCATTCGTTGAAGGGTCCAAGTTATCCCGGTGACAGACAGGCTGTCCCCAACCCTCTGGAATCAACAACTCAAGAAAAGTTGTTACTGGCCTCAACTAAGGCTCCCCTTGTTCTGTAATAAACCCCAGAGCCTTCTACCTAAAATCCAGAACAGTAGTCACATGATGTACACGGCCCTACGGTGTCACCAACAGATGGCTGCTAAAGTCCCAATCATTTTGGGTTCCTAAGGAGAAGAATTTTGAGTCGTGGGAATTATTACTAAACACATCACCAATCAAGTGAGTCTGAAATATACCTTCACATTTTGCTGTAACACTAACCTGACAATGAAGATGGTTGGTGGAAAATACAGAATATACTGAACATATCTGTGTATAGATCATGATTATATTCGGGGGAACAAAACACATACAGAGGCAAAACACTGGAAGAATATACAAATCTGTAAAATGCCGACAGTAAGCGCATAGAAAGATACTCAGCCTTGCTAATCACTAGGGAAGTGAAAATCAAAACCACCATGAGATGCCACTTCACAGCTGTTAGGATGGCCATTATCAAAACACAGAAAACAGCACGTGCGGGGAGGATGCGGATAAACTGGAACCATTGTGCCGTCGCTGGTGGGAACGTAAACAGGTGCAGCCACCGTGGAAAACGGCACGGTGGCTCTTCAAAAAATTAAACCTAGAATTAGCATATGACCCGGCAATCCTACTTCTGGGTATACACCCAAAAGAAATGAAAGCAGGGACTTGAACAGATATTTGCAAAGCCATGTTCATAGCAGCATCACTCAAATAGCCCCAAAATGGAAGCAACCCACGTGTCCACGGACGGATGAATGGTCCGTGGTCTAGCCTTCCAATGGAATGTTATGCAGCCTTAAAAGGGAAGTAAATCCTGACACGTGCTCCACCAGGGATGAACCTTGAAAACGTTACGCTAAGTGACGTAAGCTGGACACAAAAGTACAAACATTGTATGACTCCACGTCTATAAGCAGTCAAATCCATAGAAACAAAAAGCATAATAGTGGTTACCAGAGGCTTGGGGGAGGAGAGAACGGGTGTTATTATTGAACGGATACAGAGTTTCAGTTTGGGAAAATGCAAAAGTTCTGTAAATGGATGCTGGTGATGGTTGCATCGTAAATGACACTTTAAAAATGGTTAAGATGATACATTTTATGTGATACATATTTTACCACAATAAAAAAAAACAGAATAACAATAACTTTAAGAGTAATAGGTTTACAAGTGAGGTTTTATTTTTCCTTTCTTTTGAGTCCCGAAATATCTCTTAACAGTAAAAAAGGCATTTTGCGGTATAAAATACCAAAAGGAAAGAGATGTGGCTGTCCTAGGCGGGCCAACTCATTTAGGACCCACTGCTTTGGGGATTAATGGAATTCCCATGGTAATGACCTTTCCCACTTCTGTAATATGAATTATCACAAAGTGAAAATCCAATTCCCTCTCCGTGTTTATGAAAGTCATTCCTTTCGGACAGCTGAAGCAACAAAGCCAGCCAAAAGCACTTCCCAGCCGTCCAATTGGAGATTTATATTGCATATAAACATAAAGAAGCATTATGTAACTCAGGCTGTGCGCCAGGAGTCTTGGAGTCAGAAGCTGAATTCGACACTAGCTTCACCCACCGATTCCCGCCACTGGACCAATTAAAAATTCCCCAGGCTGCTGCTGCCTTTTCCGTAAGGTGAAAAAACACCTGCCTCATTAAGTAACAGTAAATCCTGAAAAGGACCCATGCCTGACAAATGTCAGGGGTTTAGACACAGCAGGCGAGAAAGCACACAGCCCGCCACAGAGCAGGTGCTTAATAAATGCTCGGGGCTGGCTTCCTTTCGTTCCATCCGTACCCCCACTCTCGCATCAAGTGGCTTTGTGCCTGCATAGTTCTTAACTTCTTAAGAAGGGATGGATTGCTAGATTTACTCATAATTATCTCAACCCTGCCACCTTCTCTAAATAGAAACCGTCATCCTAAAACTCTTAATGAGGTTGGCTTTCTATTTTACAGCCAGATAAATGGAAATGACTGGAGAGTTGGCAAAATATCAAGCTGGAAGGCTTCATTTAAATTAGAAAAAGGTTTCTGGAGTTTCTCTTCAAGATCATATTCTAGAGATCCAGAAAACCTAAGGCTCCAGCACTTACTAGTTGCGTGATGTTGGGCAAACTACTTACCCTCTCTGAGCCGCGGTTTTCACATCACAAATGACGTGAAATTGATACACATATACGATTGAGCCACTTGAAGAAGTAAAAGGGAGTAAAGACTCTAATTATTAAGAAATTATTAATCATGTCCCCACCATGAAATTATTAAACATACTTGTTCCTGGGCTGGGCCTCAGGCTCCCTCCATCAGTAGTGAGTGGGTTAGACCACCAGTTCTCCAAAAGGATGCTTCTAGCATGAATGCTCCCCATTTGAAGGCCCATTTTTTTCAACCGAAGCAGTCCTTTGCAAAGCTTCTCCAAATGGGATCGCTGACTGTCACACATCAAGAGTCAAAAATAGTGATGACTAGGAAGTTTCTTTTGATTTAACCAATTTAAATAACAAATTAAAATGCTGTTTTCTCATTCTGATAACTAATACTACCCAGTATCTCAACGTGACGAGTTTTTAAGTTACAACCACAAAATGCCACCATTTAAATTTAGGAGCAATCACTATAATTCAGCGTCCAGCTGTAAAATGAATTTTAGCACATTCTCAATCACTCTCAATGGACTGCCATTATGCGCAGCTTTAAATAGCGCCCAACACCGTGTTTTTAAGCAGCAGTAACTCCTTTGCAAAACAAAATTTCTCTTTGCAACTTTTCACACCCTACAAAAGGTACATGCAAAGAGAGGTAAATCAAACAAAACACGTTAAGTTATATTTATTTTCCCTTTACAAATGGTATCAAAGAACAGAGCTACAACGTCAAGATTCAAAAAGGACGCCTTGAAACTTCACTAGGTACAATTTTCACTAAATATAGCTTAATGAACTGAACAGCTAAATAGCTGAATGCTATTGCAGAAAAAGTCCCGAGTAGTGCAATTAAGAGAGGTCTAAAAGAACACTATGCTTTTATACAAGCAGCAAAAATCTTCTTCCCAGCTGAGGACAAGTCTTACGAACCACTCAATTAAGACTCTTTTAAGAAGGAAGACTGGACTTTGAAAGTGAGGAAGGGAGACTATTATTTCAAGGGAGCAGCATGAAATAACAGAAGCTCCGGGACCACCCTGGACATGGTCCAAAGTGCTTGTAGGCTCCAGCCACCAGTACTAATTCTGAAGCCATGGACAAATCTCTTTACCTCCGAACCTCAGTCTGTTCATCAGTAAAGTGGGGATAATAACACAACCTTTGCCTACTCTCCAGGCATCATAATTTCCAATGCTAAGATGGGAAAAAAGCCAAGACTCAGGAGCCAATTCCATAGCTAGTGAATCCCGGGACCAGGACTCCAAAGTCTATTCCCTTACGAGATGGGAAAAAGCATTTGCTGATGAAGGTTTTGCTCCTGAGGACTTTGAAACAGGAAAATGGCAAATCTAATGGGACATTAGGAGGAATAATCAAAGTTTATTCTCTGTCAAGGTTATAAGGAAAAGAGCTAGTGTATTGAACACTGCGTGCAAGTGTTTCGCATCCATTTTATTGTGTAATGCTCCTTTAGCTAGATAATTAGAGCAAAGACGTACGTGGCGGTTAGTGTGTGCCTTATACCACTCTAAGCTTCTATCACATGTGAGTCATTTACTCCTCTCAACATGTCGCTGAGACAGGTACTATTTACAGCCTCATTTTACAAATAAGGCAACTGAGGCAGGGTCAAGTGACTTGCCCAAAGTTACACAGCTAGCAGCGGTGGTCCAAACTCAAACCCAGGCAGTCTGGTGCCGGAGTCCATGCTGTTAACCCCTAGACCAGGGACTCTTACTATTCCCATTTTCCATATGAAAGAACTCGATGAAAGGGTGAGATGTTAAGCCCGGGCAAACTCACCACCGTGCTACGCTGTTAGGCCCGGTGGGCAGAGGTGCCGCCCACACAGCACCACAGGGCCCCGGGGCAGAGGAGTAGCCAAACAGGATCAGATCTGGGTCCTCGCAGCAGTCGATTAAGGATGAAAGCACAAGAAGCAAGTGACCAGGGAAGATGGAAGGCAGTGGAGAGCAGGCAGCACAACCAAAAGAGGTCAAAGGCTCAATCTCTGTTTCTGCCAACACTGATGAATGTGGGTGTGGTGGAAACTTCTGGAAACTTCTGGTTTCCCTGACTATTTTGTCTGTGCTCAGGGGCTCCATAAGCTGAGTTCATTTAGCAAATTAATGACCTTCTAAACCTTTTAAGTGATTCTGAACAGAAAAAGAATTGCTCAGCAAATCCCTTGGAGAGGAAATCCCATGAGGAAACTCCCCTTTATTCTAAAACAATATGGCAATGTTTCCCCAACACTCACACGGACCTCCCACGCCCAAAGGAGGACAATGAGTTTGGGGTCACATATGTCATGTACTTTGCCTTCATGGCATATCTATGGGAATAGCAAAAGCTTGTAGCTTCTGTTTCTGGATTTTCCATCAAGCTTCTAGGAACTCCAAAGATGTTCAGGCCACACACTCAGGAGAAGACACCTGAGCAGCTGGGCTCCAACACAGAGGCTCGATGTGACACGCTCCCCAGGCAACAGCGGGAATCTAGAAGCTCTGCACACCAATCCTGCCTCTGTTAACCCAGCAGCTGGGGTTGCCTGTCCTTGCCTTATGCTGAAACTCCTCATCACACCCACTGGGACTCACTCATGCTGACACTCGGGCATTTTCTACAAAGCAAGTTTCAGTAGAGGAAGGGTGGAGAAAACCCAGGTTATGAGAATCTTAGGGGAGGCCCAGAGACACAAAAAGACAACATTTACGTGCCTCTCAACTTTGCAGGAAAGTTCTAAAAATAAAGGGTCTTGACTCCAGGCAGGGGGCATGTAAACTACAATCTATTACTTAAATAGCAAATGCTTATTGAGCACCTACTAAGATCAAGACAAAGATGAATAAGACATTCCTTTCAGCCAGGCCCCCATCTGATGGATCACTGATGGATCACTAAATTCATAGCTGATCCTCCAGTTTCAACCATTTACTACTAGCCCGGTGTCAGGACACTCCCTGAGGGAAGGGGTGGGGGCTAAACTCACCCATCTATCAGCCACCTGCCCCCAGCCCAGCCTGCCCTGCCGCTTATCACAAAATCTTAAGATACAGAAAGGATCTTAGAGGTCACCAATTCCAACCCAATACTGGAATCTCCTCGACATCGCCCATTGCCCAGTCTCCCCCTCCTGGGCCACTTGTGGTCAAAAGTCTCCCAAGGGTCAAGTCCCCTGACCGAGGCCATCACCCCCTTTCAGAAAGAGATTTTCTCCCAAGGACACATCTCCTTCGCCTACACAAACAGGAACAGAGTGGGAGCACCATGGCTGTTGCTTCAGACCGGCGGAAAGGCTATTGTTGGTACATGTGTCACAGCGTTAATATATCTGAGACGGGAAGCCCCAAACTGGTGATTCTGAGCTTCCCGGCATACGAGGACGCTGATGAGACTTCAGCATTTAAACACCAACATCCAATCACAGAGAGAAACGGACAACCAAGGAGACAGTGTCCATCTCCTGGGGCGGGGGGTCGGGGTGGCCATCAATGAAGATATTTCTTCCAGAGAGTAGGCAGCAATCTCAACGCACTAAGTACGTGACCTCCATTCAAAATAGTTCTCAAGATACAAATTCAGTTAAATAAATTCATCATGTCCTTTTAGGAAACAGGAAAAGCATAAATTATGGAAATGAAATCCCCCTTTAATCTTTCAAGTAGATATTTGAGTCCAATCATGGGGGAAAGTGGAAAAAGAGTCCCGAAACTTGCCCTCCAAAAGCCCTCAGTTCTCTTGGGTTAGAGGAGAGAAAACTAATGCAGATAAAGCAATTAGAAAACAATAACTGGTGTAATTACAGTCTGGTTTGAGTTCCAAGGATAAGATTTCAGAAACCGGAGGAGAATGGTCCGGTCACCAGCACTTTAATGCCTTGACTAAGCCCAGAGAAGGAAGCAGTAACCCAAACATTCTCTTCTTTATCTCGTAAGTGTATCTTCTTTATCAGTAGCTCGACTTCCTTCCAGGGAGTTTAAGACCTTGCGGTCAGGGCTACCTGCCCAGTTCAGGCCAGAAGGAAACAAAGAAACAGATCAGGTCACCCAACCAGCATCGCTCTTCTCCCCAAAATACTTCCTCCTCAAACGCAGAGAGCAACCATCACGGCAAGACAGCCGTGCAGATGCGTGTTTATAAACATAAAGTCCATAACCTCCAACCCGGCGTCATCTCTCCTCCTTGAACTCCAGGGAAATCTTCTCTTGTGCTCCTTCCCTGTCAAGGGAATGTCCACAAGAGACCACGGAAGATGCTCCCACAGGGAAGATTCCACCCTTCTCCAGCCTCGTTGGTTTCCCTCACTTCCAGTGAAGGATTGTGAAAGTGACAGCCTTTACTTAGTGCCACCTTTGCGTGAGTGAGGACGCAATGAATGAGGTATCATTGCTTTTAATCCCCCTGCAGATGTTTATTTCCACCAACATGTCAGGAGGCCAGAAGACAACTTGGTGGTTCGAACAGCCATGCCAGGAAACTCAAAGAGGAACTCAACTCCCCTCTTAGAGCCTGACGTCTCCATCATTCCCCCAGTTCCTGTCCACTCTCCACACCACCTCCCTACTCATCGGGTAAGGTCTCCTCTGAACTCACATCGAAAAGGTTTTGAATATGACTGAGACGTACTTCAAGGATAGCTAACGATGATCCAGCTGAAGTTCACTGCTGAGTAAAGTTCTCTAAACACGACATCTCTTGGACCCTACTGCTGCCATTTTACAGACAAAGCAATTGAGACTAAGAAATCCAGCAACGTGGCCAAGATTGCCCAGGGCCTGAACAGAGATCTGATTCCAAAAACCCCTGCTCTTCACTGTCAATGCTGTTCTGTCTCCCACCACAGCAGTGGAGTTTTTCAAACTGGCAGAGGGAACAGGGCTCAGAGTACTAAAGCACAGGTGTGTGGCTATGAAGCTTCCAGGAGGAAGCAGGGCCACAAAGGCCATGGAGACCCACAAACCCATCACCTGTGGGGAACCCAGAGACTGTATGAGCCCTCCCGGTGGACGCACACCTGGAAGCCCTCCTGGTGGAAAGGAGCCTTCTGACCCACACTGAGCAGTCAGCTGTCCCCACCAGCTGGTGAGCTGCACTTCCAGTCCCCAGAACCAACCTCCAAGACCCCGGACCCCCGGCCTGGAAATGGAAGTAAGCAGGCAAATGTTTTTTTGGAGGTGTACACTTTCTTATCTGTTTACCTGTACAGCCAAGCCTTACAAACCCAGAACACAGCACAAGTGGCTTCATTCCCGAGTAATAAATTTGGGGGTTAAAAAAAAATACATGATTACTAGTGACAATCAAGAACAAGAAACAGGACTTAACAGTTCTGGCTGCCGGTCAATCACAGCGCCGCTGACTTACGCCCCACAGGGCAGCAACCATGGCTAATTTCTCTCCAGATGGTGGTTTGTACTTTTCCAGGGAGAATCTCATCTCCCCAAGCCTCGCCTCACCTTTCTACGGCTCTTTGTGCTTTCCCAACATCCTCTCTGTGCACAGAGGGCTTTGCAACACCTCCAAATTTACCACCACCCACAGATTTAATTAACAGACTGTTTACTCCCCCCTTCACTGATTGGAATATCTTAAGTAAAACCAGGCCTCCTCTGAGCCCATGGGTACTCCACCCTGGGCCCCTGTCCAATCAGCTCCCCGGTGGAAAACGGCATTTGTCCAGCTCCTGCCCCAGGGCTGGCCCGGGTCCAAGGCAGGTCTGTGCTGTGAGCCAGTCGCCAGGTACCACATGAGGGCTGCTGCCCTGGGGGCTGCCTAGGGAGAGGAGACAGTATGGAAGGAAGGGCAGAGGTGGTAAAATAAAAATAAAAAGTAAAATGACACCCGGGTAAGGCAAAGTCTTGTTGGTAAAAGTCAGGATCCAGAGACAGACCAGCTGAACACACATTTCTCAGGACTTCTCCATGCCATCCATACCTTAAAAAAAAACAAAGGGAAAAAAATAGAATAAAATACAGGAGGGAGTGAGACAGTGAAAGAAACGGACAGAGTGGGATGAAAGCAGGACCAGAGGAGGAAGGAGGGCAGGAGAGAAGGGGAGGGAACAATCTGCTATTTTTAAATTGACCAGTAACTACATCAATTAAAGGACACTAAACTAGCTGGGTGAGGTAGCTCGCGCCTGTAGCCCCAGCTACTTGGGAGGCTGAGGTGGGAGGATCGTTGGAGCCCAGGAGTTCGTGACCAGCCTGAGCAACATAGTGAGACCCCCATCTCTAAAACCAATAAGTAGAAAACAAAAAAGCACTAAACTGAATGTCCATTTTAAGTTCAACAGTACAGGAGTTAAAAAGAAGACAAGATCTCTCAACCCAAGGACTCTGACATCCATTAGGAGAAACAAATCACCAACAACGGCCAGGGAAACAAATACGAAACCAACAGCAAGCAACGCAAACAGGCATACAGTTGATTCTTCTACTGAGCCATTTAATGACGCAGGGACTGATGGACTATTCCGGCTGCGGAGCAGGAGTGGAGATTGTGCAGAAGCAACCCGCTGGTCCAACTACAGCCAGGCACGGCGTTGGCTGCACACACCAACCAGCCCAACGCTCGCTGATGGATAATCGCAGCTACGACAAACCAGCACGTGAACTGTCTGCTTGATAGGCTGAACCTCCCCTCCTGTGCTATGCTACTGCTTTTACGTCCTTGATTAATTTTTCCTAAACTATTTTAGGGCTTTATGACTACTCTCACTTCTTTATTCTTAGGATTTTAAAGAGGAGTCAGGCAATTAAATACTCGCTGCTATTGTTACTCACAATAGGCACAGATATCATGTCTACCTGATCTTCTCAATTTGCCTAAATTAATTTTGCTGCAGAGAAAATTCTTGTCTTTCCAATAGACTAGTTATGAAAACTCATTTTTTGGAAGTCGCTTACCCTTCCTACTTATTAATCTCCCCACACTCTGGCTTCAAACGTGCTTGGGGATGGGGGAAGGGGGCCCATTAGAATTGACAGATTCCTGAAATAACAGAAATTTACCCATCCTAGCAGGTTATCCCAGGAAGACTCATGACAGCCTTTCTCTAGGTCAGGGCTGTCCAGTAAAAACTTAATTTTAAATTTTCTAGTAGCCACATCAAAAAAGAAAGTTAAAAGATTAAATGCAATTCAATAACCTATTTTTCCAACCCAGTATATCACAAATGTGATCATTTTGACATTTAATCAACATAAGAAATTATTAATGAGATAGCTAACATTTTTCTCTTTCTTACTGTCTTGGAAATCTGGTCTATAGTTTACGCTGACAGGACTTCCTAATTCAGACGAGCCACCTGTGGTCACCATAGTGGGCAGGACAGCTACAGACCCTCTGATCATAATGTGTGGCCAGGAGGGAACGAGGTTGGATAAAGAATTTCCTGCATATGAGGGACTCCAGATCTCCCAAGTGCCCAATTACAGGATGTGCTGAGCTTTCGATTCACACAGCCCCTAGGAGGGACAAACATGTCTTTTGGTCTGTCTGAAATAGCTGCCTGAAATCAAGAGAACCTTTCCAGGGCTCTGAGTTTCAGATCTAAAAACACAGTGTATAGAAAGAGAACCTCCTAGGTACAAGAAACCATGCTAGGGGCTGAGACCAAACACGTTCAAATTCTCCATTAACACCTAAGCCTAACATCCTGGACAGGAGACGTTTTTCTTTTGTGGATTTCCATTCCTTATTAAAAAGTCATTTTGTATGCCTGTATCAAAACATCAAATATACCCTATAAAGATATACAACTATTATGTACCCATAATAAAAACAGCTTTGAGCGCTAAACCTAAAAAACAATCATTGTACCAATAAACTTACATACGTATTTACAATGTTATTATCCATACTTAGAGTACCTTGTGTAACTCCGATGCTAATTCAGAATGCTTTATAGTACTTTATTCTTGTACTAAACTAATATTTTATAATATAAAAAAATACAAATAAAAAAGTCATTAAATCTAGTGCTCACATTGAGAGAGCAACCCTACTTACCAACAGGAAATTGAGCTCTCTCGGTTAATAGCCTGTCTTGTTCCAAATTTCAGGACAAACCAAAGAAGAATCCAAAATCAGCCCTTAAGAATCTTAATCTCTGTAGGGCAGGGCGCGGTGGCTCATGCCCGTAATCCTAGCTCTCTGGGAGGCCGAGGCAGGCGGATTGTTTGAGCTCAGGAGTTCGAAACCAGCCTGAGCAAGAGCAAGACCCCGTCTCTACTAAAATTAGAAAGAAATTAATTGGACAACTAAAAATATATATAGAAAAAATTAGCCGGGCATGGTGGTGCATGCCTGTAGTCCCAGCTACTCAGGAGGCTGAGGCAGGAGGATCGCTTGAGCCCAGGAGTTTGAGGTTGCTGTGAGCTAGGATGACACCACGGCTCTCTAGCCCGGGCAACACAGTGAGACTCTGTCTCAAAAAAAAAAGAATCTTAATCTCTGCCTGCCTGGTCAAAAGTGCTGCCCATCACTGAGTCTTGACTCCCCCAAGAATCCTAAAAGAATAATCCCTGTGAGGGCATTGGCAGCATTTGACATATTTTCTCAGCATCCTTACTGTCATAAGTTGATCCAGAAAGTTCTTGTTATCCCAATTTTTTCTCATAATCACCTTAAAACTAAAGCATACATAAATGATCTCTGACTCTTTAAAATTCATGAAACATACAGCCCCCAAGCTTCACAGTGCTTTGTGGGAGGACAACTCAATTGGAAGCACCGTGAGGTTGTGAATGAGCGTGGCCCGCCCACTTAAAGACCCCCCTCTGTCAGAACGCCTGAGCTTTGGGATGGCCACAAGCCCTCCAACTGGTTCTCTAACCTGGTCTTTCTCTCCCTCCCATTGCTCTGATCTCGCATGGCACGCAGACACTCTCCACACCTCCCCAAGGGAACAGAAAAGCCCACAGACGGATGTTTTCAGTGACATGAGAGTCTGGGGTCCAGCCTTGGCATGTCCACCATGTGACACTCCGGATGACGCTAAACTCATTACCTGCTCTTTTCCTGAGCAAGTACCAAACCGAATGCCAGTGGGGTGCCAGCGCCAACGCCAGGGACAGGGATGACCCAAATCCAGATTGGACCTGATGGTGGTGATGATGGTGTCTGCGCTATGCCTTCAAAGGTCAGCAAGAATGGACCAGAAGAGGGGGAAACACAGCAAAGGCAGAGGTTGGCGGCTAATACTTGCTAAGTCCTTACCAGGTGCCAGGTCTATTCGAAGCATCTACAGGAATTAACTCATTTACTCCTCACAACCGTCCCTATGAAGTCGGTGTCATTATTATCCCCATTTGACAGATGAGGAAACTGAGGCATGGAGCAAGGCAATACACCGTTCAAGGTCATTCTGTTAGGAAGCATCTGAGCAATGCGAGCCCCCGCAGTCGGACTCGGGTTGGAGGTTACCCTTCGGTCTGTGAGACGACTGCCCTTAACCACAGCGCATCCTGCGCCTGCACAGCCAAGGGCACGTCGTGCTCGTGGACTGCAAGCAAACGGTGCACCTGGACCCCCGTGGCGGTCAGAAAGGTGACCTATGATAAATGCAGGAGGCTGAATGAAGGAGTCTTGAAGACGAGAGCTTCAAAGTCTTACCCATGCTCTTCGATGCAAACACAGCCTCCCCGCTGGCAGCTGCCAGTGTTCGTCCCCCTGGGAGCCGGGCAGGGCTGGAGTGGGCAGGGCTGGGGTGGGCAGTGGGGAGGTGGAAGGGGCAGAACAGGGAACGTGCACCAGGCCGGGGCTCAGACTTCATCCATAAGCAATGGGGAAAGTCTGGCAAGTGACACGCTCAGACACATTTTAGAGGGACAGCTAACCTCCCAAGGACATCATCGCACGGGAGGGTGAGGACGAGAAGGCAGGGAGCAGGGGCTGTGTGAGTACAGGAGACAGGGCAAGAAGACCGTATTTGTTTCCTAGGGCTGCCATAACAAATAAGTTCTGGACACTACAAGTCCAAAATCAAGGTGTCCACAGGCCTGCGCTGCCTCAGAGGCCGTAGAGGAGAATCCTCTTTGCCTCTTCCAGCTTCTGGTGGCTTCGGGCGGCTTCTTGGCTTGTGGCTGCATCGCTCCAATTTCTGCCTCTGTCTTCACTGTGCGTCTGTGTCTCTGTACCTGAACCACTGGACTTAGGGCCACCATAGTCCAGTATGGCCTCCTCGTAACTAATGACACTGGAAAGACCCTATTTCCAAATAAGGCCACATTCTGAAGTTCCAGTGACATGAGTTTTGGGGACACTACTCAACCCACGACTTTGGGCCTGAACAATGGCGCGGGTCTTAGGACTGAAGAGGGGTGGCCAAAGGACGTGAGATAGTAAGGCAGAGGTCAGTGAAGAAGGTGTGCTATCTTTTGGGGGGAAAGTGCAAAAATTAGACTACGTACATGTACTTATATTAAACAATACTGCAAGGAATCACAAGAAACCAAGAAAAGTAGTTACCCGAGGGGATAGAAAAATGGGTATATGGGTGAGGGCAAGACTCCTTCCTGTGCACTTTACTATACAGCTTTCATCTTGAAACCATGTCAAGGCACTATTTATCCAAAGAAAAATTAAAAAGCAATGTTTTGGAGATGAAAGTTACAAGTGGATGAAACATTATAAACATACATAGTAGTACGTAAAAGAAGCCAGATACCAACAAGTACATCCGGTGTGATTCCATTACTATCAAGTACAAAAATCAGTCTCTGGTGTTAGAAATCAGGATGGGGGTTGCCCTTAAGGGGGAGCCAACAGGAAGGTTTCTGGGGTCTCGGTGTGTTCTGTTTCTAGATCTGAGTGCTGGTTACACGGTTGTATCCTGTTTGTAAGAATTCATCAAGCTGTATGCTTACAATAATGTACACTGTCCTGCATGCATGTTATATTTAATTTCAATAATTTTTAAAGAAACATATACACGAATGTTGGTATATAGCTTCCAATTTGTAAAATGGGAATGATATCACCCTGTTTACAGCGAAGCTCTCCTGCCTGAGGATGTCAGTAATTCCAAGCGAGATGACACAGAATGCTGTCACCATGCAAGCTTAATGTCATACAATTTTACAGAACAAAGTCCATGTAACATGCTTAAAAGTTCTTCTTTTTTTCCAAAAGAAATGTGGACACAGCAATGTTTGCATTAGTGCCGTCTTGGTTTCAAAAGAGATTTTGCCCCCCCCCCCCTCCCCGCAAAGGCTGAAATTTTAGCTGCAAGCAAGGGGGGAGGGGTCCCTGAAAACATTTTTATGCTTTTCTCACTGAAACAAAAGACCAAAAATGGACTTTCCCCAAGACGTGGCGGGAGGAGGGGCGGCCTGCACATGTCATCCCCCCACAGCCGCTCGTTCCAGCCACCTACCACGCCTGCCCGTAATGGAAACACCAGATTTAAACAGGTGTCGTAACAGTACAGGGGCCCCGTAAACGGGAAACCGAGGAGGCCTTGCGGAGCTGGACAGCTGGTGCGAGAGTGAGGGTTACAGACCTAAGTGGTCCCCAGACTTCCGGAGTCTGCTCTGCTTCACCTCACACGCTCTTAAACATCCATTTGCCTCCGCGAGCGCACACACACCACCTATATAAAATCTCTCAACAGGAAATTTCTGCCATTCTTAAATGGTCTCGCCTAAATAAAATACCTTTGACAGAGTGCTCTGAGCGACTGGATTGTAGTAAATGAGAGGGGGAAAGAGAATGGCTTAGTTCCTCTGTAATAAACAGTCTGCTCAGTCTAGCAGTCACAGGGACAGGCTGGACTGCTGGGGGGAGGGGTGTGAAATGAGAAGGGGGTGAGGAGTGTGGCGGCCTTGACGTTGGCAGGGGTTGGGGGTCTGCGGATCACAGCCCAATAAGCACCCAGGTGCTGTCATCAGCTGATGAGCAGGGACTTTATCACGCCCAGGCTGTGTGGCCTTGGTCAGGTCACCTGACCTCTCTGCTTCCCCGCTTCCTCGCCTTTGAAATGCGGTAACAATACCCACCTTGCGAGGACTTTTCAATGACACAAACATGTGAAAGTAACAAAGAGGCCCAGCGTGAGAGGGTCGACAAAAGGTGGCCAGTGCAACAGCCATGGTCATAAACACCACTTACAAAGTATTCGTGATTTCCTTGAAAAAACCACTCCGAGTATAAAATGAAGGACAGCATTTGATCTGAAGTCTCATTAATGAAAAGAAGTGGGAAAGATGGTGAATTCCCTTCCGGTTTTAGTTTACTGGGGCTGCCATAACAAAACACCACGCACTGGATGGTGGAAACGACAGAATCACATTCTCCGAGTTTGGGAGGCTGGAAGTCTGAGGTCAAGGTGTCAGTAGATTTGGTCTCTCCTGAGGCTCTCTCCTTGGCTCCCAGGTGACTGCCTTCTCCCTGTGTCCTCACATGGTCTGGTGTCTTTCTGTGTGTGCAAACTTCCTCTTAGTACAAGGACGCCAGCCATGGTGGATTAAGGCCCCACATGTAAGACCTCGTCAGTCCTTAACCACTTCTTTAAAGACCCTATCTTCACACGCAGTCACATTCTGAAGTCCTGGAATTTGGGGGGAGCAACACCATTTGGGCCATAACACCTCCCTACACCAAAATGTGAAATGTTGACTGGGGTGTTCCCAGAACCAAAGGACCCATGTCATACAAAAGACAGGTGAAGGAGTGGAGACGTTTTGCCTGAGAAGAACTACTGGAACGAGGGGACAGAGGCATGGCAGCCAACTGCAGATGGTCACAGGGCAAAGGGGAGCTGACGTCTACGCATACCATAGGACAGTCCTCCATTCCCAGCAACGAACTACTTTCTTTTTCTTTTTCTTTTTAATAAAAGCAGAGACAGGGTCTCACCGTGGTCCCCAGGCTGGTCTCAAACTCCTGGGCTAAAGCGATGCTTCCACCTCAACCTCCTGAGTGGCTGGGACTACAGGTGCACACCACTACGCCCAGCTGGAACAACTTTCTAACAATTCGCTTGCTCAACCAAGGTCAGAGTGCCTTTGGTCCCACAAAGGCCAACGCGCACGTACCTTACATCATGCCCACAACCTGAGAGTGGGCACTGCTCCATCCTGCATCCCTCCACAGGGGCCAGAGGGGACCAGGCTCAGAAAGGGCAAGTGACTTCACCAAAGCGATCAGCTCATCTGAGTCAGCAATGGAAACTAGACCCTCTGACTCTGGATCTTCCGTTCTTCCCTCAGCTCCAGAATGGAAACCGCCACAAAGCCTCAGGTAACATTCCTCAGCCAAGATGTCTAGGAGAAGATACCTGGATTGGAGGGGCATTATCAATCCTAAACTCCCAGTCTAAAGCCAATCCCAGTAGAAGGGTAGGGAAGGGTGAACAACACTCTCAAGGGTGATGTCGGCGTCTTCAAAACCAGCTGCAATAGGTCACCTACAACCAGTTCCCCAGCCCCTGCATCAGAAGATCTCTTAATGTCACATTAAATTTTTGGTTCATAAAATCAAAGATACAGGCCAGGAGCGGTGGCTCAGGCCTGTAATTCTAGCACTCTGGGAGGCCGAGGCGAAAGGATCACTTGAGCTCAGGAGTTCGAGATGGGCCTCAGCAAGAGTGACACCCCATCTCTACTAAAAAAAAAA
>NW_012151285.1:3017889-3022379 GCF_000956105.1 Propithecus coquereli | reverse complement strand
CCGAAGTGGCTACATTGTAGACGTTGATGATACAATGTCACATGAAAAGAAACAAAATACAAAGCAGTATCTACGCCAGAGTTACAAATATGTAAAAGTATGTGAAAAATATGGATAAGAAAGAACAAAGAAAACCAAAAGCTACCAGTGTGTTCCTACAGTAAGAATGTAGAGTCTCCTTTTAAGTGGACTTTATTGTTCTTACAAAAATCATGCAGTCAATAAAAATACATTTTCAAAGAGTAAGCTGATCTGTGTGCAGCACAAAATCCCTGGAGTTGCTTGCCTAATCCTCCTTGCTGCTCCCTGCCCAGAAAAAGAGGTTGGGAATGTCCAGGAAAGGCCTGAACCTTTATCAGATCTCAATTAGCAAATTGCTCACTTTCCCTAAAACCAGTCTCCTTTCATTCCTCCCTCTGTGGTCATGCAGAGGAATGCTATTCCCCCAGGCTCTACCCAACCACATGCCATCCAGCCACCCCACCGCCCCATGAAGATCTCCCTCATTCTTCCTATAATCTTACCTCCTAGCCAAAGTGTATTCTCCTTGAGGTTAGGAAACTCAGCCTCTCCTTGTTTCTACCTGTCCGGCAACCCTCACTACCCCATAAGGATCTTCCATTATTTTCTACCCCCATAGACTTTCAGCATCCAGGACCAAACTCCTCCACAACCACCTGCAGTTAGGTCCTGGGCTGCTCGGCCGAAGCCCCCATGACCCGTGAGAAAGCTCAGGTCCACCTTGGAATCAAAGGCATACTGGTGCAATGTCCTTGGATTTTCTTCTTGGTTTTCTGGTCTCTGTTTATCTGTTGGTTCCAAACTGCTGCCTGGCTGCAGGACCACGCACCAGCTGCCCCTCACAGTGCATGCTGGCTAATTTTGGCTTCTGCTACAACATCAGATTCGCCCTGACTGGAGACTGCTCACCAGCAACTAAGAGAAACTTTCTTCTCCTCAGTGGGTTCAGAGGCAATGTGCCTGTCTCTAGTCTCTCCCAAGTAAGGACCTTTGTCACCTTGGGCTTCTCACCCAATGGCCATTCACAGCTCATCCTCTTGGCAATGGCCTGTGCACCGTGCATTCATACTGACTGCAGAGTTACAGATCGGGGGCAAGTTTAGCCCAATATGAACCAAATTCCCCCACAGTAGTGTCTCGGGAGATAGATCTGGCTGAGGCTCTGCTGTCTAAGAGTTTGAGGTCTGGGAAGAGTCCACTGAGCCCTAAGCTAGACTACAACAACGCACCTGAAAGAGCCATTAAACGTCATGACAATTCAGAAGGGAAGGGATGACTTTAAGTCATGGAGAAAACAGAACACCAAGGAAAACTGTAAGAAGGAGGTTATTTCAACCAGAATCAGTAAAAGAGGTAGATTTTGACAAACAGAAATAGGAATGTTCCAGATCTAGACACAGTGTGAGCAAAAGAATAAAAAGAATAGGATACATCCCAGAGCAGAAATGACTCCTTTTCCACTGGCTCAAAGCGTTTGAACAAGGAGTCCTGCTAACAAGATTGAAAAACGGGGCTGGGACCAGAGGACCAGATGGAGTCATTGAAAGTTTTAAACACATGGTGATATATCAGGGCTAAACTTCAGGAGAATCACATCTCTTAACATTAAGGCCACATCCATACTACGTTGTCCTTGACTGATTTAATGGAGCAGCTGGGCATTGGCGCGGGCTGAACTGCGGCCCCCAAAAAAGACAGGCCAAAATCCTAATCTGGTACCTGCGAATGTGAGCTTCTTTGGAAATTGGGTCTTCGTGATGTAAAGAAGTTAAAAGGAGGTCATACTGAATTAGGGTGGGCCCTATATCCAGTGACTGGTATCTTCATAAGAGAAAGGAGGGAACTTGGAAACACATACAGACACACATGGAGAAGACAGCCACACGGAGTAGGCAGAGATTGGACTGACACTGTCACAAGCCAGGGAACAACTCAAGCCACCAGAAGCCGAAAGAGGCAAGAAAAGAATTTTCCTTGGGGCCTTCAGAGGGAGCCTGGCCCAGCTGACACCTTGATTTCAGACTTCTAGCCTCCGGTACTGTGAGCGAATGAATTTCTGCTGTCTTAAGTCACCCAGTTTGTGGTACCTCGTTATAGCAGCCCTAGGAAACTACAGAGAGACATGCATTCCATTTGACTTGGAAATCACCAATGCCTTAGGACCTCCAGAGAAGATGGGAAGACGGGATAGTTCATGAACCAGGAGGCCACTCTAGAGAAAAACTGAGGCCACGAGGCACGATCATGATTGAAACTGTGGATATACAACCAGTGTCTAAGGAGAAAGGGGGGAAAGAAAGAAGGCAGTTCACCCTCCAAGGTCAACATTACTGTGATGACTGGGGCCGTGGTTCAATCCTAGCCTAAAAGGACCCATCAATAGGGCTAATCCTTCTATTGAGACTTAATCGCTGGGCTCCTTTGCGGCTCCCACCGGCTCTCTCATCTTTGTTCAGTCCTAACAGCGCCCACATACTCTCTATTCTGCTCAAGGTCCTCATCGCCGAGAGGAGCACTTTGCGATTAATCCCCATGTGTAAGTGGATTACAAAACAAGAAAATGACTTTGGAGACCTTAAATTTCCACTAGTTACTGCTACTCAAAGATGAATATGTACATTCATATAATGGGATTTTTCTGATTATAAACGTAACCCCTACTCATCGTAAAATCTTTCAAAGTTAAGAGAAAACCATAAAGAAGAACACAAGAACCACCCTTAATCTCAACAATAGTTTACATTTTTTAACCATACAAAATATTTACAGTGAGTATTTTGGCACACCCCCTAATGTCATGGAGAGAAATAGTTTGTAATTTAAAAACAAATTTTTTGATGGAATGCTCCAGAAGAATCACCCAGGCAGATGAAGAAAATTAAAAAATTAAAAAAAAAAAAAAAGAAACCACAGCACGTCTGAAAAAAATGGAGAAGGTTAGGTCCATGTAATCAAAGGTCATTAACCATTTTAACACTGCTAGAGGTCAGAGAGATTTTATTCACATCAAAGAAGGAAATTCAAAGATACACAACTAGCAGCATCTACAGTCAGAGTAATAAACTATTAAACCCGACTTGCTCCCTATTCTTGAATTCCACAAAGTAACTTTGCCAAGCTGGAAAAAATCATAGCTTATTATTTCCTTGAGAGATTTCAATTTTTTCCCAAATTAATGTTTCCTTGCAGCAACCAAAACCATATCTGATATCCTTGGACCCAGTCTCCCCAAGCCCCTGTAACTCTCGGCTGTCTCAGCTGCCGGGCTATACCCCAGAATATTAGAGGGCCTGGCTCCGTGCTGTAATAAAGACGAGGTCCAGGCACTCTAGATTGCTAGTTGCTAAGAGGCTCATAAATTCACTTTTCCTGACTTGGATGAGATTCAGAACTGCTGTAACACAGGCTGAGAAGACACGGATTATTGCAATTAAAATTCGGAGACTGTCCAAGAGGAACAATTTTAGCCCTTCACACTCTAATAAACTACATCAACTGGGCCTGGTTTAAAGAGTGGGCAGTTAACTGGGGTCTCTAAAGTCTTTGGCACGAAGACTCCAGGTTTCTAACACCAACCGGCAACTTTTACAAATAAAGACCACCTGGTTTTGACCCCATCTCTCGAAGGAGATGACTATTTGGGTTTTCTTACTTGAAGCAAGCTAAAATTGTGAACACTGGCTCCCACAAACCTTTAAGGTCATTTGAACTGTTTGATACAATTAGTAAGGGTTCACAGAGCCAAGAATGCAGGCAGATTCAACCCTCAAATTAAAGCAATTAATTGTCAGAAGGGGAGAAAAAAAGGGGGGAAAAACCAGAGGGTGAATTTTTTATGTCTATTTTTAAAAGAATTTGATTGTTAAATTGTTTAGTTAACTGAAAACCATAGTTACAAGGTGTTAATTTTTGAAAATTACCATGAAATGTTAAAGTTCAATTGATATAATTGTAGAATCGAAAGTGTAATTTCTAATCACAGAGATTTCTTGATGAGATAATCTTTCTAACACTCGTACAGCTTTTCTAAAATGTCATAGTAGACCTTGCCCTGCAGTTGGAACATTTTCTGAAAATATTTTCAATGCTCAATAAACTGCTCAAGAGGAGTAATATTGTAATGATCACCCAGCAATAGTTTTCCTCCCTAATGTTAACCACAACAGATCTGAGGGTTAAGCATGAGCCTTTCAGAATACTTATTAGCAATACCATGAAGTCATTAACTGGGAGAACTTGCTCAAGCACAGAGAAGCCCAAAATACCTGAAATTATTATCTAGTGCTTAGGAACTTTCTATCCTAAAAGAGAAAGATACTTTATTAATTTAATTCCAGCTCAAATAATAACCAAAAGCTCATGCCTCAAGAGAGCTCAGTTCCAAATATCTAGAAAACATAAGATTTTTTTTCATAAGAAATCCAAATATGTGATCTTTAGTAGTATTTGTGCCCTCTAAATGCAGGGTT
>NW_012151285.1:3015684-3016109 GCF_000956105.1 Propithecus coquereli | reverse complement strand
TGTGAGCTGGGCTGACACCACGGCCCTCTAGCCCAGGCAACACAGTGATACTCTGTCTCAAAAAAAAAAAAAAAAGAGGAATTAAGTATTGATCCATGCTACAACATGGATGAACCTTGAAAACATTGTGCTAAATGAAAGAAGCCAGTCACAAAAGACCAGAAATTATGTGATTCCATTTATATGTAATGTCCAGAATAAGCAAATCTATGGAGACGGAAAGTAGATTAGTGGTTGCCAGAGGCGGCAATGATGGGTAGGGAATGGGAGTGACTGCTAATAGGACAGGGTTTCTTTTGGGAGTGATGAAAATGTTCTAAAATTGATGGTGGGCCGGGCGCGGTGGCTCACGCCTGTAATCCTAGCACTCTGGGAGGCCGAGGCAGAAGAATCGCTTGAGGTCAGGAGTTCAAGACCAGCCTCAG
>NW_012151285.1:2966908-3012890 GCF_000956105.1 Propithecus coquereli | reverse complement strand
AGGCTGCAGTGAGCTATGATTGCACCACTGCACTCCAGCCTACCTGACAGAGCAAGGCCCTGTCTCATCTCTAAAAACAAAAACAAACAAACAAAGAAAATCTTACACATTACTTCATTTAGTTGGGTTAGGCTCCTATTAAGTTGCCAACAAACAAAACCCACATAAGAAGGTCATGGTAAGAACAAACCCCAGGGTTCTGAACCTCTGAAAACACTGCCCAAAGAAGGAGTGGGAACTAGCTCATGAGACCCTCTAGACTTTCCTGTTGGAAATTGCCATTTGCCTGGAATGCTGCCACCCAATCCAGGTGATGTGTTGGGTGGAAAGAGATCTTGTCCCCAGAATCTGAAGAAGCCCTAGGAAGGTCAGGACTTGGCCTGCGATCTTTCCCCAAAGACCCTGGAGGCCTCCATGGGGCAGGGGGAAGGAGAGGCTCTGCAGGGCAGACCCCTCCTCCAGGCCCCTGGGACTCAACATGCAGACGCCAGGCACGCTGCCACTACCACTCAATCCTACCAGCAGAAATTCCCATATACCCTATCGCAGTGGTCCTGACACCTCTGCAGGGAGGAGTCCCAGACCGATGCCTCATCCTGTCTCCCCTCCCCCAGGGCTGACCTAGTGGCTTTCTGGGGCTCTTTATCACCTCTGCAGACATGGCAGAGGAAACCGGGAGAACTAGGATTGATCAATGTTTACAAGGTTAGCAGCTCTAGGAAGGAGGAGGGAGGGAGAGTGGAAGGGAGGCTTTGCAAAGGCAGGTTTTCTCTGCAGGATATCCTGTCTCCCCCATGGCCACAGGAAAGCATGTTTTGGGTCTTTAAGGAAAAGCAACTGAATCTCCATTGCCTAATCTCCCGTCCACTCCCTACCCATTCCAAGCCAAGCTTGGGCAACCAGGCCAGCAGTCTCCCAATCTCTTATGACAGGCCCAAGTCTCAGAGGGCCTCGGCCCATTCTGAAACTGAGCTTGAGCTCAGCTGAAAGAAACTTCCTCCCACAGAGCTCTTCGATGAATCATTACTCTTTGTTTAACATCCTTTGAATGCAGACAATTGATGGGCTTTCATATCATGCCCGTCTGGTACCCCCAACCCCCTCCACTTCTGCTCTCATTTTCAAGGAGCTGAGACCCCACTCCACCACCCTGCAGCAGACGGCAAGGTCTCTCAGCTCTGCCTCAGCCCCTTGAGGGAAGAACCTCTTCACCTAGCAAAGGAGCCTCAAGGTCTTCTAGAAGAATCTCACACAAGCACTGGAGGACTCTCTGCGGCTTCCCATGCCCACCTCCCATGCCCACCGTCTAGGCCCTTATGAATTTCTTAATGAGGTCCCTGGAGACAACAGGCACAGGGAAAATCTTATACTGGAGGGTGTGGAGGAAGGTGCCGGAGGTTGAGAAGGGGATGGAAGGGGAAAACTCCGCCTAACTATTAATATCTTGTACCCTTTTACACTAGAACATTGTTTTATTTTTAAGACACTCTGTTCCTTACTGAGTACCACTTTATTTCTAAGCGTCTCTTTTATTTTTTTTTAAATAAGTGATTTGGCCTACAAAAATGAGAGAGATTTTTTGTTTTTGACATAGAGTTAGAACTTATATAAAACAGAATATTTAACGAAGAAAAGACCTGAAGTTTGGAATCGTGAAAAACAGAAAAAGTTTGCTAGAGCCTTGCAAATCTGATTTTTCTCATCTTGTATTGAGGAAAACACAAAAAACAGAGAAACATACTCAGAAACATACCCTCTACCTATCTGCTTAACTTAGAAAGGAAAATGCATATGCATGTACACATGTGTGTACACAGTGTATATACACACAGAGACACACATACTCCAGCGAAACTGTTGTTGATACAGGAGGCCAAATGACCAGAGACAGGGAAAATAAGGATCTTTCTCAACCACAAGCCTGAGTCTGCAGTGTTCAGGAATCTCACAGGAATCTGTACATAAAAACCAAATTCTTCTGGCTTCTCCCCTCAACCCTGTATACTCCTCAAACAGGCAGAGGCCCCTCTGCAGTCACTGATCTCTAGGTAAAGCTTCTGTGTGATTCCTGCGATCTCACCTGCATTCCTCATTTGGGAAATCATAGGCTTGTACTGCACATCTATGCAAGTACTGTCTCACAAAAAAATGTCTCTCCTTCGGACAGTACGCTCTTTGCAAAAAAGGAAAGGGGGAAAGTGTTGGCATGCGCACCTAGTAGGCCTCAGCTTTCTGGGAGGAATTCCTGCCTAGAAGTTCCAGAATGCCTGGGGTTCAGTTAGCACACCAGAACTGCAGGAATTATGGGGGAGTTGGGGGGAGACAGGACCAGCTTAGATTTGGCCTTTGGGTTCAGAGGGGGAAGGGAGGAGAAAGAGCAGGGAGAGCTGCAAAGGGAAAGGCGAGGAAGCCTTTGTCCCAGCTCTTTGGATGAGCATTAGAGTGGAGTTAAACTGTCAGCTAATGAGATTTCCTAACCACGTGCTTCCTTTTAAGTCTAGGCCCCCAACTGACTAGATCCCCACACAGCAGCAGGGGGGAAAGAGGCCGTCAGCATCTCTAAGGGCCAGAGAATTCCCAGAACGAATACAGGAAGGATCAGAATCATTTCTGGGAGTAGAACTTTAAATAGGTTAGCTGTTAGCGCATTTATTCATTGGTATCTGGCAGTATGTGAGGGGATCGCAGGAGTCGGCCTCCACTCCGGGCCACTGAGGCAGGTCCAGGGGAACAGAGGAGACGCGCAGCTGCCCTGTGGGATTCTGCAACCACTGGAACAGACAAGTTGCTTGCTTGGTTTTTGTTTGTTTGTTTGCTTGTTTGGGCTGGCAAAGCCCGCCCCGGGGTCTTCATTCAAAGGATGTGTTGTTGGACCCAGTTCAATAATTTATCCCAACGGGCAACCTGCCCAACAGGCAGGGTGTTAAAACAGGAAGCATATCTTTTTGTGTGTGTGTGTGTGTGTGTTTCTTTTTTTTTTTTTTTTTTATTTCAGCAAATTATGGGTGTATATACGTTTAGGTTACGTGTGTTGCCCTTGGTTCCCCCCCCACCGAAGTCCGTGTTTCAAATATATCCGCCATGCCCGGCTAATTTTTTCTATATATTTTTAGTTGTCCAGATCATTTCTTTCTATTTTTTAGTAGAGACGGGGTCTCGCTCTTGCTCAGGCTGGTCTCGAACTCCTGAGCTCAAACGATCCGCCCGCCTCGGCCTCCCAGAGTGCTAGGATTACAGGCGTGAGCCACCGCGCTCGGCCTAAGCTCATCTTTTTTAACTATTGATCTGATTATGGACTGTTATTATTTTGTTTTTTCCTGTATGAAACTGGTTTCTCTTTTTGCCTAAAGAAAATTAGCAGAACAGAGCTAGCGGAGGAAAGGAAAAACAAGTCAAAACACATTGACAGCATTTTGAAGATATTCAATGAAATCAATTCTCCTCTTCTACCTTCCCTGCTTAGTCAACAGCCTCCTCCAGAACTTTTATTTCTCCTCTATTCAAAGATAATCACTTAGCAACTTCGATGTTTACCACTCAAAGGTTCCCCCCTCCCCTTGCAGAACTTTTTACCTAGAGGCACAAAAGAGCACACACATTCTGGAAACCAGCAATTTACAAAACTTCTCCAGCTACAAGGCATAGCTTAAATTTCACCTCTCCTAGGAAGAGTTCCCTCCCAGCCTCCAGATCTCTCTTTGTTCAAACCTCCCTCCTTCCTGGCGTCAATCACTTTGCACAGCAGCCATTGGTTCCCCGGCAACTGCTTTCCACCTGGAAGGGTGTTTCCTTCTCCAAACCCTGGTCTAGGCCCCAGCAGTCTTCAGGAAGAAGGAAGAAACAACTAAAACCAAATGGAAATTCAAACACATAAAAAAGAGCTGCAAGCGATTAGATAAGCATAATTAAATCTAAGGCCAAGTAAAACAAGTCCTGTTCGAAGCTGAAAGCAGCAGTTCTTCGTGCCTTTTAAAAGAAAATGGGGGCCGGGGGAGTGAAGAACCCAGAAAAGGGAAGCGACAAGGGGCCTTCCTCTGTAACAGATTTCCTCTAACAGAGAATCAACATGACTCCATTTTTCATGTGTGGCCGTCACCGTGCTGTGCAGTTAATTTATATCGTCGGTTAAGCCTCTGCCACCCCCATCAGGATATTTATTATCCCCAGTTTATAGACGCGCAAACTGAGACGCAGGGAGATGAAGTAGCTCCGCCAGGATCACCCAGCTTGTGAGTGACACTGAGCAAGTCCTGGAACCCGGGCTTGTTTGACCTCAGCACACAGGCTCCCAATCTCTGCTCCAACTCAAACAAAGTGTGCTCCAAGTCAGCACGCACGGGTAACCCGATCCCGACCGCTCCGACTCAAGGATAACCCACAGCTGCTTCGCGCGGCCGCGTGGGTACCACCGAGACGGACACAGATTGCAAAGTGTCCCCAAGGGCTCTCGCGCGTCCTTCAGGATCTGCCAACACGGTGGAAAAGGCAGGCTCAGAGTCAACCTGAGCTGAACCAGGGGCTAGACCAGAGGAGCGACTGGAAGGGGGTGAGCGTGGCCGGGTCAGCGACCCGAAGGCCGCCAATCTGAGGGCGCCGGGACGCGGGTGCCTCAGGGTGCAGGGGGTCTGGAGGCGCCGTGCGCAGCGGGGGCTGGGCGCGAAAGCGCAGACACGGCATCTTCTCCCTGCAGCATCTCGCCCCGAGGCCGGAGGAGGGGGCGTCACCTGACAGCGCGCATCAACTTCGGGTGCGGAGGGGAAACGCGGCAGCGGCCGGGGCTGCGGGAGCACCGCGCGCGGCTCTCGCCCAGTGCCGAGGTCTGTAAACAAAAGCGGGCCCCACGCGGGTCCCCAGCCGGGTGGCGAGCGGCGCGGCCAGCGGCATCGCAGCGGCAGAGCTGGAGAGAGGGCGAGGTGGGGACCCGACCGGGCGCGGAAACCCCACGCACAGCCTCCGGGACCCCCGCCACCCGGACGAGTCAGTCATTGTCTGAGCATTCGCATGATTCCGCTTTAAATGCCCCCTCCCAGACCCCACGTGGGTCCCCGGCCCCGTGTGCCAGCCCCCGGGCTCTCCGCCGGTGCGCCCGGCCCCGAGCGCCGCATGGATTGTCCAGGTGAGCTCCCAGGCAGCGTCGCCGAACAGCGAAGCCCGGAGGTGTCCAAGTCAGAGACCAAGACACAAACATAGACACAGGCACTCACACTCACGCCCTCCCCGAAGTTGATAAAAATCAGCCGATAAAATACAAAGTGCCGCCGCCGCCGCCGATCAGCGCTGACCTCCCGCTGCCGGGAAGAGCGAATGCCAGCGTTTGGCCACTGTCACTTCCATTCGGCGCCGGGCACCTGGGCGCCGCTGTTTCATCTCCTTCCCGGCCGCTGCTTCGCGTGAGGAAGGTCTCCTCTTGCCTCCCCTCCCCAGATCACCCCACCTCCCAAGTGTGTGAGCACGAAAACAATACGAGTGAAGCCCAATCGGGGGGAGCTAGGACCCGCCGGGAGCCCCAGTGTGCGGGAGACAGGGTCAGAACGCGCCCGTCACGGGCAGAGGGGTCTGGGCATCCTCATCGCCGTCCCTCGGAGCGGCTGCGGCCAACCAGCCCGCGCCCCACGGCCCGCGGTACTCACCGGCGACGCTCGTCCGGGATCTCCGCGACCCGGCCGGGCACAATGCGGGGCAGCCGGGCCCCTGGGGCTGCGGGCGCCGAGACGATCGCGGCGCTGCAGAGCTGCGCGCCCGACGGCGGCGGCGCTGCTTCGCCGGCCGCGCTCGGACCCGCTCGCGGTCTGCCAATGGGAGCTGTCAGGGCGCCTCCGCCGGAGACTTCGGGGGCCGGGCCGCGGCGGCCCGTGGGAAACCGAGCTCCGATTGGACCTCCTGACAATCGCTCCGCCTCCGGCCGGCCAATCAGAGGCGGTGGATACGGGAGCGGGGCGTTCGGAGTTGGGCTGGAGAGCGGCTGCAGGCGCACGCCGGGTACCCGAGCCGCATCCCGGCCCCGGGCGCGCGGCTTGGGGACCCGGGTGGCGCGCGCTCCGGGGACGCCTTCCCGCGAGGCTCCGGCGGCGCGGCTCTGGGCGATCGCTGGAAGGCAGGGGCGGCGCGGCGGGCCGGGGAACGGCGGGGAGCCCCTAACAAAGCAGCTTTGGGAGGGCCGAGCGGCCCCCCGCCTCCTCCCGCAATAGGTCCGCGCAGCTGCCTGTCACCCTGCATAGGTGGAGGTGGCCAATGACGCGCACAGACAGAGCTCGAGTTGGCGCGCGCGCGCGTCTCGGCATCGGTGGGATTGGTTGGAGGTGAAGGATTTTCCTGCCACCTAAGGCGGAGAGGAAGGGGGAACCGAACGGGGGAGGCGAAGAGCCAAAAAACGTTGTACCTGCGACACGTGGTCTGGCTCGGGAGGCGTGTGCCTGGCTCTAGGGGGAGACGGGAACTTTTTTACGAGAGAAAAAAAATGCTAATGCAATGCTCTCCCGTGGATGCCGGAAGACGGTAGACACTAGCCAAGCTCCAGGTAGGGCACGGTGGCCTTAACCGAATCCTGGGCCGGCTCACCTTGCCCAGCAAGAGAACTTGCAATCACAGCGTGGCTGTGAACGGGTGGGCCTCACGTTCACCTACAGGATAGAATAGCGAACCGTCAGGGTTCACACAGATCTCCTGGTCTCCCTAAAATCCGGAAATGATCGTTGCAGTTTGCCTTTCGCGAGGTTGTGAGGGACGCGGAACGCGAGATGCTGACGGTGGAGCCTCTAAGCGACACCTCTTCCCTACACCAGGTCAGGGCCTCTTCCTCACCGTAAGAGCTTTAGACGTCACCGTTAACAAAGGCTGGGGTGAATGTTCCTCACACCCTGATCGTTTAGGCTTGCTCCCCCCTGAGAGCGGGAAGGGCTGCACTCCTGAGGTTATCTTGGTGAAAGCCAAAGGAACCACAGAAGGGATTGCCCGTGCTGTGGGAGGTAAACCTAAACCGGAAAATTAAAAATCATCCTTGACTCCTCCCATCTGTTCTTGTTACCCTCCCAAATCCACCCCTTCCTCCCGTCCTCTCACCCGGACCTCAGCAAAGGGCTCCCATCGTCTTTCCATGCCAAGGCCTTGCCTCCTGGAATCTGTTCACTTTGCAGAATGATCCTTCTAAACAGAAAAACCTCATTTTGCGCTTTCAACTCTGGGTCTCTTTCTGTGCCCAGAACACATCCACCCTCAAGCCCACCCTTCACTTTACTGATTCCTGCCTTCCTTCGGGTCCCAGCTTGGCTGGCAGTGTATCCATGCAGCAGGCTCTTGCGAACTCCTCTGGGTCAGTGGTTGCTTTTATAGACCCTGGGAAGCCTCCTGTACCCAGTCAAGGTTAGATGCCCACACCCCCACCCTCAGTGCCTCCGCGCCTGTACCTGCCTCCTGGCCTGTATCACACAGTGCTGAAATTGCCATCCTCTGGCAGCACAGCACTCCATGCTGGCTGGAATCTTCCCCATCTTCACTACTGGGCACATTTGAGGCACTCAGAAGTATTTAGTTAGTGACTTATAGAGGAGCTATAATTATAGGCAAGAGCTTTAAAGATCTGAAATGTCTCTAAAAACCTCAGTTTGAGAAAAATGGTTAGGGTGTTAGATCTCAAGTTGATACGTCCACCAGTTACCATGATGGGTATTACAGGGAGGTTTTTGAGTGAAGTTTGAGTAATTTTTCAAAAGACACCCCTCCCAAAACCAGCTTCATCTCAGCCAATACCTTGCCCAAGTTTCTCCGTGGGGAATCATTCTTTTGTGAAGCTTTTCATCCTGGGAGAAAGAGCAATTTCTTGATCAGTTACAAGACACCATCTTGGAAGGGGACATGCGTATGTGTTCAAATATATGCACACATATATACCCACATATATATGGAATATGTATTAATATATTTGAAAATGAGCAGAGAGCTTTTCCCTAAGGATGTTCAGAAGTGCATTTGGCCAGGCCTAAAAGCACAGACCCTGGAGCAAGGCTGCCTGGTTCAAAGCCCTATCATTTCCGACTATAACCTAGAGCAAGTTACCTCAGATCTCTGTGCCTCAGTTTCCCCATCTATATAACTGAGATGGTAATAGTGCCCACCACATAGGGTTGGTATGAGGATGAATGAATATTAGCAATGTGCTTAGAAAAGTGCCTGGCACATAGTAGCATTTACTATTTACCGGGGACAGCGTGTGGTGGGACCAGCAGAGGCCCCATGAGTTGCTGGCAGGCTACTAGTGGCTTTCCTGAAAGTGAGTAATTGGCTCTCCCCTGCCTCATCCGAGGGCTGCTGCCACAGGGCCCTCCTGTTAAGGAGGTAATGTTGTTGCAAGGGGAGCTTCAGATAAGTCCTCAGGGCTGCCATCCGATTGCCTGGCCCCCAAGAAATCTGAAAAGCAGTTGAGGTACAGAATCCTGGAGTTAGTGGCTGGTTTGAATCCAGGCTCCACTGTCTACCAGCTCTACAGCCTTGAGCAGGTTACTTAATCTCAGTTTCTCGTTCTCTAAAATAGGGGTCATACACCTAACCCCTGAGGATGCTAAGAAAATTAAAAAGAATCACTCACGGCACATAGTAGGAACACATAAAAGTTAGCTATTAGGTTTAGCTAAGCTAGCAAAACTCTCTCAACCAGTTCCGTCATCTTTAAAATGGGATAGCATTTCATTAAATGGTTGAAAAACCTGAAGGGGACGACATAGGAGAAATGCCTAGCCTAGCTCATAAATTGGAAATGGATACATAGGAAACCACCGTTCGGGATATTTCCCTCGTTCGCTTTCTCCCTGAACCCCACCAGCCTCAACACACAGGACTTTACCTCTCAGAATCTGCTCGTCGCTGACTGCAGGAGGCTTTGTTCCCCCAGCTGTGGTGCTGCCTCTGAGGTTAACAGAATTAAGCCTGTCCAGCCTTTGGTACATTTCTTGACCTTGCAAACCTGAAAGGCTACTGCAGGCTTCTGTGCCATTTCTCATCTCTGCCTCACACGGTGTGTTGCTGCTTCACACTGAAGCAGAGAGAACGGGGCATTTTAATTAAAACACAGACAAATGCCATCTGGCATGGTATTCTGGCATCTTGTCTCCTGAGGGCACTGTTGACATCTAAAGAGAACATGGAATTGGCATTAAAGGAAAAAAAGGGAGTGGTCAAAGGCAGACTGAAGGGTTTAGGGCAGGAGAATGAGCAGAAATTACATTTCTAGTACATGACCCCAACATCAACTATGAGTCAACATTTTCTTCCCCACCACTTACTAAAAGGCTGACTAAATACAGTCACAGCTAAGTCACAACAAAGGGTTCTCCCTAGCATGGCGACAGCATGGAGATGAGCCCACGTCTGCACTCTAGGCAGCCCTGCCGCACCTCTGCTCCAGAGCCGGCCTTCCGTCCTAACAGATGGCGGGGCCTTGGTCTCTTTGGTTCACAGCTATATGCAAGTGTCTAGAACAGTACCTGGCACACAGTAAGTGATCAATAAATATTTATGGGCTGAATGAAGTTTAGCCTCATGTACTCTCTACAAGAAGTTTGGCATTTAATTATTTATTATTATTTATTTATTCTTTTATGTCATCTATTTGTGGATGCCCTCTTTGAAAAATGGACAAGAAGCAGCTTATAAAAAATAGATCTCGAGTTCTTATCCTTTTACTCTCTATAAACCACTTGGTCCTGAAAACCCCTGCTTGGGAAGGGAGAATGGTAACTCCCTCGGCTCTGGCAGAGGCCGAACACTTGAATGGATGGGCTGTGCCCGCTGGGAAACATACCCAGATGCCGCATCAGAAAATGCTGCTTCTCTTCATCAACCTCCTGGCCAGACTGCAGATCGAGATCGTGCTGCAATTTGGAGACCGAGGCTTCAGGATGCTACAACCACACATCTGTTTAACTCCTGAACATTCCATTCGTGTTGATGGGGCCAGAGACAAAGCCCAAGACAGAATGAATGCCCCTTGCATGCCCACAATTTGGTACCACCAAAAACACCTACCGCAGCACGGCCAAACATCAGCTTAAAGTGACAAAGTCTGACGCCTGCCCTTGGAACCCAGCTCCCAGGCCATGGGGAAGCCTCATGGAAAGGCCATGTGCTCCAGCCCCAGCCCCAGCTGGGGTCCCAGCCGACAGCCAGCAACAGCCTCCAGACGTGTAATCGAGAAAGCCTCCAGATGACCCCAGCTGATGCGAAGTGGAGCAGAGATGAGCTGTCTCCACTGAGCCCTACCCAAATTGCTGATTGGTGAACAAAATAAATGTTGTCAGTAGTTAAAAAAAAAAAACAGGTTTCAAACCAGGTGTGATGGCACACACCTGTAATCCCAGCTACTCGGGAGGCTGAGGCAGCAACATTGCTTGAACCCAAGAGTTCAAGACCAGTCTGGGCGACATAGCAAGACTATTCTGTCTCAAAAAAAAAAAAAAGATTTCTCTAGCGGGGTTTCACTCATGGTAGAAAGGACAGCAGTAGCATAGTTTTGTCTCCAGCTAGATTTTACCCTTCTGGAGCTTACACACTATGTGTGTGTTCATAAATATTTGCTGCCAAAGCACTTACTGGTTGAGTTATCACTTACTTGGGGACCCACCGGGAGAGAGGGAAGAGTTTGGTTTTCCAAGGCATCTGTTGATGAATTTGCTGTTTCTTCCTTAATCTCTTGCCAAGACCCTTTCACTTCCTTAATCCTCCCAAGGATCAGTAGAGAGAGTCCAGGCTAAAATCTAGAATGAGAAAGTTCTAGTTAGTCAACCCTTATTGGCAAGGACCTCTCATTTGTTTTTGTTTTTTTAGCATTCTGAGATTTTCTCTACCGAACTTTCCAGGCCACTAATGAAAACCCAGGCCCTAACAGTGGCCCAGACAGTAGGTTTAGAGAAGGTGGAAGCCCTGCCTTGGGATTCCAGTATGCCATTCTTGGAATGGTTTTCTTCTGGGGTACACTCTTCTAGAGCGTTACTATGTATTCTGAAAAACAGCGGGGAGACCCCTTCAAACCTGACCTGGCCAGGGTGTTTCCAAGAGGCACCCCCTTGGCCTGCCACACCCCACCCCCATCCACACAGAGGACAGGCAGGACCAGCTTCGTGGGTGTGTGAACAGTACAGTCTCATAGGATTGCAATCTCAGAAGGGCCCTGGGCTTCGTTTAATGCTCTGCTATTGCTCTCTTGATAATCTTAATTTTCAAATTAGGGGCCTCACATTTTTCTCTGGGCTCCACAAATTATATGACCTGGCCTTGTTATATCCCTTCCATTCCAAGATATCTTGACCTTGGTCCTCCTTGACATCCAGTTTATATCTTTCACACAGACGGCACGCAATATATGTACATCAAGGAGTTCAACCTAAGTGTAAAGAATTTTTTGTCCTTTGTATGCCAGAGTTGATGCAGACCCAGGCAATATATGGAGAGATGCCCTTGAGCAATGAACATTCAGCTCATGAGGGAAAACACCTAGATCTTCTCACTAGAGATACAAAAAGTAAAGCAAGGTCAACCCAGGGGCCGTGAAGACCCCAAGAGAGGACAAGCACTCAGTAAGCAGATTGCCCTCCCCAATGTGGGTGGGCCTCATCCCATCATTTGAGGGCTACATAGAACAAGAAGGCTTACTCTTGTGAGAAAGAGGAAACTCCTTTTGCCAAGCCATCATTGAGCTGGGACATAGTCTTCTTTCTTTTCCTACTTTCAGACTTGAACTGAAACACCAGCTCTTCTTGGGTCTTGAGCCTGCCGGTTTTTGGACTGGAACTTACGCCATGGGCTCTCCTGGGTCACTAACTTGCCAACTGCAGATCTTGGGACTTCTCAGTCTCTGTGACCATGTGAGCCAATTTCTTATAATAAATCTCCTCAAACATATGTTGATAACCTACAGGTCGCATCTGACAGTTTAGTTTTAAAAGCAAATAGGCTTCCAAATGAACCCACCTTGGGAAGGTCTTATAATTCATAGTGACACCCTGTCCCTGAGTAAAGAATTTTATAAGTTCCTCAAATTGTTGATTTACCAACTAATGCATACCCTACTGACACTGAAAAGGATGCTGATTTATTTCTGAATCATAAAGTTCTACTGACAGTCTTGCCCATAGGACATTTTAGCATGGTATGTTGCAATCTGTATCCAATGATTGTAACATCTATATTGTACCCTCCAATGGAAAAGCACACTCTGGTATGGTATGAGAAGTCCGCCTCCTTTCTCCTAAACTTTCCTATAATAGCCTCCCAACTTGTAACAGACCCCAGAACACTCCAGGCTTTGTGTCTTCCTGGGTCAGTCCTTATATTCGACTTCCAGTAAAGCTTTATAAAATTATTTCTGCCTCAACACTGTCAATTTAGGTCAAATACACGTGTGTGTGTGTGTGTGTGTGTGTGTGTGTGTGTGTATATCTCCTTTTGGTTCTGTTTTTCTGGAGAACCCTAACTAACACTCATCCTGATACTCTTCCCCACAACCCTTCGGTAGTCCTCTGTGGCCTCGCTACTCCAAGTGTGGCCTGCGGACCAGCAGCAGTTACATCTCCTGGTGTCAGAAATGCAGTCTCAGGCCCATTCCAGACACTCTGGATCTGGATCCACATCTGAACAAGATCTTCAGGTGACTCATCAGCACAGCAAGTTCGAGCAGCACATCATCCCCTTTTTGAAAATGCAAAATCACTTGGGAAGAATAACAATATTAAAACAACTGTTTAGTAAAGGAATTGGTTTAACCCAGGCCTTATTACCTGAGGATAGACACTGGCAGTGGGGTGGGAGAGGGCCTAAGAAAGGGAGAAAAGACCAAGGCGGCCTCAGTGTGCGAACGAACACATCCGAGCAATACGAATAAAGCCAAGGTCAGAGAGGCAGGCCAGCCAGATCGGCACCGTCGCATTCTCCAGCTTAGCAGTGCCTCCTCTTTATAATTTGCTTTATTGCATTTTATTTTCTGTGTTTTCACTGAGATGGCAGTTTGTGGAGAAACTCTCCCACTTGGCTGCGAACAGGCTCTGAGCAACAGCAACGCTTCTGCAGAGTTGGCAGGGACAGCACTGAGGAATATTTCAGAAACTTCAAGGCAAAGGGACAAACAAACAACCAGAAAAAAAAAAAAAAAAAACCTCAAAATGTGTTCTAAGAGGAAAGAGCTTTTACTGGGAATGTACCCATGGGTCTCCAAAAAAAACTCAATTTGATTTTATTTTTTCTGCCTCTGCACACTGCAGTCTGATTATTAATTCATCAACATGGGAAAGAACAAAAGCTCCTCTTAAAATGTAACTACTGCACGGTCGTGAGTTTCTGCGATGATTTAGCAGATCTTGGCCTGATGGGTTTTCTCTTCACTGACACGCAAGGTTCAAGGTTCCTGCCAGCCCAGCGAGGTGGAGGGAAAGAGCCTCCTTCCCTGGTCCCCCGGCACCTGGGCAAGGCACGGTGCGGAGACATGCCCCAGCACGAGCCTGCAGCCCCACCTGCCTCAGACCACACGTTGTCTGTTCTGTAGAAGCGTCATCGCTCCCCAGTCTACCAAAATGGCATGGAAATGTTGGAACCCAGCCATGTCGCCTCAGCACAACCATCACTAGGCTTAGAGACGCCGCTCTTCACAGGAAGGCGGACTGGTTTAGGGGCCGCAAAAATCAGCCCCTCTTCCTAAGATAAGGTGACAGCCCCATTTTATCTCTATCCATATAGAGTTATTGCCATCTTTCTCTCTCTCTCTCTCTCTCTCTCTCTCTCTCTCTCTCCTCCTCCTCCTCCTCCTCCTCCTTAAAGAGGCAATAGTTAAAGGCAAAGAGGCTGGTGACTCAAGCAAAGACTCTGCCCTGAGTCAGACCTTTCTTCTATCTCTTACCAGCTGTGTGACCTTGGGCAAGTTACTTAACATCTCTGTGCTTCATTGCCCTCATTTGCAGAATGAGGTTTGTAGCAGTGCCCTTCTCATAGGGATGTGAAGTGGATGGGACCTGGCCTGTGTTAGAGACACTGTGGATCCCTGACTCTTCCCCACAAAGCCAGACTCACTTTTGAAAGGCTTACTAGGTTTTAAGAGGAAACAGTCCCAAAAAGTCTTGTGAACTCAACATATCCATGGACTCATAGTATCTACCCCACCACATTCCTCAAACAAGGGCAAACAAAGCCCACGGGTCTCTTCTTTTGCTTCGCAGGCAGCTCTTGGCCTTACCGTCCAGGGAGGCATTACCCAGACTGGAAAGACGGGAGGCAGCTTTTATTAATACTTAGCCTCTGCTTTACCCCTCATCTAATGAATGCCCAGGCCAGACCCGGATCTCCCTTCCGAATGCCCGGCCCCGACCCCTGCACAGGCCCTGCTCCTGCAGGAGGCTTCTTTAGGAGGCACGGAACACGCACTGATTGGAGACACGCACGGGTTGCCCCAGCATGTAAGACCGCCTGCTCTGTGCAAGGCATCAGGCCGGGGCTGCGGGAAAGGAGATGCAAGACGCACCGCAGCCATGCGCAGTGCAGTAGAAAGGCGCACAGGGGAAGCAAGAAGAGAAGCACCGGCGGCCGGGCAGGCGGAGCAGTGCTGCGCTTGCCTGGCGTGGTGGGTGCCGGCAGTGGTGGGAAACTGAAGCTGGCACCCCCCACACCAGCCGTGTCCTCGCCGCAGGGGTGCCCAGCAGGGGTGGGAGGCGCTGCACTTGGCATTTACTTTTTGAGTCGTGCATTGGTTTGCTCGGGCTGCCATAAGAAACACCACAGACTGGGGGGGTTAACCGACAGAATTCATTCTCTCACAGTTCTGCAGGCTACAAGCCCAAGATCGAGGTATCGACAGGTTTGGTTTCCCCCGAGGCCTCTTTTCTGGGCCGGCACACAGCCGCCTTCTCACGGTGTCCTCGCACGGTCTGGGGTCTCTGTGTGCAGGGACTTCCTCTAGTTATAGGGACGCCAGTCCGATTGGCCTCCTTGTCACTTGCTCACCTCTTGAAAGGGCCTGTCTCCAAATGGAGCTGTGTTCTGAGGTACGAAGCGTTAGAGCTTCAACGAATGAATTTTGAGGGGACGCCATTCAAACCTGTAACAAGTACCCACCACCGCACACGTCATGTGCATGCTGTAAAGAATAAACACACCACAGCTGAGCGTGTGGACGTCGCGTGGCTACCGTGTCCCACTGCGTGTGTGTCAGTTTTCTTAGCCGACCACACGTGGAATGACTGTGGAATTGAATCGGAACGCTTTGGTTAGTTAGCAAAGGGTCAAGGAAAAAATATCCTCTCTCCTCTTCCTTTTAAAAAGGGCAGGCGAAATGCATTATTGAGACTTCTAAGTGTTTCTTTTAAATGCCTGCAGATGAAGGTGAACAATGGTTAGAAGCTTCAGTGTCCAAAAAGCCAAGGGCCCAGGGGAGGGTGCAGGAGCGCTGCTCCCGGGGCATGGAGGTGCAGACCGCCTGGGCACTCCCTGCTCTGCACACGTTCTGCCTTAGTCCACGGCTGCGGCTCAGCTCCCGTCCACAGGTGACCTTCAATAGCTACATTCTTCATCCATCCCGGCATGTAAGCTCATTTTTCCCCCTCTAAAACAAGTGTTGCTTTTATCCTTTGAAAACTCGTGGTATGTAAGAAGTAACATTCCAGGCCCTGTTATTGCAAAGGATTTGCTTTGATTGGTCAAGCCCTAATTTTCTAACATTTAAACTGGTAACTAAAACCGTAGTAAACCACATAGTAAACCACAGCAACCCAGGCGTTTTTTTCTCTGTATTTCCTTATTACCCCTATGTAATTTCTTTGTCCAGCTGATAGAAATATAAAAGGTTAGCAGCTATCTTTTTTCCTCATTCTCCATGCGAAGATAATTCCTGATTGGAAATGAAAAGTTTGGACATTATTGTAATTCATTTTTAATAGCCAGCTAATACAAGACAAAATAATCCCTCCTGTTCCAAAAAAAAAAAAAAATTGTTACATGTAGTAAACACTGGCTCTAATCCTAAGAGAAAATGCACACAAAACAGGACTAGCAGGTGTTTCTTGAAAGTGGGTCATCTGGCACCAAATAGCTGAGCATAGGACCGTACACTTATCTTGATGGTCTGATAAATAGCATTTTAAAACTAAAAATAAGAAAGTGTTTCATAAGTGCATTTTGTTTCCACCTGACTGATCCACTGTATCAGTTTCCTATTGCTGCTGTAACAAATGACTACAAACTTAGTGGCTTAAAACAACACAAATTTATCATCTTAAAGTTCTGGAAGTCAGAAGTCCAGTATGTGTCTCCCTGGGCTAAAATCAGGTGGTCAGCAGGGCTGTATAGGGAGAATCCATTTCCTTGCCTTTTCTGGTAGCTGGAGGCCACCTGCATTCCTCAACTCATGGCCCCTTCTCTACCTGCCAAGCCAGCAATGGCCAGCTACGTCCTTCTTACACTATGTCACCCTGACCCTGACTCTCCTACCTTGTTACTTCACTTGTGATTATACTGTGTCCACTCAGGTAATCCAGAATAATCTCCCCATTTCTTTTTTTTCATTCTTTTTACCTTTATCAACCTTTTATTATAAAGGTAATAAATACTTGTAATATTTCAACAAAATATTAATAAACAAGGTAGAGAACATAGCTCCCCTCACTCAGTGTTTTACCCTAGCACACAGCAACATAATGTACCATCTCCCAGAGTTAATCTCCCATTTCTAAGTCACTTGATTAGCAACTGTAACTCCATCTGCTACCTTAATGTGCCCTTACCCCACAACCTAACATGTTCTTATTACTATGTGCACAAATGATGGAAATAAGATTTCAGGAGTTGTGTGTGCATTTTTGATAGGTGTGTGTGAAGGGGGACTTTTTTCAAACTACATCTCTTGAAGAAAATCTTCTTCGATGTGATGAGGAAAATGTCCCCATCAAATATTGCTACTAGGTTGGCCTTGCTCATGACGTTACGCTTCCTTGGGACATAGACTGGAGGCCGAGAGAGAAGCCAAGTGTCACAAATCTTGTTCCAGGGGAGGCAGAAGCTGAGACGGAGATTAGTATGCAGGGAAGGGGGGGATGAAAGGAGAGGAGAGAGGACAGAGGGAGAAATTGGGCTGCAAGGTAATGTCAACAAAGGCCTCAGCCAACTCCATGGGGAGCTCCAGGGCTGGACTGATCCTGCAGAGGAAGGGGCCTCGCCGATGCAGGCCGCACCTGAGAAAGGGATCTGTCTGGGGGCAAGGCAGCCTTCTTGAGTGGAACCACCCGCCAGAAAGGGTTGAGGACTGAGAGCTGGCCGTGGACTACATTCCCTGCAGCTGGGGGAGAAGATTCGCCACTCCTACAGAGGAAGTCAGGATCTGCGTGACCTTCTGCTCACTCCGACAAGCTGCGTACCTTCAGTGAAGGCAGCGAAGGAGAGGCCCCAGGAAACGTGTCCTGCAGACTTGCTCCCTTTCTTCCCTGGTCCTCCTTGATCTCACCTCCCCTAAGAGGGGCTTCTACTGAGGTTGAAAGGTGGCAGCCCTCTGCCTGAATCAGGCCCATAAATCTGTTTTCGTTTGGCCCTCAGTGTTTTAAAATTTTGATATTTTGTTGCTAATATTAAATAAACTGGGAGAGTTCCCACAATATTCTAGATTTCTCGTCTTTCTTGAAAAATCAGAAGATCTGGTCACACTTGGCCTACATCCCTTCCAGTCTGTGGTCATTGGGCATGGCACAAGCCCACCAGGGTGCAAAGATCTCCACTCAGCCTCCAGCCCCTGTGAGCATCTTCTTGGGCAACAGATAAATGTTGAATAAGACTCAACGATTTGAATACAGCTTCTAAGTTAATCCCCCTTTGTTCTTAATGTCAACAAATCAGATAACCTTTTATTCAACCAAAAATAAAGCGATTTCTCAATTACACACACTCTGATATGCAGCGAATGTGAATTTGAAAATGAGAGGAAACCAGTGCAATGTACCATGTCCGGCACAACCACTGTGTAACTGGTGCTGGTGACTACCAGTAACACTTTCATTTGTAAAGAAACCAACCTCAGCAACGTTTGTGACACATTACAGAATAATTGCATGTTTGTTATGGATCCAAGTCTTTAATATGAACCAACCGTAAGAAACGTCATTTAAAAATACTCTTTTTGCCAGAAAGCACTATATATGAAAACCCAAGCTGTTCAAGTTAAGTCACAAGTAGGAGTTTTGATGCATTCCCTGGTGATTTGTGTTGAAATATGGTTTATTTCAAATCTTAACAGAGTCAGTTTTATTCAGGCATATGAACCAATCATTGGTACGAATCCTTCAGCGTTGTCTGTCTCCTCCGTGAGAAAGCTCACCATTCAAATGGAACCCTAATATAGGTCAGTGGTTGTGAAAGACATTCTTGATGGCTTCATTCTTTCTTCCACGCTAATAGAACGCAGGTTTTGCTCAGGTGGTAAGGTGCCCAATCCAGGCATATCTGCAAGGGATGAATTGCGATTGAGCTAAATCTGTCATGAGTATTGCATTCCAATTTGATATATAGTCACACTCCCAGCTTCCCTTGCAGCTACATTGGCTAAGTGAACTAGTCTCTTTACTAAGATGGGAATAGCTACCGGGATGCTTCTCAAAAAGATAATTTTTTTTTTCTTGATAAAAAGGGACCAGTGCAAGAAGAGAGCTTGCTGGTGCCAGCTTTCCTCTCTTTGCTAGAGCCGTGGTAGACATCTCGAAACTCTGAGGTGACAGTTATGAATGAAAAAACAGCCTCTAAGCATGAAATAAAACATAGAGTCTGGATCCTGAATGACATGGTTGGTCACCAGAACCATCCCTGGAAATGCCTACTTCCAGCCGTCTTTGAGAGAGAGAGACAAGAAATATACATATTATCTAGACTGGTTTTATTTAGATTTTCTATTATAAGAAGCTAAGAACATTCCCAATTGATAAAGGGTGTTAGGAAGCAAAATCCACTTAGTATAGTGAGAAAAAAGAGAATTCCCTACAATTGAGAGAGATTTTTCCTGTGTTAATAATAATCTCTTCAATAGAGCTGGCAGCTTATTTTGAACTTTGATCCATTAGTGTACCTTTCAACCCAAATCACATTTAGCATATACTTCCTGGTTTCTCTGAAGTATAGCAGAGTCTTAGGACTTAATATTTATTTACACTGAAAGTTGAGGACTTCCTTCCACTCATTTTTAACCTAATGACTAGACAGTGCCCTGTTCTGGAATTTCTTATAATGTGCTAGAGCAGAAAACACAGTCCATTATGCCAAAGCATGGACAAAGGCTTCACCATTTGTTATTGTTGATAATACATTTCTCCCTTTTATTTCATTTCTTTATGCCCTTTCTTCATTCCCTCCTCATTCTACCATCAATTTCTAGCATGTCCTGAAACTGTTTCCTTGAAAGTCACCAAAGTCATTCCAGGCAAATCTAAGGGTCTTACCCACCTTCTCTTCACTTCAGTGCCTGTATTCAATGTTTACCATGGGTTCCCCAGAGCCTACCCTCTTTCTTGGACTCCAGTCTCAGGAACCTTGGTACCTCAGAGAACTAATCCATGCTTAGGGCTTCAGACATGCCATCTTCATGAAAAGGGGTAGGAAAGCAGTGGTCAGAGCACCTGAGTTGAAGATCAACCTTTACCTCTCGCTGGCCATGAGGCCTTGCATGAGTCATTGAACTCACATCGGGCCAATCTGAGCTTTAATTGATTAACTTGTGAAATAGCTGCTCTACCTATCCATAAGAAGCATGTTTTGAGGTGCTTGCCAGCCCACATCCCCTCCTTTGAGACCTGCTTCCTCCCATCCCCCCTTGGTCTGGGCAGCCATGACCCTGATGGACAGATTATTGGCTTAATGGGGAACACGCAAGGAGAACCAATACACTGATGGGTCAATGACCAAAAGCATTCTCTCTTTCTCAAAGACCTGGGCAAAGAGACCCAGGGCATGTAATCTAATGGTGGGCACTGGACGTAAAAGGTGATGATGCCAGGCTGGGCAGTCGTCCTTCCTGCAGAGTGTATTAATGAGTAAGCAGACAATAGCAGCCTGCTCAGGAAAGCAGGAGAACAGGACAGACACAGTGAGGTCAAGGATAGGAGACCATCCTGAGTCTGAGTCTCATTCCGATCTCTGACTGTGTCCAGATTCTCCCGAGGCTCACTGTTCTTTGCTTCTATTAGTCACTTCGGTCTACCCCTTTTATTTGTACTAACTTGTCTGTCTATCTGATCCTGCCAACTAAAAAGCCTTGACCAGCACAGAGTTTCCCATAAGAAGGATGAAAATAGGTAGCTAGAATACAGCCAACTAATCTCAATCAATAAGAGACCTGCCATCTTCAGGAAACCTCTTCAGTGTTCCATCGGCCCCCAGAAGAGTCCATAAAGAACTTTCCGAGCGTTTACTGTGGACACAGCCTTGAAGGCCTGGTGGCATTTGGGAAAGGGGAGGGAGGGATGTGATTGGAGCTAGACCAAGACTTCAAGGCAGCTGTAAGCCTAGGGTGGGAGGCAGAGAGGGGACAAGGACCAAGACAGAGAAGGTATAGTGACCTAGAGTTGTCATTTTTCACCTGCTTGACACACAGCTCTTCCCTTTCTTCTGGGACAAGGAACCCTCTTTCCCACAGAGAACCCATTCCCTGTGATTCAGCTAGAGTTCCTACCAGCACCACCACATGGGTGAGCACATGACATCGGGCCAATCAGAGTGTACTCCATTCTCTGAGTCACTGTGATTGGTTGAGGGTTGGGCTCCTAAGATGTGAGTCATAACCTAGCTGAGCCAATCAGAATCACTCTTCCAGTTTTGCTATGGCACTCTTGAGGGAATGACATTTTCTTTAGAACATAAGCCATGAAGACAGCATGAGCTGAGTGCTGTCAGGAGTGGTCTTGGCCTCCATGTGGAGCGGTCTGGCTGGAGAATATGCCCCAAAGGAAAGCAAGGATCACAGAGACGACAGAGCAGCAAACAGGTCCAGAAGGCATCATCTGGACTCCTGAATCCAACTCTATCTGAAGCCATTCCTGCCCTTTAGTTGTGTTGCCCAGTTATGAGGAACTAATACATCTCTTTTCTTCCCTACAGTGGTTCGAATTGAGTTTGTATCACTGGCAACAAAAGGAGGCTTGACAAAGGCGGAAAGTAAAGGAGAGAGATGGAGACATGGTAGACAGCATGCGTGGTCTCTGAGGGTCTGAAAGCCACGCAGGGACGTTTGCCCGATTGTGATAGGTGAATCCTTCCTGGGAGGAGGGGAGAGTTGCTGTTATCCATCTTTGGTTCTGGTTCTTCCCATGATGTGCTGAGGGACACTAAGCTGATTCCTTCCTTTAATCACAAGGAGAAGGTGACAGCAACATTTCACTCCAAACCATTACTCTAATAAGATCAGACAGAACAGATTATTAGTCTCAAAAAGCGCTGCTTTCTTTATCGTTGAAATGCGCTCTTTCTGCTTTCTACTGTGTTCTGTTCTTCCCACCCTGGATGCCCAGATGCAAACTAGAGAATGAAGCAATGCCCAGAGCAGAGCTGTAACATCTATCATTATTTCACCAGCAGTTTTGTATAACTGACCATCCTCTAAGCTGTGAACATTTGATAAAGTAGTCAGGCTCTTCTCATAATTAAAAGCCGAGAAGGGAACCAAGGAAACATAGAGAACATTACTGCAGGGATTTATAAAACTGGGCTGGAGAAAAGCTCATATGGGCCACAGGTGGAAGAGAAAGGGCGAACAGGAAGCGAGAATACAAGATGAAAATGAGAAGGACTGGCAGTGATAAGAAGGGTTGCAGTAGGAGATGGGAGGAGAAGAGAGTGAGCAGAGGTGGACAGAGGAGGCAAAGAGAAAAAGGAGGAAAGGAGAGAGGGACGTTTCCACCAAGACCCTTCTCTTCTCTGGGCTTCCACTTCCTCCTCTGGGGCGTCCATATGCAGCACCAGCTATGTAATTTGCAGGGCTTAGTACAAAATCAAAAGGCAGACCCCTTGTTCAAAATTGATTAGGGGTTTCAAGACAGCAACAGCACAGCATTAAACAAACTCTCGGGTCCTAGGAGACTGTGCAGGTCACATGCCCATGAAGCTAGCCCTGTCTGTAGGGGAAGATGAACTAGATCAGGATTTTCAAAGGGTGTTCTGTAAACTCCAGATATTCCAAGAACAAAAGATTCCTTAATCCCATAACTGGGAATCAGGGCACATTGGCACATTCCGCATGCCTTTCTTGAAGATTCAGGATGCACATGAACAGCTCCAAGAAGCCCTGCTGAAAGGAAAGAAGCTTGTATACTTTCATTTAAAGAAGCATTTCCCAAATTCATTTGACCATAAAAACATTTTCCCCAATCCTCCAGTATTAATACACCACAGAACCCATTTCGCAAAATGCTTGACGGCAATGAGCTTGAGGTTCCTGGAGCTGGAAGGGGTGTTAGCAATCGCCCACAGCAGCCTTTCCTGCCCAGAGATTCAATGCTGAAGAATCTGCTTGGCTTGGCCTTGGTAATGACAGTGATCTCTTTGTGCCAGATTTAATGGAGGTGGGGTGGGAGTGGAGATTACTGGGACTGCAAAACCTGCAGGAGCTTCTCAAAGATGACACATCAACTCCCCTAAATGCCCCTTCACTCTGGCACCAAAAAAAATGCCTTTGTTTTAATCTAAATGCATTCAAAATGTTACTTCTTCACTAATTTCTAACCTCTCCAGAAAATTTTCAAAGGAGGCTTTGATAACATGTGTAGCACAGGGACTCCTTGGTTATTATAAATAAATACAATGTTTGCAGAACTCTTACATCTCAGATCATTGTATCCAAACTGTATGATTGTATTGGGGGTGGATTTATGTCCAGAACTATTGGTATTCCAGCATCTTTGATCAGGAACCCAGGAATCCCTAAAATGTAAACCATTAACTCCTATAAAGATTAGTTAACTTTCAATCTTGTTGAGAAGCACAAAATTTGATGCCAAAGAAAACCCAGGTGCAGTTTTTCTCCTTCTCCACAAGCAGTAGGGTTAGGAGTGAGGCATTTTAAGCAGAAGCTCAAGGTCAAATCTCATCTCTGTCCCCCACTATCTTTGTTGCACTGGACAAGTCACTATGCTCTCCTCTCTGTGCCTGTTTTCTCATCTGTAAAATGGAATAATAGTAGTATTAATAGTAAAGATGCCTCTAGCAATAAGATAATGCAAGAGAAAGCTGTCTAAAAGTTGAACTGCAGCAAGTGTTGCTAAAGCATCTCTTACCTATTACAGATGTAAAGAGTCCAATTTCCACACTGAGGCATGGACAAATGATTTTAAAATCACAAAGAAAACAACAGAGTTATAAAAATACTTAGCGAGAATCTCCCTCACTGGTCATTTTGCTTGGGGGGTTCAAACCATAATCAAATGCTTTGGAGATTCTTAAAGTGCCTTTGCACGAATCCTTTTGAAATGTACCCGCGGTCCTTGGTGAGGAATCCGTCCTGCTGGGCCGCTCAGAGCGCGCTGGTGACGCCTGCTGGCTACGAGTGGTATGACACGTGTGCTCTAGGCGGACAAAGGGAGGTGGTCTGGAACCCCTGCGTGGGGAACCGAGGAAACTGAGGCTGAAGAGAAATCCTGACCTGGAGCCTTGATACTCAAAGTGTGGTCCTGGGGATAGCAGTGTCAGCGTCACCGGCAGCTTGTTGGAAAGATGGAATCAGACTCTGCATTTTGATGAATCCTCTGGGTGGTTCATATGTGCGTTAGTGTTCAAAGAAACACCTTCTAGAGGTCTTAATTTAGCGACTAGGGGTCCAAAGGGGGCTTTAAGGAGGAAGCTACATTAAAGAAATTTTTTTTAAAACTCTAGGTAGGGCCAGCAACTCACAGAAAGCTTAGCACTTCTGCTGTTTCTGGTTCAAGCCTTTTGTTACACCAATGTGTAAACTGAGACCCATCCCCCACAACACTGCTTTCCTTACTTTCACTTTTATCCTCTTTCCTACTTATTCCATTGAAGACATTTTTTCCTCCCAGAGGAGCATTTCTACAAGTTCATAATGAAATGACAGGAAAACAGGATTCCCATTACAGAAAAATTGCCTTAAGATCTTATTTTCTGAAATACTCACAGAGGCTTCTTAGAAGTGTCATCTTTTATGTTCTGTGCACTGGTCACACCCACAAATAACAAATAACAACAACAATGACAGCCCAAGGGAAACAATGGTGGTGCCTCCCTCTTCCCACAGATATTCCTCCGCAAACACAGCTGACACACTCATTTCTGCTGCCTTGTTTGCAACAGAAATGAATTCTGGGAAGTTGAAGCAAAAATAAACAAATGAAATTTATCAGATGTATATGGTGGTAGCTTGTGGAATAAAAATACAAGCTGAACGACGTTTCAGAAAGGACAGGAAGCAGGGGGCTGTCAGGTGTCCAGAAAGCTGATGTTTCCAGGGCGACACCTTTGGGACAATTGTTTTCAGCCCTGCCTGTGTCAGTGATCAATACAGAAATTCTCGAGAAGCAGAGTCTGTTTGGCCTTGCTTGGTTTATGGCCAGACTTTGGAAAAAGAAGGGCAGATCATTTTGATTTCAAGACTCATCAAAAGCTCATCTATTTGCCCCTGGAGAAGTGTGGGTCCACCAAGGAAAACTGAGGTTTTATAGCTGAAAGGATAATAGGAGGCAAAACCAATAGCATTCTCTCCACACCTCTCTCTTGTGAAATAGACATGCACCAAGGTGTTGACTGATGAGAATATTGATAACATATTTACTCTAAAACCTATGTCTCTTTTATGCCACGAGGTATCTATTTTTTAACTATTTATGCACATCATTGGAACATTCAATGAGAGTTTGAGGATCCTTGGTTCGTCAAGGCAAATCTGCTTTCTACCACATCATCAGATAAAAACAGAATTTAGATGGTTGAAAGGGCCTCCCCCTCCCAAGACCTCTGGTGTCTGTCCCCCATCTGATATTCTAATGTATTCCTAGGAGATGCTATACAAATGGTGGGAATCTTTTATTTCTCTTTAAAATAAGAGATAAAGAAGAAAGACTGCGTAGCTATGAAAAATACGCTCTCACCAGAGCCACGTCAGAGTTCTTTAGGAAAACATTGCGGAGGAATAAATAGCTGCAGTCTCATAGCAACATTCGGTGGAACAATGCTCAGAGCTGAAAGATGTTCTTCAGCTAGAAATTCCTGCCCACGGAAGGATGCCATCCACGAAGTTGCTCACCGTTAATTGCGGGTACCCAAGTCAGTCCACAGCCAGTGGAGATGAGACTCAACCATGCAATTGGATTCCTTGGGATTTTGCTAGGACTGGGAATGTCCTTGGAAAGCTAAAATGAATGAACCAACAAATCACAGAGAGGGCTCAGGGACCATACCGGTAACCTCTCAGAGGCTTCTTAGAAGTGTTTTCTTTTATGTTCTATGCACTGGTCATGCCTGCAAATAACAAATAATAATAACAACACAAGGGAAACAATGGTGGTAGCGCCCCCCTACCCCCGCTGCTTCCCCCAAACATACACCTCCACAAACACAGCTGGTACCGTCGTGAAGCCTAATTGAAGGCTTATTTCTCTGCTTAAAATGTATTCTATAAAGTAAACTAACCTGTTTTTGTACTGTCCAGGGGACCTGGTATCCATGGCACAAGTAACTAGTAATGCACATTTCTTTGAATCCTCTTATTTGAACTTTAAAATCCAAGTGAATTGTGCATTCTATGCCATAATCTACCCCTGGGTATTTTTTTCTTTTTTATTTATTTCAACATAGTACAGGGATACAAATGTTTTTGGTTACATGTATTGATTTTATTATGCTTGAGTCAGGGTTACAAGTATGCCCAACCCCCAGATAATGTTCATTGTACCCATTAGGTAGGTTTCACCCTGTATGTTTTAATAAGAACCTAATGGCTTTCCCCCCACTCTGGAGGCACAGGGCTCTCTAGGAAGTGGTGACAGGTATGTGGCCCCGGTCGTCTGCCTGATATGGCTAAGTGTGGAGCAGTGAAGTCGGGGTCCCTGTCCTGGCCCTGCTACCTTGTACCAGAGCGGATTAGGCCAGGAACTTGGCTTTGCCACTCTTCAGTTTCCCCATTTGAACAATTAGGTGGCAGATTTCTGTTTGCTCCTAATGCAGCTCTCAAGGTGTATCTTTGCTGTGGACTCCAAGGGTACAAAAGGGAGTCAAAAGAAGTAACCATGAAGCCATCTCTTCCAGGTTGAACATATCTGGGCCCTCTCAGAAACTCACATTTGAAACATTCCTTTAGATCTTGCATCTCTGACTTTGGGAAGCAGGTCTAGGAAATGAATCATTGAATTGGAAGCCAGAAGTATAAGAAATGTGGATCGAGGAGTTTATCCTTTAAATACCAAATCCTTGCTTGGGCCTCTCCCACCATCTGTTCTTCATGTGAACAAAGCAGTGGTTGTCCGCACCCAGGCACCGTCTGCAGTGCCCGCCTGCTCCTGTCCCCATTGTCACTGCTGAATGCTGAGATGGTGACCTTTGATGAGCGTGGGGGGATAAACGCTATCCTTGGGAGGTTGAATTAAGATGGGCAAATATCTCGACAGGCTAGAATAATGAATGAAATCTAACATTTGAGATTTAACCACGATAAACGTAAAAGTCTGGTCCACCGGTTCAGAATATCAAGTGTATAAAAATAGCTGATCTCGTGAAAAAGGTCCAAAATGTTCAGTTTCCTACCATCTCAACCTGTGCCAACAGGATGACTTGTCCCCTCTGCCCATCCCAGAGTTATCATGGTGTGGATTTCGAGAAACAAAGCTGATCAAAGCAAGAGGAGAAAAATCCCCACTGTCCTTTGTCCGGGCCACATCTGTGTCGCCAGCATGACTCAAGCGCTGGGGAGGAAAGCCAGGCAAGGCCAAGAAGAAAGACAGACTCCAACCAGGCAAGAGGTGGCCCTGCTGGACAGGGAGGCGGTGAGAAGAATCCAGAGTTCGACCAGGGCCTGCAAAGGTGAGTAAAGACAGTGGCAACCTTAATGCAGAGTCTCAGCGACGCAAATCAGGTGGTAAAGTTAGAAGAGGTTGAGAAAGAATCACGTAAGAATGTGAAAGAGTTGATGGAATGGAAATGCCAGCTGGGGAGACATTAAGATATCTTAAAAGAGCTAAAAGAAAAGCAACCAAGCAGACAAGGACGATCTATACAGCTTTAAAGGAGGTTGTGAGTTAAATTAGGGAGGGAAATCGTGGGGTGGAGTGACCAAGACCCAGGAGACAGGGACATAATCTATTTGCAGCAGGGGGATAGGCTTGGTGTTCCTTGTTGTGTTGACAATAAAGAGGGTTTGGTGAACTCTCCAGAAGCACAGGAAGACTTGCTCAGAATGCGCGCAGCTCAGATCCTGTCTCAGCCCAAATCTCTGCCTGACGCACAGTATTATTGCCCTCGAGTAGCTAACCCAATTTCCTTGGGATGGTAAAACCACTCCCTTCAGTTGAAGCGTCCTTTGAAAAAGCCAAAAACATTATTTATTGAGCACTGTGCACACCTAAATGTGGGGCTTGAAGGGTTTTCACAAGCTGAGCACAACCGTGGAAGCAGAACCCAGATCGAGAAGCAGAACAGAAGCCCTCTCACATTCCACTCTCTCACTACCTCTCCCCAGGCGTAACCGCGATCCTAACTTCTAATAGTGTAGGTTTGTTTTGTACTTTATAAAAATGGAATTATATAGTATGTATATACTCTCGTGAGAGTTATCAATGTTTTTTTTTTTCTTTTTGAGACAGAGTCTCTCTCTGTTGCCTGGGCTAGAGTGTCGTGGCATCAGCCTAGCTCACAGCAACCTGGAACTCCTGGGCTCAAGCGGTCCTCCTCCCTCAGCCTCCCAAGTAGCTGGGACTACAGGCATGCACCACTATGCCTGGTTAATATTTTCTATATACTTTTAGTTGTCCAGCTAATTTCTTTCTATCTTTAGTAGAGACGGGGTCTCGCTCTTGCTCAGGCTGGTCTCAAACTCCTTGAGCGATCCTCCCGCCTCTGCCTCCCAGAGTGCTGGATTACAGGCGTGAGCCATGGTGCCCGGCCAAGAGTCATCAATATTATGTGTGGTTGTAGATCATTCATCTCACCCCATTGGGTGAAAACACCACACATTATGTATGCGTTGTTGATGGGCAATTTGTGTAGTTTCCAATTGGGGCTGTTACTTGCAGTTCATGCCTTTTGGAGAACATACGCATGCGTTTTTGCTGGGTTTATGTGATAGAGTTACTGGATCACATGCACACCCTAGAACCAACAATGCCACTCCTAGAAAAATTTCTAATTAAATATAGAGATGAAATAAATGAAATCAATAATAATCATGCATGTTTGTTAAGGTCAGGAAAAGGAAGGTTTTTGTATTCATTGAAATGATCTGTATATAGTAAGCACTTAAATGTTTGTAATATTTAAGAATATTTGCATATTAGAGTATAATAAGGTAGCCTGGTGATTCTGATTTAGGATGCGTAATTTGGTAATTAATTTTGTATTTGTGATTTTAAATCGAAAGTTATGAGAGAACTGGGTTAAGTTGGTAAAAATATTAGCCTCTTTAAGAGAATTCACTATTACAAATTTGATTTATTAGATTGTTCAGAGTCGTTTAAGTACCTGGGGAGATTTTGCTTCTAAATCCAGAAAATAAAGTCTGGTAACTTTATAAATTCAGTTAAAAATGCTTAAGGGACTTTAACTAACTGAATTTATAAAAGGGACCGATTGTTTAAGGTACTTATGTTTGCTCAATTGGACTTGATAAAAATTTATCCACGGGCCCCTTTGAAAGTGATTGTTAAAATTTACTAGATTTATGAATGAAATAATATTCGGGGGGTAAACTGAAAGTCTTAAGGAACACTACCTTTTTAAAAATTTACAACTTTAATAATAAATGGAACATTAATTTGAAAATCCAATTAATGTCTTCTCTGTGTCCAAGAAGCTTGTCTTAAGGACATGTGAGAACTTCCATTGTCACTCTAGAGAACTGGGTCAGATCTGGGAAGGATATTTTATGACGCAGGCTTTCCGAAGAGTTCATCTGAAGAGTATCTTGCAGGTGACAGCCCTGGAGAGGCTGTGATGACCAAGTCCCATGAGGACCACTGGCAGGAAGTGGGCATGCTGAGCGCAGAAGCGCTACTAGTATTTAAACAAACAAACAAAACAAACCCCTGATAAATGAACCAGGGAAGACCACGAGGAGAGGGCTCTCATACTTGTATGCCTGATAACAAAACTATCACAAAAGACTGCAAAACTCACAAGCTGGCACAAAGGCCATCATAGCTTTATCCAAAAAAAAAAAAAAACTTCTGCAAGGACATCTGCCCGGCAACTGCAAGTGCCTGTCCACCCTCGGATTGGCATCACCCTGTTGCTGATCTTGGCAGTCAAGGATAATCATTTCAAAACCATTATATAATCCTCCTCATTTTTTCCTTTAAAAACCTCTGTCTTCCTTCACCTCCCTGAACACGAACACAGTTTACTATGGCATGCATATTCCCATTGCAATGCTCTAGATAAACATCATTTCTGTTTTAAAGAGAGCCTCTTTCTGTTTGTTATTTAGGTTGACTGTCATAAGGGTGGAGCTCTCATGAATGGGATTAGTGTCCTATGACAGCTGTCTATGAACCAGGTAGGGGACCCCATAAGACACCAAATCTGCCAGCACCTTGATCTTGGACTTCCCAGCTTCAGAACTGTGAGCAATAAATGCCTGTTGTTTACGAGTCACCTGGTTTATGATATTTTGTTACAGCAGCCAGTACAGACTAGGACAGATGCCAAGGACAGGCCAGCTGGCCAGGCACAGGCACCGGTTCAGGAGGCCAGGCACAGGTCGCAGAGGAGGTAGGGCTGAGACACAGTAGGACAGAAAGAAGGGAGAAAGGAAGATTCCTGGGAGGGAAGTTAAGGAGCAGAGAGACCCTCATGTCCCCTGTCCCCTCCCATATGACTAGGTGGCCATCACCCTGCCCTGCAGGGCACTGGAGGTCTGTGCCACGTTGAACTCAACAGGCGCTATGTCAGCGATGCCAGGAGCAATGGTCAGTGGGTTGATGGTGCCATACTCAGAATAGAGTCACTCAATGAAGGCCACAGACTGGTTGGCTAGACATTTGACATTAGTGCGCTTTCCTCTATGTAAGCTGTGCTTCAGCAAAAAGTAAATCCAGAACTCTTGGTGGGGGAAAAAAGACCCAGGACACAAGAAATTTAGGTTGTGACACAGGAAGTCCTAAGGTGGAAGTTATTGTGCAGTCGACCTGACGAACAACTGTTCCTGACTGAGCAGGAGGATGGAGCAGGAAAAACTAGGGCACCAGTAACAAAGTTGGTGTAGTTGGCTGTATGGAAAATAGTGTTCAGAGGAATTTTACAATTTAGTTGGAGAGTTTGGCAAGAATTAGTGATAGTGATATAGACAACTAAGGGTACAAGTTTGGATACAGTCGAAGCTGCTATAAAAAAAGAGGCTCCAAAATACAAGCATTTAGTAAGACAGAGTTTTATTTCTGTCTTCATGAAGCCGTCCGGAGGCAGGTCTCGTGGCTCTCCTCCAGCGGGCTGTTGGGAGCCAGGCAGGCAGGCTGGCTGTGCCACTCTCCACACGTGGTTCTGTCTCAGGATCCAAGGAAGGTGCAAAAGTTGTCGGTCTTTCCCAGACTGTGGGAAGGAGGAAGAAGAGAAAGGCAACAAACACCCAATCAGTTTGAAGGACAAGATCCAGCAGTTGACCCCACCTTTCTGTTGACCTGCCATCATTGGCAAGAACTTGGTCACGTGGCCACACCTACTGCAAGTGTGGCAGGGCTGGGGCTCTGGCTGGCAGCCACATACTAAAACTCTGGATAGAGGAATTTCTATTATGACAAGGGAGAAGAGGAAGACGGATGCTGGGGGAAAATTGTGAGACCCTGCCATGTTTGGCTGAGGAAAAAGAGGTACCTATAAACCGTAGGATAAGCAAAATGTTGTACAAGGAAGGAAATGTAGCCATAGTGTATTACTTAGCTCACAAATGATTGATAGGTGGTATAATCATAAGTATAAACTCTCAAATACTGATTTAGCTAAAAATCATCACATAATTGTTGGGAGAATGAGAGGGCGGAATTGGTGGGCATGGTATGGTACCAAGGTGACAACTGATGATCTTGTACACTAGGACCCCAGTAGGCAAAGTCCAATGGGCTGAATAAAGAAGCAGCTGTATTTGAAGCATTTGTAGATGAAGTAATATGATGTCTTAGATCCAGTGGTGGGGAGAAATAGAAGGGGTTCTGTGTGGAGTTATGTGTCTAGGAGTCCCTGATTCAGCCAGAATGAGTCAGAGAGCCCTCCCTGGAGGAGGCAGCATCAGAGTTAGTTTGGTAGAAGGGTTTGCCCCAAAGAGGAAACAGCTGGAGGAAAGACATAAGAGCTGCCGAGTGGGTGATATTAAGACTTTGAGATGATGTTATAATTATGGCAGAGGATGAAGGGACAGAGAAGTAGGTATGAGTTTGGAGATGGTGAAGGGTCTGAGAGGACCTTCTGTGAGATTTGGGGTTAATCCTGTAGGAACGGGGCTTGGTGTGTGCAAAGAGGAAGCAACCGTTTCTTTGCACATGAACATGATGCTATCTACCAAGCCATACTCGCTTCAGTTGTTTTCCCAAGGGAGGTCATTTGCTCTCAGAAAGGTACATGGAGAAGAACCGAGTGTGCTTGAACATGAATTCCTAGCAACCTAATCACCTGATCAAACCCGCTCTTTATGATGAGGTAACAGCCTCAGAGGGAAGTGACCCAACTAGTTAATGGTGCAGCTGGGATCATAAGAACCAGATCTCCTGACTCTTTTTCCAAATTGCTTTATTAAACAGGAATGCCAGGTTGTATTAATACAGCTGAGACAGGGGCAGTGGGTGGAGTGGATCTTTCTCAATGTACATATTAGAAATTAAGACCAAGAAAAATGTAAAACACGAAAATACATAAATACACATTCACTGGCTGTCAGAATAAAAATGTAATCACACATTGGACAACCTCTGGAAAATTCCACTATACACTTAGAGTGAGCAACAGTGAAAAGGGGAAATAAGGTCTTAGTGTTGTTATACGGTGTTTGGACCATGAGAGAGACAGTTCAGGGGCCACCCATCTCCATGGAGTGAAATGCAAGTGGTACCTCCTAGGGTCACGCGGTGGCTCTGTGCCCAAATACGGCACTCCAGCCATCCTCCAGGCGTGATCCTAAGAGCACATTTTTGAGACTGACCCGGGTGGGTAATGCAGGCTGTGATTGTAAAAAGATGGTTTCTCCGTAAATAGCTGAGTGACCCCCGTGGGACTCAACCCCTAGATCCTGACTTCATCAAGTCTACTCTAAAGATTTCATTCCTCTAATGAAGACTTTGAGAAGGGAGGTGTCATATGTCCCTTAGAGGCTGAGTGACCAACAATGCTGTCCAGTTTGCAGAAGCAAAGTCTCCCTGTGGCCCTGCTGTCATTCTCCACGCTACAGACAAATGCTTTTCTCTGACTCTTGACTCAGTATTGTGGAAACGGAACACAACAATCAGCTTCGGGAGCCTCGCTGTTGCCATGGGTTACATGCATTCAAAACTAAGGATGGAACCAAAGCAGGCCCTTAAATACCAGCCCTCGAGTGGGAGGCTGAACGCAGTGCTGTAACACCTCAGAGGAAAACAGGAGGCACGTGGCAAGGGATGGGTGCCGCCACGCAGAATGGATGGCTGCTGCCTGCAGCCTGGATTTGTTAACAGCTGCTAAAAATACTCTCTCTGCATAGGGCTTGCTCGTTGTGGCGAACACCCAGAGGAATGAGAATGAATGTCTGAACCTTTAGACCTGTGCTGTACGATATGGTGGCTGCTAGCCACATGTGGTCACTGAACCCTCGAAATGTAACTGGTCTGCATTTAGATGTGCTGTAAGCATAAAATACGCACTGGATTGCAAATACTTAGTATGAAAAATGTAAAATATCACATTAATAATTTTAGGTTATTTGGTACAGTAGTCACCATATTGGGTTATATAAAATATATCATGAAGTGGGTTATAATACCGAGTTAAATAAATTGGGTTAAATAAAATATATTGTTAAAATTAACTTCCCCAGTCTCTTTTTTGCTTTTTTAATGTGGCTACTAGAAAATTTTAAATTATGTACGTGGCTTGCATTTGTGAACTGCGTTATATCTCTGCTGGACTGCTCCACTCTGGAACTGTGGGTAGATCCTTCCAGAGGCTTGTCCTAACCTCTCTCTTACCCCTTCCTAATCCACCCCAACTTTCCCTCCCACTCAGATCCTTCCCTTTCTCCTTCCGTTTCTACATTTCTCTTTTATTCTCACATTTTATATTCTTTCAACAGGGAAAATGGCTCCCTGGTACCATTAGATGGAAAGACTAATAGGTAACAGTTTTTATTAATAAAAGGCTCACGAAAGGCCAATGCTTTACCGGCTTTATGGCACATAACTCCCCCATCTGCCCTACAAGGTAGGTATGGTTATTAGCACAGAGAGGTTAAGCTGTATGCCCAGGGTCATACAGCAAGTAAGTAGAGAAACTAGGATTCGAACCCCAGGAAATCTGTCTCCCAAGCCCTCGCTCACTATTCTACATTGTGTAAGAGAAATGGGAAATTGGGAAATTTTAGTAGTCACCCCTTTTGAACAATTGATTGTGTTATCCCCATTCGCACTGCCAGCTGGCCCCAGGTAAGATGTTGGTGAAGCTTACAAGCTAGTTGTGGGGGCAGGGGAGGGGCTTCTAAAATATGTCCACCAGTGCCGTGGTCTGGACTGTGCCCCCCCAATCCATATGTTGAAGCCCTTGCCCCCAGGGTGATGGTATTTGGAGACAGGACCTTTGGGAGGTGATTAGATTCAGTTGAGGTCATGAGGGTGGGGCCTTCGTGGTGGGATTAGTGCCCTTATAAGAAGAACCTCCAGAGGCTTGTGCTCTCTCTCCCCATGCACTCGCACTGAGGAAAGGCCCTGTGAACACACAGCAGGCCGGGAAGAGGCCCTCACCAGAACCGGCCATGTTGGCACTCTGACCTCAGACACGCAGCTGTGAGCAAACACGCTTGTGTTGTGTAAGCCAGCCAGCCCGTGGCGTTTTGTTAGGGCACCCTGAGCAGACAAAGACAATCAGACCTCTGCGTTTGGTCACTGTAGCTGACACAGCAGATCTCTAAGAACTTCTCACACACAAAGAGCCTCCTGAGGCTCTGAGCCTTGGAAGATACGAGCAAGCAGGGAAGAGTCAATACAAGGGCTGGAGAAACTTCAAGTGGCAGAGAACAAAGGAATGACCCAGACGGGCTAAACATGGGTGGATAGGAGGAGGTTAGAAGCACGTTGCGTATGATAAAAGATCTGCAGGTTTTAAGGAGGAAAATATGTCAGATGTGTGAACAATAAAACAACCAATATAGGGAGAGTTGCAAATGGGATTTGGAGAAAGAGAATTTACCTGTTGACCTGGCGGGTCTACCGCATCCAACTATCTTAAGCTATGGGCTCAAACCACGGTGCCTCCATCAGGGACAAAGGAGGCTGCTCCTGATTATTAGGGAAAATTCTTAAGCACCAGTGTGGCAAAGGATCCGCTTATATATTTTAGTGTGAATTGCAATGTTGTCGCAGGAAGGTTTCCTGCCCCCACTTGTGTCTTTGAGGGCTTCAGGGGATGGGAGAGACAAGGAAGGGACTGATGTCAGCTCCATGGCACGTCCCTGGAGCTCCCTCGTCTATGTCACAGCCTATAACCCGGGCCCCTGAAGACAGCGTGCTCTGTGTGGGACCACATCTGTCCTTTGTGTCTTGGTAGAAATGAAGTTTGGGGACAAATGGTTTAAAGGACGACAAAAGAGAATCAAAGAGCATCAAGGGGACGAAGAAGCGAGGTGATGGTTGGATGGCGATTGCAAGGGGAAAGGAGCCGATGCGCAGGGGGAACCCAGCAGCACCGGGGATTTCAGTGCCACGGGGCAGCGTCACGGATAGAGAAGTGCCCTGAACTCGGGGGGCTCCAGTGCAGATCTCAGAGCCGCACTTAGAAGCTGTGGAGTCACGGAACCCTTCTGAGTGTGAGTTACCTTCTGTCCGAACAAGGGTCGTGGCAGAGGAATTGCCCAAAGGTGACCTTGGCAATATCTCCCATCCACATGCTCTTCTCATAACAAAACTTTAACTCTCCTGTCGAGAGATGAACTCGAATCTCAGCAAGAGTAGAAGTGACACCATGTGACATCCACATCTATAAAGGCAATACAGCTACACCTGGCTCCCTTTCCTGGGACACTCACCCTTGGAGCTTGCCACACCGTGAGGAAGCCCAGCCCGGCAAAGAGGTGTCATGTGGGACTACTGCTCGTGGCCCTGGGGGTGGCCAGCAGGTGGCAGCAGCTGTCAGGCTTGGGGGTGATGAGCTTTCAGAAGATTCTGGCCTCAGCCATGGGGCCTCCCCAGCGCTCTGAGTCTTCCCAGCTCAGACGTCATGGAGCAGCAACAAGCCTCTTCCAAACCTGACCCAGAGAATCTGTGAGCACAGTAAAGTGGTCACGGCTTTATACCACTATGGTTTGGGTTGTTTATTATATAGTCACAGATGAATGGAATGAGTGTAATAAAAACCACCTTGAGAGGTGTAAAGACCAGAGATAACATGAAAACCACCTAATCTGGTGCCTGATTTACAGCCAAATCTCAGACATGATGACTATTAGCATCCTTGCTGAGAAGTGAGAGGATCATATCAACTGGCTCTGTTTTTCTCATCCCTTCCCCACTCCTCGCTGTGCCATACTCCCAGGAGGCCTCAGAGTCAACCCAGGGTAGCAAACCAGCCTCCTCCACAAGCTCCAACCACGTTCTTCTACCTGGAGGCAACGAGGGCATCTTTAGGTGTCAGCAGAGGGCAAGGGTGGCCCACATCTGAAGCAGCTATATGTTGTACCGATTGGCCAAATCCCCTTAGCCCACTGCTTGGCCTCATGGAGCTCAAATGTCTTTATTCTCTTGCCTTTTGGAAGCTGCCATCCACTTTGATCTGGGGCTGTCCCTAAAATTATTTTGCAGGCTCTCTGTTGACCCAGGCCCATCAGAACCTGCCCAGGGAGGGAGGCCGGGGAGGAGTCAGCACAGCCTTTGTTGGGAATGTAAATCGCTCCCTCTGTCAACTCTTCCTGCCCTCAGTCTGCCACGGCCAGTGGAATCCTGCCGCAGAGTCACGTCACTCTTCTGCGTTCTGACATGCCACAGAGGCAGGGAACAAAGGTTCTCCACCCTCTTCTTGGAGCTCTTAGGTAGACAAAGTCCCATCCACCTACTCTGTGGTGTGTTTTCAACAAGGTGTGTCTCCAGCAAACCAGCTCTAATGTTTTTTGCCCCTCCAAATTGAGTTTCGAAGCAAATGCAGTACCAAAAACCTGGAGTCCAAGATCAAACAACCCAAAGCAAAGTTCGCAACCATGGAAATTAACTATTGCGTTTGGATATCACTAAATTCAGATTAATAAAGCCTAGGAGGCCGGGCGTGGTAGCTCATGCCTGTAATCTTAGCACTCTGGGAGGTGGGTGGATTGTTTGAGCTCAGGCGTTAGAGACCAGCCTGAGCAAGAGCGAGATCCCGTCGCTACTGAACATAGAAAAATTAGCCGGGCTTGGTGGTGTGCACCTGTAGTCCCAGCTACTTGGGAGGCTGAGGCAGGAGGATCACTTGAGCCCAGGAGTTTGAGGTTGCAGTGACCTATGATGACGCCACTGCACTCTACCAGCGGCCACAGAGCAAGACTCTGTCTCAAAATAAAATAAAATAAAATAAAGCCCAGGAGGCATGCTTTCATCCACCTCTATGCTGATGGCCATCACGGGAAGGTTGTCACATACATGTTATGGCTGGACAAATGTGTTAGGGCCACATGCGGCAAAGGAAAACCCAGGCACTGCCCCATGTTCTACAATCCACACGGAAATGCTAAAAGGTAAATATGTTTCTGGAGTGGGGACATTGTGTTGCTATGCAGCTCAAGTCAACACACGGTCACCGAGTGCCCTACCGTAGTTGGCATTTGCCAAGCACCAGCCATGAGCCAGGCACTCTGCTGAACTGCCTATCTGCACTAAATAGTCTTGTTCTGGTAACAGCCATACAGGGTAGGCGCTCTGAGGGGTCCCAGTTTGCAGGTGAGCAAATTGAGGTTTTGAGGGTTAATCCAGGGCCACAGAGCCAACACAAGACAAACTTGGGATTCGAACCTGGTCTGTCCAACATGGAAGTGGGCTTCCCTATCACCAGCCTCTGCCACATTCTCTGCTATACATGCCAGGCACTGCCCCTGCCGCTGGGGGCACACAAATCATAAAGCCCCCTAAACTCCATGGACCTTTATTGAGGTCCCATTTTGTATGAGGGACTGTGACAGATGTTGAGGAGAATTAACAATGACCAGGACACAGGAAGCGAGTTCATCACATGGTAGAGGAAGGAACAACAAATCCGTCTTCTTTTAAGACTATGTATAAAATGTGAAAATCCCCCTCCTCCCACCCTCACGGAACTCTCAGTCAACTACGACCATCCAGCACATTCCCGTAAGCATGGAAGAACACTCCAAAAGTGGCCAACTGTCGTGGGTTGAAAAAAGACATGTTGAAGTTCTAACGTGCATGGAGAGAAGAGCGTGTTAAGTGACGAAGGGAGGAGATGGCCATCTGACACAAGCCAAGGAGAAGGGGCCTGGGACACATCCTTCCCTCACAGCCCTTGGGAGGGACAAGCCCAAGATCCCTATCTCCGGGGTCCGGCCTCTGGAACTGTGAGACAATACATCTCTGTTGTTCGAGCCACTCGGATCATGGTACCACAGTGACCCTCGCAAGCCAACACAGTTCTTGGCACTGGCACCTGTGAATGTGATGTTATTTGGAAATAGGATCATCGCATATGTAATTAAGATGTAAGTTAAGATGAGGTCATACTGGACTAGGGTGGATCTTGAATCCAATATGGCTGGTGGCCTCCGAGGAAGAGGAGACGAGACAGAGAGAGGGACACACGCAGAGGGAAGACAGTCGTGGAGGCAGGGATTGGAGTTATGTAGCTACAAGCCAAGAAGCACCAAGCATTGCCAGCATCTGCAAGAAGCTACAACAGAGGCACGGGACAGATTCTCCTTTGAGCCCCCAAGAAGGAACCAACCCTGCCTACTGACAGCTTGATTTTGGACTTCTGGACTCCAGACTGTAAGAGAACACATTTGTGTTATTTTAGGCCACCCAGTTTGTGGTACTTTGTTACCGCAGCCCTAGGAAATGAACGCACCAACCATTTAAACATGGTTTCTGGTTTTATGGGAGGAATGAAAACCCTTCCTTAACCTTGTGACCTGTCGTCCTTCTGGTGCCTCTGCAAGGGCCTCCTAACCCCTCCCTGAGCCTGGGGTCCTTCAGCCCTGCTGTGAGCCTCCTTGCCTTTGTCTGCTGGAGACAGTTGTCGCTGATGTCCTTCCTGCTCTAAGACTCCTCCGTGTAATTCACTCTTGCCGCTGTCTCCCAAGATCCTGCCACGCACATTCAGCTGCTGGCTCTGCTGCTCCCTCTGCGTCCCTCCTGGTTAATTTCATCCTGGCAAAAGGGCCGAGTCTGCCCGAGGGAGGGGTGGAAGGTGACTTGAAGCTGGAGACCAGATGCTGAGCAGGAAGAGAGTCCCAGCTGACCGCTGACGAGCTTGGGTCTCGTGACAGAGAGGACGGGAGCTATGGAGGGCTCTGAAGCAGGAGAGTTCCTGCATGTGCACATCTTTATTAAGCACCTGCTGTATGCTAGGCACTGTGCTAAACACTAGGCGGGGGGGCGCGCACCAGGTGGAAATGCCTTCAGCTGCAAGTGACAGGACACAACTCACAGTGACTTAAACCGTAAGTGCATTTATTGTGTATGTGACAAGTAGTCTGGAGGAGCTAGGGCACAGATGTCTTCAAAGACCAGGATTTTTCAACTGTTTTACTGCACTGTCCTCCACATGCTGCCTTTGAGTCTCACGTTTGTTGCCTCACGGTCTGGATAGTGAGGCCATTGACTGAGATGGGTGTTACGGTCTGCAATGTGCCTACCCCCACGCCAAATCCATATGTCAAAGCCCTAACCCCCAGGACCCTAGAACATCACTGCATTTGGAGATGGGACCTTTAAAGAAGTAATTAAGTTAAAATGAGGTCACATGGGTGGGTTCTAATCAATCTGACTGGTGACCTCATAATAAGAGGAAATGGGACACAGAGAAAAGATCATGTGAGGACAGAGCAAGAAGGTGGCTGTCTGCAAGGCCAGGAGAGAAGCTTCAGAGGAAATCAACCCTGCCAGCACATTGGTCTTGGATTTCCAGCCCCCAGCACGATGAGACAGTAAATTTCTTTTTTTGAAGCTGCCCAGTCTGCGCCCTTTTGTTATGGCAGCCCTAAAACTGGTGCAACAGGGAAACCCGGGAGCGAACAGGCTCTGGGTGGTGGGCAGCAGGAGAGGCCAGCGGCCTCTGCTCCTTCCTCGAGCTGTTCTCTCAAGCTGGAGTGCTCTCCCCTCTCCACCGGCCCGGGCCAGCCGCTCCCCTCATCCCCCGAAATAGCTGTGTCTGTCTCAGAGACCTGGGTCTCGCTGGGACCTGCATTGCAGGGCAGAAGGATCCCACCACCGCCACCAGATCGCGACCTGCTTAATCTTTTTTGAGCGTTTTTTACAGTTGCGTTGAAGGCAGAAAGGTTTGTGCGTTTTTTGACCACACGATGAGCTCTCTTCTCGTGTCCTGGTGGTTTGCATTTTTCATTCTCCACGGCACCCGCACAGGTGCCGGGTACTCCACAGCCCCTCAGTGAAGGTCTGTGGGGTGTATCAGAAGTAAAAGAAAGGGACTGTGAGTTCGGGAACCCAGGAAAGCCTTCTAGGCTCTCCAACCCCTTCGCATCGCGGTGGGGACCCGGGAGGGCCGGTCGCCCGATTCCACACGCCCCGTGCGGTGTGTTTATCTGAAAGGTGGATGTGGGGTGCGCATGCGCGCGCAGCCCCGTGGCCCGTGTGTGCAGGATGAAGCTCTGAGCCGGGGACAGATGGCTGGCCTGGGGGTGGGAGGCTGATTCCTCTTCCCCTCCTTCTGGGCCCCCGCAGGTTCCCAGGTACGAAACTGCCTAAAAAAGCCTGAGAGACATTAGGATGAAAAAAAGACACCAGATTTACACAGCGGGCCTGAGGCGCCTGAAGGAGAGAAATTGGCCTGTGGATGGAAGGAAGAGCAGCAGAGGTCAGCGGACGCCAGGCACTGTGATTGGATTTAAGAAGCGTCCCCGCCGAATACAGCTGAGCCCCTCGGCAAGGCGCTTAAGGCACAGGGGGAGAACCGGGGGGCTAAAGATGGGCTACGATGTAAATATAAACTCTGTTTTATAATATCTGCCACTAGGTATAACATTTTATGCATAGTTTATGTATTTATAGTATTATGATATTTGTAACTTACGGGTTTTTTTTCCCTTACAGTACATTTCATAGGGCCTGGTGCTGTGGCTCACACCTGTAATCCCAGCACTTTGAGAGGCCAAGGCGGGAGGATAGCTTGAGACCAGGAGTTCAAGACCAGCCTGGGCAACATAGCGAGACCCAGTCTCTACAAAAAATAAAAAACATCAACCAGGCATGGTGGCACGTACCTATAGTCCTAGTGACTTGGGAGGCTGAGGTGGGAGAATTTCTTGAGCCCAGGATTCGGAGGCTGCAGTGAGCTAGGATTGCACCACTGTGCTCCGGCCTGGATGATAGAGTGAGACCCAACCACAAAAATGTAGATTTGATAGATAATTAACAAATGCTAGATACAACTCAATAAAAAGCATATTTAAACTTTCAATTTTCTATTTCCTGAAAATTCTTCTTTTTGATGAATACTGATGAAATCTCATGACAGCACATGAAAGATTTAGGAGGTTTTAGCCTAAAATTGTCTGAAAGATTTTACAATTGTGATTATGAAATCAGTCTTGTTAATCTTTGAGGAACCATGGAGAAAGAAAAATGCATCGGAAGGCCAGAATGTTCAAAGGTTTAACCCAATTATACATACAGCATGGTTCCATTCATACAAAGTTTAACAGTTCAACTGTGTGACTCAGGAATGCACACAGAAGTGCTGTAACTATGAAGAAAAGCAGTGGAATGGATACAACTAAAGTCTGGAAGGTGATTACCTGTGGGGGAAGGGGAGGGTGGATCTTGGGAAGAGACACGTCGATGGGTTTCTGGGATTGTTGCAACATTCAACTTGTCGATTGCGGGATAGTTCCAGGGATGTTTGAGTCATAGTTATTAATTCAAACATGTTTACATTTTAACTTTTCTCCATGTGTGTTATAATACACAAAGGTCTAAAAAATAGTTTGTACTAACTTTCAAAAGAGGAAGCTTCCAGAAATTACAAACCACAAAATAATCCTTGGGGGGGAAAAAAGTCTAGAATAAACTATTCAACGGATAGTTTGAACACTGGGAAAAGAAAGTGGTGGTATTAGGACCTAGCCTGGGTTCATTCGGAACAAGTTGAGCCAAAAATATCTCAATTTTGTTCTTGCACAGAATTATTAGGCTATTGGGGCATGGATTGCAGAAAGCATTTGACAAGCTCTCTCATGATATCCTTGGGGTCCAAACAGAAATGTGGGCTGGACAAAAGAGAGTTTGTCTGGAGGATGCTGAAGTTGGCTTACTGTGGCAGATTTAAGACATGGCTGTCAATTTTTTGATACTCTTCCTAGAGAGAGGTGAGGTCTATGCAGAGTTGCACTGGTTAATGTTTAACAACCAGCTGCCTAACGGAAAAGGTCCTGATTTGTACTGTTTGCCAATTTCCGTGGTATTAATACTCTCGCCCTGGCCAATTTCAGGGATGGCTGTTTAACAACTGGTTTGCAAAATTTTTGATAATTTAACAGTTGGTTCTAGCTGGCTAGTATAAGTTGGTTCCACTATACTACTGGGTCTGTCTCCTCTTTTTGGACCTGGGCAGGTTTGTGACTTCTTTGATCAGTAAAAGTGACCCTCTGTGATTCCAAAAGCCAATTCTAAAGGCTATGCAACTTCCACTCTGATGCTAGAACATTCACCCTGGGAGCTCCGAGCTGCCATGTAGGAAGTTCGATGTCCTGAGAGCACCATGCTGGAAAGGCCACATATAGAGACTCCAGATGACAGTCCTAGCTGGACTCGACCCGTCAGCTTTCCCCACCAATGTGGTGGATATGTGAATGAAGCCCCTTTGAACTCTCTGGAGAGACTTCGCTACCAAGTGACTTCCATTAACGCCATGAGTAACAAAAACATCACCCAGCTGGCTGGGCGTGGTAGTTCACACCTGTAATCCTAGCACTTTGGGAGGCCGAGGCAGGAGGATTGCTTGAGGCCAGGAGTACGAGACCAGCCTGAGCAGCATTGTGAGACTCTGTCTCTACAAAAAATACAAAAATTAGCTGGGCGTGGTGGCATGTGCCTGTAGTCCCAGCTACTCAGAGGCTGAGGTAGGAGGATCACTTGAACCCGGGAGTTTGAGGTTGCAGTGAGCTATGATGACACCACTGCACTCTAGCTATGGCAACAGAGCAAGACCCTGTCTCAAAAAAAAAAAAAAATTGCCCAGTGAGTCCCAACTCCCAAAGTCATGAGATATAATAAAATGTTTGTTGTAAGCCACCATGCTTTGATTTGCAGCAATAGATCATTGAAATACTTCCCACATCCCATTTCAACTCCTTTCTCCTTTGTCTTTCTCAATTATGGAGACTAGAAAGTAAAACACTAATTCCAAGCCTCCCTTGCAGCTAGGTGTGACCACATGGTGCTCCTTTGACATGAAGGCAATGAGATGTCGGCAGAAATCCCTAGAAAAGTTTTCTCTTCCTGAATAAAAAGGTGAATGCTGAAGAGGAGAAGACTTTTGCTCTTTGTCCTTTGCCATGCCTCATTCTTCCTACCTGGAATGTGGATATGATGGTTTGAGGTACTGCAGCTATCTTGTGTCAGGAGGAGAAAACTGGATGCCAAATAGTAGGAACAGAAAAGAGAAGGTGTCTTTCTGTAGCAACAGTCCTCAATTACCTGATTCTGGATTGCTTGTTGCATGCTTAAGCTATTGTCTGTTGAGTTTCCTGTTACTCGCAGCTAGATGCAATTCCAACAAACATATTTTAAATAAATCAATTTGTAGCAGGCCAAATGACTGAAAGTAAAAAGATTTAATCAGGGCTGGTTTCATAGGGGTGTGACCAATGCTGTCACACAGGGCCCCACACTCAGAAGGGCACATGTTGGTTCAATGTTCTGCTGTCTCCACTTTGAAATTCTAAATAATTGTTGAGCCAAGGGGCCCTGTGTTTTCATTTTGCACTGGTGGGCCCTGTAAATTCTGTGGCCAGTCCTGGGTTTAATGAATCAGTGTGATCCTAAATGAAATTTTTAAATCATCAGTAAACTTTGTCCTCAAACTTAGTCACTCAACATTTTTATTCAAGTCACAGAAGAGGACACAGAAGATACTATCAAACTGTAAACAGCACAAAATTTGATAAATGGCCAATTAGTTAGATGGCAGATTTAATATTTAAAAAAAATCTAAATAGTTATGAATCCCAAATCAAAAAGAAGAATTTAACAAGAGACAAATGAGAACCCCTGTATTTGGACTTTTTTTTTTCAAACACACAAGGGCAGAGCAGTTCGTGTGGTAGGAGCTTTGTTGTAGTTTCAGGGCGTTGGGGTTTTGCCAACGCAAAACTGCGTGTCCCAAGTAAATCACCACTTCTTTGGGTCGCAGTATCTTCATCTGCATCGTAAGGGCTTTAGCTGGGTAGTACAGGATCAAACTAATGATTCTAAGTGAGCCATTGCCCTGGGCTTGGAAATCTTCTTGCCATATAGTGATATTTGGTAATAGTATTTCATCTGGGAAGGAATCGCATAATATCTCTTTAAACCCTGGAGCTGGTGTGATAGCAGGTGAGTGGGTTAGGTTTGGTACCTGGTGGCCCTGCCCAATCTCCTTTACCCCAGTGATACACACACACACACACACACACACACACTCTCTCTCTCTCTCTCTTTCTCTCACAATATTATATGTGCATTTAATGGTTAAAAATGAAAATACATATACTAGTTATTAATCATTTGATTTTTATAACATTTTATTACAGTCACCCAGAATAAACCACATTATCCAATAAAGGCTTGTAAATAATAAACTCCTAATGAGAAAAACTAATGTAATGTTTCACCAACATTTATTGTTTAAAATCAATGTAATATTTTACTAACATTCCAAAACCTTTTGGGATTTTAACTGTTTTATTACTCGTCTGGGGACATCACAAATTGCCTTGTGTGTTACAATTGCTAATAATGTTAATACTACCCGCCGTTAATACTACACAGGGCTAGGAAAGATTGGCTGTACAGAAATACAAGGAAAACATTCATCATTCATTTTCTCCTGCTCACATTACCCCTGTCCCCCAGGAAATCAAGACTCAATTGTCACAGACTATTGCTTAGTGACCAGCAGTGAAAGAGTAAAACAACAAACAGAATCCAGACACCTTAGGCCTTTGCTACTATCTTCAAAATAGAACTTGCCTCCTTTTCTTACTGTGAGGGTTAAACGAGATGATCCAAGCGAAGTGCTCAGTAGACAGAAAGCAACTGAGTTCTTACAATAGTATTATAGATTCTTCACCTATTCATAGCCAAAACTACAAGCCGAAATTCTCTTTGGCGTCAAAGAAATGAAATTCAAGGAAACCAAATCAATTGCAGCCGGGCGTGGAGGCTCCCATCTTTGGTCCGAAAGAACAGGAACAAGGCCAGGGTAGGGGAAGAGGACAGAGCTGCAAACGTTTTTCCATGTCACCTTAACCTAGAGTCACCTACAAAATGGAATTCTCCCCAAGTCGGTGTCAGCGCTCGGTAAGAAGACAACTATGAGGTGGTGATGCCACCTCCTGGTCACTTGGCAATAATTCTGTGCCAGTTGAGGCCTGATTTCTGGAGGGGTGGGAGGGGGAGAAAATGAAGGATGCACGTTTTTCTTTTATTTTTGTAGAACCAATCTTTCCCAGCCCTCGTGTGCTCAGCCGGTAGCATTAACGTTATTAGCAATTGTAGCGCGCAAGGCAATTTCTGATATCCAGAAATGGGTAATTACAGGGAAAACACACAAACCTTGTTTTCACAGGACAGGGTGGTTGGAAGAAAATGAATTTTGAAGTTGGTCCTCAGAGCTCTAATCCCAGGGCAGCTACTTGCTCGGTGGTCTTGGGTAGATTGCTTAGCGACTCTTAGCCTCATTTTTCTCTCTGTAAAATGGAGCTCCTAACGGGGTCTTCTAGCAGGATGAGGGTACGTTTGGGGGCGGTGGAGAGTGTCTTGAAGACTTTCCAAAGGGTTTGAAGGCAGATCCTCACTCCACGCGTGCTCCCTTTCCTAAGTCGGATCTGCCTGACGATGACTTGTGGGGTCGAGGTGCTAAGCTGGGTTTTAGACCCTTCCCCACTTCATAACCCTCCCATTTCACAGAAGGAAGGCATCCCCTCACCTGCCTTCAGCCCTACTACAGTGCACTGTCATCTCCCCGGGAGGAGGCACCCAACCAAAGGGACAGTGTGAATGACTGGTGACTAGGCAACAAGTCCTGATAAGTCAGGTCATTTCCCAAGCGTTGTTTTACACAGAACTGAAAAAAGACGTAATGGAGTTGCCCATTATCTAAAATATTAAAAATTCTTTTGCTAAGTGATTTCTGACACATAATGCTGAAGGAATTCAAAGAATTGAATGACACCGCTGTAATAAAACTCTTT
>NW_012151285.1:2963682-2965923 GCF_000956105.1 Propithecus coquereli | reverse complement strand
TGTTGCAGAGAAATGACAGGTGAACAACAATCTTCAACATCTATTAGCATAAAATTCTGTAAGCGATTCAGAACAGAAATACAAGTTGAAGCAGAAAAAAAAAGAGGCAAATGTTCTGACTGTTAAAGAGTTTGCTCACTATTTTGTGAAAGGAGAATGAAGGGTATCAAATCACCGGGGTGTTTAGGTTCTGCCAGGCACATACAAAAGTGATCTAAGAGTTTTATTTGAAAATGTCAATATCTACAATATGGAAGAAATTACGTCTTTTGCAGCTACTTAAACTTATAAAATGTTAAAACCTTAAAAAGCATATGGGAGGAAGATAGTTTTTCTGAAACTCTTCTAGGACAAATGTGAACAAAAACTTTTAGTCACCACTGTTATCAAGAAGGTATCTGGCAAAGTGGTTTTGAAAGTGACATCCACGAATAGGGTGGTCTCGTTACATAATAGTTTTCCCACACATATTCATTTACATCCTATTAAGAAATCAATCTGTTTTCATCATGATAATTTCCGTGCGAGTAACCAAAATCTGACTCACACTGGAGTAAGCAGAAAAGAGAATTTATTGGCCTATTAACTGGAAAAGGTAGAGTGGCTGGATCCATATGCTTAGTTATTATCTTCAGGAATCCATTTTTCTCCAGCTGTTCTGGCTCGACTTTCCTTTTTGATTTTCACTTTTGTCAGACTTTTCCTCATGGTGGCAAGATGGCTGCTGGTAGCCCTGGTGGTGACCAATCTCCCAGTTTAGCAAACTCAGTGGGGAGAGAACTTCTCTCTCTCAATAGGTTGAGTGAAACGGCAGGAATTGGGTCTCATTGGCTTGGCTGGGATCATGTGCCCATCCCTAAGCCAATGACTGTGGCCATGGAAATGCAATGCCCTGATTAGCTGAGTTTGGTTTCAGCCCCACTGAAACCATGTGAACTGAGAGTGGAGGAGGGGTGATTCCTTCAAGGAAAATCAAGAAATCTAACGGAAGAGAAAATGGCTAAGCAGAGGTGCCGAAGTGACAGCTGGCTGCTGTATAATCCACAAGTCGGCAAGAGTTCATTGAGTGTAGGGGTTGGGAAGATACACAAGTCATTGATCTTGTTCATTATCTAACGTGTGTTTTCTGGATGAATGCGTGTAGGTAGAGTGCTTTGCATGGCATCTAGTAACAGAGCAAGTACATATTAGCTGGTGTCTTGGGTCAGGTTCCCTAGAAGCAGAGCCTGAGAGAGGGATTCTTTCTCAAGTGATTTACTCCGTGGAGGCTCCAGGAGGAGGGGGTGAGGGAGAGAGTTAACTAAGCAGGGGTGTGGCTTTCGCTGGTGACTGATTCAGGCTGAGCCCCGGGGATCTCTGGGGGTGAAATGCACCACAGCGCTGGGTCCACTTAGAGGCAAGGGGGCTGGCCTTCTGTGCGTCTTTGTCAGGCTGTCACCAGCTGTGGCTCCTGTCGTGCGGGGCGAGTTTCTGGACGAGGGATAGCTGGGAGCTGCAGCCAACACTCGCAGCCCAAGTGACCAAGTCCAGGGAGTCTGGGCAGGGCGTGGACAGCCTATGTTATCATATGCAGCTCAGATCATTATTTCCTATCGAGGGCATGGAACGAAGAGAGACGAGGAGGAGTGCTTGTGCCCCATGTAGGAAGCTGATTTTCACTTGGGCAAAATAAAAGCAGCAAATGACACAATTACTGACTATTCTCCTATGGGGTGTTCCTGACCAACAAAACAGAAAGGCTCAGAGAGGGGAGGGCCCAGCAGGCCAGCTTGGGGGCCTGGAAAAAGTTCTGGTTAAAATAGCACTTGGAGTGGCACTTAAAGAGTTGGGGAAGCTCTGGATGATTGGGGAGGAGGCAAGGTTGGGGGGAGGTGGGTGAGGAAGAGAGGCAAAGAGTGTATGATGGAGTCAGTGTCGCCTGGGAGCTTACCCTTAATTGGTGGACCTCCGACAGGACAGGGGACAGAGCAGGGCCCATGCCTATAGAGAGACCGTGGTGAGTAGAAAGAGGGGTCTCCAGAGAGGCAGATGGGAACATGGGACACAGCCACCCTCAATTTCCTGACGGTGATCCTCTGAGACGTATTTGTTACCCACTACATCACAGACAAGAACATTGAGGCACAGAGAGGTTAAATTATTGGCCAAGGTTGCACAGCTGGTAAGTGGTGGAGCAGGGTGTGGGCCGGGCCATTGGCCCAGGATTGCACTCTGAGCCTCCATGCTCCACTGCCACCACCC
>NW_012151285.1:2960087-2963632 GCF_000956105.1 Propithecus coquereli | reverse complement strand
AGAGGGTGGCTGGGGCAATGGAAGAGCAGCATGGCCAGGCACGGGGTCCCCGAGCTGTGGGCAACAGTGTCAGGTGAGCCGCGAGGAGCTGAGCTGGGGCCAAGCGAGCGCTGACGCGCAGGGCGTGGCCTAAAACAGCTCCTGCCTTCGCCCCAGGACAAGGCATTGCCGAAACTTCAGCCAAGCCTTCTTCAGCCCTGCCGCAGCCCGAGGAATGAAAAGCTGGGTTGGGCAGCTGGGTTGGTGGAGGACAGGAGCGAGGGCAGGGAGGAGGGAAGCCTGGCAGGACAGAGCTGGGGAGCAAGGAGGAGCCCGGGGGCGGGAGGGTGAGAGAGCGCAGGGCTTCGGAGGAGTGGTGTGATCCAACGACATCACAGAGGCCCCAGGTAGAAGCCCCACGTGGGGACAGGGACGACCAATCTGGAGCTGCTCCTGCCCTGAGGATAGACCCTGGCTGTGCATCCCTATTGGAAGCAGCCATGGAGGTTTGCTTTTGTTTTAATTTTTTTTTATTGCGGTAAAATACAAGTAACATAAAATCTACCATTTTAACTGTTTTTAAGTATGCAGTTCAGTGGCATTAAGTACATTCACACTGGTGTGCAATCATCACCACTATCCGTCTCCAAAACGTTTCCATCATCCCAGACTAAAACTCCACGCCTGTTAATCAATAATGCTCCACTTTTCTGTTCCCCCAGCCCCTGGAAACTTCTGTTCCACTTCCTGTGTCTACGAATTTGCCTACTCTAGTTGCCTCATATTGGGCATATTTGGCAAAGTGACACCTTCTTAGGTGTTGGCTTCTCCAGGTTCACAATTACAGATGACAACCCACTTTAACCAGAATTTACTGGGGGCAGCTGCTTCCCAAAACACCAGTCATAAGGGCTTTGAGTGTCTGAGCACGTGAATCACATCATGTTGCTGAGCTGGTTATTCTCTGGCCCCTCCTCACCCTTTCTTGGCCCTTCTTGGCCCTGCTCTGTGCAGAGGGGCGCTGGGGGTGGCGTTTACTGGGGTTGACTGTGGACAGAGGGCAGGAAGAGAGAGGCCATGGTCTTTCTTCCTAGCACCTCCCAACTTCTTCCAGGGAGAAGGGCCGCCAGTGGCTCTGGCTCCTCCTCCCCAGCTACAGCCCTTTCAGGCTCAGGTTCACTCTGTCCTCTCTCGCCTTTCCTATTGTGACTGGTGTCTAGGGGCTCCACCGCCCGTTGTTGCTAACATTAGCCCTGCACACGACTCTGTAAACAGATGCTTTGCTAAATTCTTTCCAGAATTCCATTTGAGCGCACCTTTAGTTCCCTGCTGGGACCAGGGTCTGGATGTCTGCAGACATGCGGGATTATAGCCACATGAGGAAGCTCTGCCCATGATCGAGCACAGGAAAGGGTCACAGAGTTATGGGGCGATTTCTCTGCCTTCGATTAACTACTCATATGCTGTAATATTGTTGAAGTCAGTAAGATCCAGGATGGAAAATGGAGCCCCGAGGACGTGACAGGGGACTGGCTCTGCGTGTGATCTACACCACGCGTTCATTCCTCTGTCTGCTGGGCGCACCGGGAAGATGGACTTAGAGGAGGATGGTGAACATGGAGGAGAAATCTGTTAACACGATAAATTCATCCAATCCAGGGGCAAAGGTGGAATCCGCCTTTTTATTTGTTGGTGAGAATGCCTGACTCAATGCTATAACAGAGGGAATGGCCTGGAAAAAAATGGCAAAAATATTTTCTGTCTCTTTAAAACATCCTCCACTCCTTTTTGAGATCTAAAGCCTGCATCCTTGCCTCAGCCCAGTGGTTGGGAGGATCAGATTAAGTCTTTTATTCTTTGTGGTACAGGAGACAGCTCAGCCATCCCAGGCTGGTGCCAGTCCCCCAGGTGGGCCCAGGTGGGGCTTTGCCCTTGGCAGAGATGGGACAATTTCAATAGCTAACCACACTAGCCTAGAACTGAGGGCGCTCCCTTTAAAAGCTCTGTATTTCTGTTTATGTGCAGGAAATTTGGATTTTGAGACAAAAAAGTCTACCATTTTTCTTCCTTTGCCAGCAAAGTAATAAACTTCTCTTTCCTTCTCTTCAAACCACTTGTTCACGGTCTTCTGATGCGGCCTCGAGGATAACTGCCCAGCTTTCAGAAACAATGCCGCCACTGTGGGATGCTGGTGACCCGGAAGTTCTGGCCAGGCTGTCCTCTACAAGGTCAGCAAACATTTAATGCCCAATCTGCTCAGCATTCTGCTGGGCTGAGATGATAATTACAAATAGAATATAGATTTCCTCCTACATTTTTTGTTTTTAAAAGGATCAAGTTTGTTTAATAGAGCAGATGGTGGGATTTCTCTGCAGCCCCCTGCACTAGGATGACCCCGTGGACGATGGCCTGAGAAGCCTCCCTGGGCCTCTGCTGCCTGGTGGAAGCTCCTTCCAGGGAGGTTCTGCCACTGCAGCTCTGAAGCTGCAGCCTCTGTAAGGAAGTGCCCGGCAGACATCGTGCCCTTTCGTTCTGTTGGTTTAGAATTGTCCTTGGAACCTGGTCTTTAAATTCCACGTCTATTCCCACTTCCAAAGGTGCAGCTATTGTCCATGGAGAGTTCCAACGATGTGTCTTGATAACTATAAGGGAAAGTAGCTGGTGTTTTTCTTCCATCATTTGAATTTTAGTTTTGTATGTAAAACAAAAATTACTGCTTTTAGTGACAAATAGAAAAGAATGAAATCAACGAGGGAATTATTTGGGCTTTGTTGGTTCATTGGATTCTGATTGTAGCCACTGTGATGGTCAATTTTGATCAATTAAAATTGATGTGTCAATTTGGCCAGGTCATGTCAGCCAGTTGTGGGGTCAAGCACCAATCTAGATGTTGCTGTGAAGGTATTTTTTAAATGTGGTTAATATTTAAATACCTGTAGTAGACTTTGAGTAAAGAAGATTATCCTCCACAACGTGGGTATGCCTTATCCAATCAGCTGAATGCCTTAAGAGAAAAGACTGACGGTCCCTTGAAGAGGAAGAAATTCTGCCTCCAGCCTACCTTTGGACTTAACATTGCAACCCCAACTTTTCCCTGGGTCTCCAGCCTCCTGGCCTGCCCTGCAGGTTTTGGCCTTGCAGCTTCCACAATTACATGAGCCAATTCCCTAAAATAAATCTCTCTCTCTCCCTCTCCCCCCCATATATATATATAGAGAGAGAAAGAGACAGAGGTGGATGGATATATAGATAGATACAAACATTTGTAGTCTTGAGGTGTTCAATCTATGATCAAGAATGAGCACATTTTTGGCCAGGTGAGGTGGCTCACGCCCGTAATCCTAGCACTCTGGGAGGCCAAGGCGGGCGGATTGTTTGAGCTCAGAAGTTCTAGACCAGCCTGAGCAAGAGCGAGACCCCGTCTCTACTAAAAAATAGAAAGAAATTATCTGGACAACTAAAAATATATAGAAAAAAGGAAGGAAGTCAACGGAGACCAGTTTCAAGTCAGCCGTATAAGGAGCAAGAAGTAATCACTCTGTTTTCAGTCCTAACAAGTAAAAAGC
>NW_012151285.1:2952308-2958792 GCF_000956105.1 Propithecus coquereli | reverse complement strand
GGTTCCTGTCGGCCCTTTGATAACCGTGCACTTACTGCCGAGTGAGTCATGATGCCATTGACACTGCAGAGCAAAAAAGAGATGTTACAAATTTGAAAAATGAAAATAAAGTGTCAGTGAGGATGTGGAGGGCATCACAAACTCTCATGCTCACCTGGCGTGTAACCGAGTTCCGGCAGTCTGGAGAGAAGGGCCTTGGAACACAGAGAAATCGTGTGCGCCCATCACTCAGCGAGTTCGCTTTTGTACAAGGGCACAAAGAAGTAAGCACAAGAAGGTCCATCTTGGTAGCAAAGCATTGGCAGCAACTTAGTTGCCCACCATGTGGGGAATTTATAATTCATAGTCATAGTAGTATAAGTCATAGTAGATGGAATGTTAACCAATTGAAAGTAATGAAATTATTTCCTATAGCAACATGGATAAAACTGAAAGCTATAATGATAAGTTAAAAAGTAAAAACAAACAAACAAACAAAAATAAACCTATCTTTATTTGAGACTCTAGAATGAGATCTAAAAATTCCTCCCCAAACAAAAAATCAAAAACCATGAACTCATTATGACTCTCTGCAACAAGAGAAAATTCCTCGCCACAAAACAATGCATTTGCCACCACTGAAATAGCTATTGCTCCAGTTCCTTACTCTGAAAATTGGTCATTGAAGAGAAATCCCAAACATTTATCTTGCATTTCCTATAAGAACTGTATTTCAGGCTGACCAAATAGACCCGAGTGACGGGAAAAGGCTCAGATTTGCAGAAGGATGCCAGCTAATGAATGTGGAAAAGTCATTGTATACATTCGCCATTTTGCAAGCTCTAATGAAATAATGGATCCAGGCGACACTCGTAATAGGTGTGCAAACCTTTAGGTGAAACACTGGTAGGAAACAGGCTGCCAAGTATCATGCCAGAGATTGCTTCCTGGTTGAAAAAGGGAAACACAGTTCTGCCCAGGAGGGATCAGGCTGTCATCAGTGGAACTCACCAAATCTTAGCTCTGTTAGTACCGGGGCAGCTGGAGTTTCTGTGCGTGCTGGTGTGTTGAAATACTAAGCCCAAGAGATTACCTTTGAAATATTCTGACCAAAATTGTTTAATTTTTTGTTAAATCTAAGCAGGATTTTAGATATAAATTCCAGGTGATGGGAAATATAGGGAACAAGTTAAATGACTCCATGAGGAAGGAACCAGAGAATTCCAGAATGGGGGATGTTCTGCACAAGACTGATTTGGTTTTCTCAATAAGAGAATGGCATTAGGCTAGGCATGGTGGCTCACGCCTGTCATCCCAGAATTTTGAGAGGCTGAGGCTGGAGGATTGCTTGAGCCCAGGAGTTCTAGACCAGCCTGGGCAATATAGCAAGACCTTGTCTTTACAAAAATGTTTTTTAAAAAATTAGCTGGGCGTGGTGGCACGCTCCTGTAGACCCAGCTACGTGACAGGCTGAGGTGGGAGGATGGCTTGGGCCCAGGAGTTGAGACTACAGTGAGCTATGATCATGCCACTGCACTCCAGCCTGGGCAACAGAGCAAGACCCTGTCTTTAATAATAATAATAATAATAAAATTTAGAAAGCAATGGCATTAAACAAAGGAAAAGTAGGGAATTGTTCTACACCAACTCAAACCAACTGTAAAAAAAAATTTTAAGACAATTGGAGGAATTTGAATATGGGCTGTGAGTAAGATGATATTAAGGAATTGATTTCCTTGTATGTAACAAAGGAATTATGGTTATAGAAGAAACTGTCCTTGTTAATTGGAGTTGAGACACCGTGATGCTCATAATTTGCTTTAAAATACTTGAGCAAGTCAAACAAAACAAAGCATGAAGCCAAACTGGCAAACTGTTAGAAATTGTTAAATGTAGATGATGAGTTCATTAAATTGTTTTCTGTACTTTTCTGAACATTTCAAGGTTTCCATATATAGAAGGTAAAAGGGGTCTGCGGGGCTCCTGGGAAGGACAAGTTCAGGGGTTTTAGCAATCACTTCAGGCTGAAATACCACATCCCAACAGAAATGGATAGGTATAGTTGTTACTGACATATTTACCTATGCATTAAGCCTATGTGGGAAAGATTGTTCTCTCAATCTAGCAAGATATCGTAACTAACAGTTCGAGAGAAATTCTGAGTCATAAAATTATAAAACTGGCCAGGCCCATGGGTTCTGTAGCTGCTCGTGAAGTCCAGGCTGGGGACCGGAAGCCTTGGGTTCTAATCCTGGGCTGCTAATTGTTGTATTTTCTACCCTGAGCCTGAGTTTTCCTGCTCGCAAATGGGGATTTGCATTAATTCAACCAGCACCCATTTCTGAATCACGTGCAGCACTGCGTTAGGGGCTGATAGGATCAAAAATGTCCCTGAGGAGCTTTGCATTGGTGCCAAGACAGATAGGGGAAGTGCAAATGCCTGCACCAGCCAGGCACAGATCTGGGTTAGGAAGGTAGAACAAACAAAACAGCAACCCAACAAAAAGGGAAGAACCGGTCCGGACCCAGTCTTGAAGAGCAGTATGCTTCCGTTTTAGGCAGAAGAGAGGGAGCGTGGCATTCCAGCAGGGCAGCACTGGGGCATCCGGGTGAGGCGCAAGGAGACGCAGCGACCGGAGCCCCAGATGAGCAACTCGCGACCCGCCTGTGCCAAACTCTGAAGGGATTTCATTTATTCTGGAGTCTGTCGGGGCTCAGAAAATGATACCCCAAAGTGAAGATTTCAGAAGCAGCTCAGAAGCAAAGTTTCTCTTCGACCTTCTCCTGCCCTCCTGCCTCTGACCCCTCATTCTCCCCTGATGAAAGCCATGGAAACTAGACCCCCTTTTCCCCAAGGTGGGGCAGAGGAACCAGAACCCCTTTCCCCCCAAACCAGCCACAAAACCTAAAAATATTACTCTAACTTTTCCCTCCACCTTTCTGTGTAAGAACTGGCCATAAAGAAATTTTCTGACCTACCTCGTTTGACTGTAGGTCATAAGACCCTCATTCCAGAAAGTGTCCTGCCCCACAGGCTGGATGAAAGAACGCTACACAGAGAGGCGGGAGGAATTTGGACAGACAGGCCTTGCTGGGTTCCCCCCTCGGTCCACTCCCATTAGGTCATGCTGTTTCTGTTCCATCAGAGCTCCACACTGCTATCCACACTTGATTGCACCTAAGCACAAAAACGGACAATTTTCCCGGTATCTTTGGGTCTTCATTCTGAGAGCTCCTGTGTCACGTAAAACTTTGATTAAATAAATTTAGTATGCTTTTCTCTTGTTAACCTGTCTTTGTTATAAGGATGTCAGTGGTTACCCTTACTATGGGGAGGAAAGGGATCACTCCCTTTTCCACCTCTAATGCCCAAACCGACTAACGTTCAAGTGCCAAGGAGGAAAACCGGGAGAGCCCGTGTTTTCAGAAGATGATTCTGGAAAAGTGAAGAGACTTAGCTGGAGAGAAGAGAGGACAGAAAGGTTGTTAACCATTTTGTATGCTGTGGACTCCTGAGGATAATGTGTTTATGTGCACAAACTAGAATGCACAGGATTGCAAAGGAAAAGCAGTTGAAATTTTCCTACCAATATGTACTTAAAACTTGTGCTATGTAATACATGTACTCCTTTACTAATGCATTAAATAACAAGATCTAGTGGTAAGTCAATAACTACCGTAATTGCAAAGGAGTGGTGAGTGTAAATAATACTCTGCATCTGCTGTAATGTGATATGAAAACATCTGGGATTTTGATGGTGACATAGTTGTAGGTATTGCTATGGTTTGTTCCTCCTTCATAATTGAAGGAAATGCTCAATTTCAGTTAGCAGTTGGTGAAAAAATGGCGTAATTGCTTTCCCAGCCAAGTTTAAGACCCTCTGAATTCCATCCAAGGGGATACCAGTGGAGAACTCCTGAGCATGAGGCTGTCCTGCTTACTCTGACATTTGATACAGCACTGCATGGATGTATTTTTAGAACTATGCCAAGTTCAGGGTAGACTCTATTTTCTTTAAAAGGTCCAAGTTCATTAATTGGTTCTTTGGAGTGCGTTTGGGAGCAGAATACTCACATAGGCTCATAGTGAGTCCCCACAGATGACTTACTAATTATACAGAGGAAAGGATACCTTGATGGTAAAGAACTATGCCAGACACTGTCATGTTAAAGATCACAGCAAATGTCACCATTCACAACACTAATAATAGGACAAAGTGACAGCATGTCACTACAGAAACACTGAGAAGGAAGAAACATCACTTTTGTGGTAATTGCCCAAAATGCCTAACCAGAATGATAATTATTGTTTCATGAGTAAGCAATAATCCTAAGTCAAGGGGCCCTCTAGAAACTCTGTGCCTGTCCTCTTCAAAAATGTCCATGTCATGACAAAGAATGTCTGAGAAGCTGTTCCAGATTATAGAAGACCAAACAGATGTGACAACTAAATGTCTTGCTCAACCTGGGGTCAGGGCCTGGCTTGGAAACAAAGGTTTATAAAGGATATTATTGGAACAATTGGCAAAATATGAACATGGACAATATGTTAGATAATAATATTGTATTAACATTAATTTCTTGAATGTGATGATTTTCCTGTGATTGTGTAAAAGAATGTCTTTTTTTCTTAGAAGATATACTCTGAATGATTTAGGTGTGAAGGTTACATATTAGTATTAATGGTTCAGCAAAAGTAAGTCTCTCTCCATATATTAGAGATACACACACACGCACACACACACGCATATATGGAGAGAAAGATAGTGTGTAAGCAAATATGACAAAAATGTTAACAACTGGTGAATCTGTATGAAAAGTATAAAGAAGTTCATTGTCCTATTGCAATTTTTTTGTAGGTTTGACTTTTTTCCAAAATATAAAGTCAAAAAATATTCAAAAACCTACCCTCCAGAGTTAATTATTACAGTGCTCCAGCTACTTTAATCTCTGATCAACGATAGAGACTTTTTAAATTAGCTGACATGTGTTAGAAATTAGTTTTCCTTTGTGAAATCAGTGGTGTCCAAGATGTGGAGATTGGCCAGGAAAACTGTGCACCCAGCATGAGCAGAGCATAAGAATCGAGCCAGGTCATCGGCCTCTACCCTTCTGAATGGCAGTCAGGGCTCAGGGTTCTGAACCAACCACACATGCAGATGCTCACCAGAAGCGTTTGTTCTTGCATTCCAAGTGCTGCCACCAGAATAGTGATCATATTTGCCCTGAGTCAACCTTTCAGGGAATGTGCCATTGGAAAGCCAATAGGCCAGAAAGCCAGGACTTCACCGAGCTGACGAAAGAAGTTTTTGACTGTTCTGACAAGTTTCTGCTTGTTCATGAATATTTGTATGTGTGGCAGAATCTGGTCTGAGATGTGGTTTTCTAAAAGATTTTGTTTTCTTCCTCCTCATTATTTATACCTTCATTGAGGTATACTTTACATATAAAATCTATCCAGTTTTAGCATAGCGTTCAATGAATTTTGTAAAAGTACAGTCATGCAAGCACCATGAGTTTTAGAACTTATCCATCTCCCCCAGAAGTTCCCTTCTGCCTCTTGGTTTTCATCTGCTTTCTGTCCTTATAGCCTTGCCTTTTCTAGAATTTCCTATGAATGGAATCATTCAGGATGTAGTCTTCATGCTTCGCTTCTTTCATGATGCATAATGTCTTTGAGACTCATCCATGTTGCATGTCTCTTGCATGTTTGTTTCTTTTTAGTGCTGAGTAGTATTCTATTGTATGGATATACCACGATTTACCTGTTCTTGGACATTGGGGTTGTGTCCATTTTTTTTTTTTTTTTGCTATTTTGAATAAAGCTGCTATGAAATTATATTTCAAGAATCTTGTAGTTCTCTTTTATCTTTATTAATGTAATGCTTTATTAATGTACATGCTTTCAGCATGTAATGCTGAAATTTCTTGTGATAAAGCAAAGGGATTCCAGATCCAATTTTAAAATGTTTATATCAAGTGTATCAGAAGAATGATTAAACTCTAATCTGCAGAATCCGCACACATCCTCAGAGCAGTCACCCTGCACGTAGATGATGGAAGACCATGGTTGTGACAACTGCCTCTTTGAACTCCTCTTTCCTCATTCCTCAGTGCGGAGGGTGCTATCTGTGTGCCCACTGGAGGGATTAACATGGGCGGGGAAGAGCTGTGTGAATTGTCCAGCTCTATACAAATGCTATCGTTTTGCACTAGTGCAGTGTATTGAGTGCCCTTTCACTCCTACGCTTGTTTGATAATGACAACGTTGGCAATGAAGATCCTGTTTTCACAATTTGACTAACCTCATCTCTGTCTAGACAGGGAGGGAGGAGAAGTAGGAGCCGAAAAATAAGGACCTGGAGTCTGAGGCTCATGAACACTCGGGGGAGTGGAAAGGCAGAAAGCAAGAGTGATGGCCACAGGCAAAGATTACAGAAGCCACACTGCATACCAGGCTCTGTGCACATATTGTCTTAGTAAATCGTCAAAATAACCCAGTGAG
>NW_012151285.1:2947010-2948751 GCF_000956105.1 Propithecus coquereli | reverse complement strand
TCGCCTACCTCAGCTGTCCTTTCCGGGATTTTCATTCTCCTCCGGCTCTCTTGGACAGGAAGCCAGGGCTACAAGCAGCTGTTTTATTTCTTTTTATTTATTTATTTTTTAGAGACAGGGTCTTGCTCTGTCACCCAGGCTGGGGTGTAGTAGCGCGATCAGAGCTCAGTGCAGCTGCAAAGTCATGGGATCAAGAGATCCTCCTGCCTCAGCGTCCGCGGAAGCTAAGACTATAGGCGTGTGCCACTACGCCCCGCTAATTTTTCTTATTTTTTTATACAGATGGGGTCTCGCTACATTGCCCAGGCTGCTCTTGAACTCCTGGTGTCAAGGATCCTCTCGCCTGGGCCTCTCAAAAGCGTTGGGATTACAGGCGCGAGCCAACGCGCCGGCCTGTTTTATTTCTTTATGCCACGGACAAAAGCTAAATAAGCCCCAAACCCAAAATTTGAATTAGCAAAGCCTTGAGGGATCTTACTGTAGGCACACGAGTGAAATAAAGGGAAGTGTATCATTGAAAAGTGATAATGGGAGACTCAGATGATAGAAATAAGCCAGCGGGAAAATACCCAGTGGACCACTGATTACAGAGAAGTGAAACTAACTGCAGATGAGTAGGTGACCATTTTGAGTTGGGACAGGAATGGTCTCTTTAAGAATGTGGTATTTAAACAAAAACCTGAAAGACAAGAATGACCCAGTAATGTTAAGAGCTTCTGTGGGGAAATTAAAGGGAAAAAGGTCTTGAAATGACTAAAGAAGTCCTGACTTGAACCAGAAAATGTGGAATCATCTAGGACTGACCGAAATGGCCGAGATGTAGCTTCTACATCCAGTGGAATGAGTGTCTGAAGGAGACATGAGTTTCAGTTACAGGAAAATTAAGAAAACAACAGTCCTCACCATCAAGGAAGAGGGTGGCAAAAGAACTGGGCCTTGGGCTGCTCTACTGAAACCTACCAGAAAGGTTCCAGAAACTTCCTCATTTTCAGTATATTGGGGTGGTAACAAGTAGGGACTCTGGCATCAGAGAGACAAAGCACTGAATTCTAGGTGTGTAACCTAAGGCAGATACTTGATGAGCAGGAGCCTCAGTTTCCTCATCTGAAAAAGGGCCATAAGAACCCTCCCATGCAGGGAGGTTGTGAGGGTTAAACGCAATGAGGTGCAGAGCATTGCCACAGTTGGGCAGGAAGGACCCCTGAGGGCTCCGTGCAGCCAGGACTGTTCAGTGGGAGGAGGAGGAGGTGCTTTCTGCCTGCAGGGTTCCCTGTAGTGGCCCCAGATATCAGAAGGGAGGAAGCAATGCCTTTATTGTTATATCTGGAGGGCTTTTTCCAGCAAACTCCTTGCAAAGGACAAGCAGCATTATCTCCTGCAGCCGTTGCATAACAGGTTACATAAATGCTTAAGGAAAAGCATAATTCTGTTAAGGGTTAAGACTTAACAGAATCAACTGTAATTGTTTTTAAAATAAATAATTTTCCCACATCAACACGGAAATAGGCAGCATAACAAACAACAGACAATGCAGGTGGGCTTGTCGCTATCCACGGGGTTCTGATTTCTAATTTGGTGGTCAACATACACTGAGAGAAAAAGGCAAGAGTAAGTCCATCTTGTTTTGGGAGGTGGGAGATCAGAATTCTAGTCCTGGCTGGGCAGCCTTGGGCAAGTCACTTAGGTTACTTCACTCTCCCTACTCAAAATGCGGTGCGTGGGCGGGCGCCCCTGGCATCAC
>NW_012151285.1:2945459-2946960 GCF_000956105.1 Propithecus coquereli | reverse complement strand
GGTTTTGATTTGCATCTCCCTAGTGATTAGCGATGTCGAGCGTCTTTTCATGAGCTTATTGGCCACTTGTACATCTTCTTTGGCAAATTGTCTATTCAAGTCCTTTGTGCATTTTTTAATGAGGTTGTTTGTTTTTGCTGTTGTTGAATTGTAAGAGTGCTTTATATGTTGTTATAAGATACATATTATAAATTGTGAAAATTTTCTCTCATTCTATTGGTTGCCTTTCACTCTGTTGAGAATGTCCTTTGATGCAAAAAAGTTTTAATTTTGAAGCAGTCTTTTTACATCTCAAACAGCTCCTTGGCCTATCTTTGCCTTATTGAGAAGAGAAAGATAAGATTACATAGCGAGAGCAAGATACAGGTTTACAGAGCAAGATACATATACCACAGATGAGGACCAGATGCATTATCCTAGCAAAAGAGAGCTTGGTTACGAACTGGGTCTTGTTTTTTACTGTCTGGATAGGGACCTCCCTGTGGTTCAGAGGTCATCATGGAACCACTTTGGACAGTTGGGAGTTATATAACTTGAGTCTTACTATGCATGTGGATCTCCCATGAGCCTCTAGGTTGTTCTAGGTCACTTTCCAGACTCTATTTTACTATGTTTCTTGGCAGGTGGGCTAGAGTCCTCTGTATTCTTTTGCACTTGGTGCACTAAGTTCTGATTGGCAGATTCATGAGGTGTTCCCCCCTCCTCCAGGTGGGGCAGTTGCCTGCCTTGTCCCCAGAAGGGGCGGGAGGTCCCTAGCTGTCTACCGAACAATACTATGACCAAATCTCCACCCTCAATCACATGTGTCTAACACACGGTGTCTATCCTGGCCTCCAGGTAAACAAAACACTTTTATCAGGCAGGACAACCTAAGAGTTTAGAGATTACCTCTCGGAAGCTGAGGGCAAAGGCCAGATCTCTCCTTGGGCAAGCTTCAAATCCTTACAATGCCCATTCCCTGCAGTAGGTAGGGTGCCCTGCTGGTCCTCAGAGGAAGAGCTCCGTCTCTGCACCCACATAACCGTATGAAGGGCAATCCTAGCGGACTGAAAACCAGGGCTGGAAAGAGAGACTGAGCATTCCAGAAGGGAAAAGCACACAGATGAATTTAATGATGGCTAGTCTGCAAGAAAAAGTACAGTAGATTCTGGTTATTGAGAATTCACATCCAGTATCTTCTCTTCTCATCATATGTGGAAGAAAAGGGTCCGTGGGAGCCCACTTGCCGCGTTAGATTAGGCCCGGCTCGCCTCGGTATCTTGCTCTGATGGATGGCACGGAGGACCCCTAGGTGGCGCTGATTTCCAGTTTGGGTGGTAAATAATCAAAAAAAAAAAGAAATCTGAAAAATCAACAAACCTCTTTCTTCTATCAAATTACCTTTCCCAGTGAGGTAAGGTTACCCTAAACATTGGCTTGCAGTGTGTGCGATAGGTGTCATTCACCTCTTTATTTGATTTTTTATCCCCAGCCATAGAACTTGTTGGCAGTCGGAAAGATA
>NW_012151285.1:2930752-2932094 GCF_000956105.1 Propithecus coquereli | reverse complement strand
AATTAAGCAGAACAGAGAGCAAAAGGGAAACAGAGGCTGGGCACCTGGCTCCCGCCTGTAATCCTAGCACTCTGGGAGGCTGAGGCGGGAGGATCGTTTGAGGTCCAGAGTTTGAGACCAGCCTGAGCTACAGCGAGACCCTGTCTCTACCAAAAATAGAAAAAATTAGCCGGGCGTGGTTGTGCGTGCCTGTAGTCCCAGCTATTCGGAGGCTGAAGCAAGAGGAGTGCTTGAGCCCAGTAGTTTGAGGTTGTAGTGAGCCATGATGACACCACAGCACTCGACCCACGGCGACAGAGTGAGACTGTCTCAAAAAAAAAAAAAAATGAAATGGAAAAGTCCACCCCACAACTCCCCTTCCCAGTCTTGCTTTCTACTAACCACCTCCTGGACCCGCTCAAGCTGGGACTCAGCATCCAGGCTTTCTCCCTGCCTGGCAGGCAATGCCCACACTCCAGGTGGGCTTCTTTCAAAGCACAGTTACTTGCCTTGAGTTGGAGGGGTGGGGTGGAAAATCGCTCCTTCCCCTCAAGCCAAACACATTCTTCAAAGAAAGGATCCCTTTGATCTGGCTGCCAGATCCTCCCTTTCTCCTAGACAGCCTGCAGGAGAGGGATGGGTTCTAGGTCAGAAAATTGGTCCAGACACCTCTTAGCAAATTATGTGGGGATGCCCTTACACCTCTCTTTGGAATGTCAGGGGCTTGTCGCTTGTCACTTAAGCTCTTGGTTTGAGCTTCAGCTGATATTCCCAGACGAGAGTCTGTTACAGTCTTCCAAATTTGGGAAAAAACTCTCTAAGAACCGAAAACTTCAGTTTCAAGGAGAAGTGAATCTTATATCTTGTAAAATTTGGCTTAATAGTATTTTTAATAGTTAAGCATTTAAAAAAATTTCATATTGGGTTTATTTTAATTTTGGAACTCAGGTACCAAAAGCAGATTTAATCATACTCCTCAACTCATGGCACATACACAAAAAAGTTATTTTATTGTGGTAAGAACACTTAACACAAGATCTACCCTCTTAAAAAATTTTCAAGTGTACAACACAGTGTTGTTAAGAGAGTTGTTAAGTATAGGTACGATATTGTACAGCAGGTCTCTAGATGTTATTTATCTTGCTTAACACATTGACTGCCACACTAGAAAAAAAATTTTTTTCCTTGGGGCCTCGGTGTTTCATTAAGAAAATAGAATAAAACCTTCAAAAACAAAACGATCCTTTCTGATTTAATGAAAAATTTATTTTTTATTGTTTTCTGTGAGTTATATGCAATTAAATTGTCAATATTAATTGTAACAATAAGAACATCAGAGTTGAGTTTTCATTCTGAAAGCTCC
>NW_012151285.1:2925574-2929227 GCF_000956105.1 Propithecus coquereli | reverse complement strand
TAGTTTACTTTTCTCATGGTGTCTTTGTCTAGTTCTAGTTCAGGGCAATGTTGGCCTCATAAAATGAGTTTGAAAGTGTTCCCTCCTCTTAATTTTTTTTTGGAAGAGGTTGAGAAGAATTGGCATTACTTATTCTTTAAATGTTTGATAGAATTCACCAGTGTAGCCACCTGGTCCTGAGCTTTTTTTTATTGTGAGGTTTTTGATTACTAATTCCATCTTCGTACTAGTTATAGGTCTGTTCAGACTTTTTCTTTCTTCATGATTCAGTCTTGGTAGGTTGTATGTTTCTAGGGATTTTTCCAATTTTTCTAAGTTATCCAATGTGTTGGCATATAATTGTTCATAGTAGTCTCTTATGATTATTTTCATTTCTGTGGCATCAATTATAATGTCTCCTTTTTTATTTCTGATTTTATTTAGTCTCCTCAATCTTTTTCTTAGTAAGTCTAACTAAAAGTTTGTTAATTTTATTTATCTTTTCAAAAAACAACTCTTAGTTTTGTTGATTTAAAAAATTTTTTAAATTCTCTATTTTGTTTATTTCTGCTTTAATATTTCCTTCCTTCTGCTAAATTTGGGCTTCTTTGGTTCTTCTTTTTCTGGTTCCTCCAGATGTAAAGTTTGGTTGTTTATTTGAGATCTTTCTTCTTTTTAATACAGGCATTTGTTGCTACACATTTCCCTTAATTAATACTGCTTTTGATTCATGCCATAAGTTTTGGTATATAGTATTTTCATTTTCATTCATCTCAAGATTTTTTAAATTTCCTTTTTGATTTTTTCTTTGACCCACTAATTGTTCAACAGTGTGTTGTTTAATTTCCATGTATTTGTGGATTTTCCAGGGTTTTTTTCCCGCTGCTATTGACTTCTAGTTTTATTTCATTGTGGTCAGAAAATATAGTTGGTATGATTTCCATCTTCTCAAATTTGTTAAGACTTGTTTTGTATTATAACTGTTATGGTTTGAATATTTGTCCTCTCCAAACTCATGTGTTGAAATCTTAATCACCTATGCCTGCAGTCCCCAACCCCTGAACTGCAGCTCTGTACTAGTCCATGGCCTGTTAGAAACCGGGCCCCACATCACCGCCTGAGCTCTGCACCCCCTTCCCCCATCTGTGGCAAAATTGTCCACGAAACTTGGGAACCAGGCCTCACAGCAGGAGGTGAGTGGTGGGCAAGCAAGTGAAACTTCATCTGTTACAGCCACTCCCCATTGTCCCCATCACTGGTATCACCAACTAGTGTCCCCCCGCCCCCCAAATTGTCTTTCATGAAACCAGTCCCTGGTGCCAAAAAGGTGGGGCACCGCTGACTATATGCAACAGTGCTGGGAGGTGAGGCCTAATGGGAGGAGTTTAGGACATGAGGGTTCTACAAGACTATTGTCTTTTAACTTTTATACTAGAATTAAAAGTGATTTACCTATCACCATTACAGTATTGCAGTATTCTGTATTTGTCTGTGTATTTATTTTTGCCAACAAGGTTTATATTTTCTTATGCTGTTGTGTTGCTGTTTAGCATCTTTTTTTTTCAACTTGAATATCTCCTTTTAGCTTTTTCAGCTTTTCTTTTTTATGAGAAAAATTTACTTCTCTTTCATTTTTGAAGGATGATTTTGCCAGGAATAGTATTCTTGTTTGATGACTTTCTTTCAGCGCTTTGAATGTATCATCCTGTTCCTTTCCGGCCTACAAGGTTTCTGCTGAGAAATCAACTCATAGTCTTACAGGGATTCCCTTGCACTTTTTTTGTACATTCCCATCTTAACCATTTTTAAATGTATAATTCAGTAGTGTTAAGTGTATTCACATTGCTGTGTAACCAATCTCCAGACTTCTTTTCCTCTTGTAAATTTCAAACTTTATACCCATTAAAAAAATAACTTCTCATCCCTCCCCTTCCCTAGCCCATGACAACCACCCTTCTACTCTCTGTCTCTATGGATTTAACTGCTCCAGTTACGTCATATAAGTGAAATCATACAATATTTGTCCTTTTTTTTCTGGCATATTTTGCTTAGCATAATGTCCTCAAAGTTCATCCATGCTGTAGCATGTGTCAGAATTTCCTTCCTTTTTAAGTCTGAATAATATTCCATTGTATGGATATACCACATTTTATTTATCCATTTGACAGTCGACACTAGGGTTGCTTCCACCTTTTGGCTATTGTGAATAATGCTGCTGTGAACATGAGTGTACAAATATCTACTCATGTCCTACTTTCAGTCCTTTGGGGTATACACCCAGAAGTGGAATGAATTGTCCCCCTCACTATTCTCAACTATAAATTAAATGACTTTGTGTTGAGAAGAGAAAGTCAGGCTGGGCAGGCAGTCTGTTGGATGTTTACCACCAGTTTGATATCTTAACTGAAGCTTTCTCATTTAAAAAGAGGGAAAGGGATTTTTTTCTTCCCACAGATTTATATAAAGCCCCACTTGCTGACATACTTTCAACCATACCTTGTTTCTGGTGTAACCATTTACACTCTTCTTTATATACATGTATGTATGTGTGTGTTTGTATGTGAATGTCCACAAATTGCACTCATCATGGTTACCATAATCTTATTAAACACTTCCTGTTCTCACACCACAGCGGCATCATAGGATTTCAACATTGAGAAATTAAATACCCGCTTCATTGTAGATACGTCATTTTACAAAATCTGTTGCTTTAGGTTTATGTAAAAGATCAAGTTCCATTCAAGTGAAAGAACAACAAAAAAAGATGGGGACCTAAAAAAAATAAGCACTTGAAGTGTCTAGAATGGATTAAATAAAAAATAGGCCAGCAGCCCAACAGGGAATAAGAAACAACTAGCAATTCACAGACTTACACAAAATCAGGAAGCACATGAAAATGTACTCATTTGAATGAATAATAAAAGAAACGGAAATTATAAATGAGATTTTATTTTTCACCGCTCTGGCAAACAAAGAGACTATTATTATTATGAAGGTTTGGTGAGGCTGTAGGGAAATAAACACTGAGGGCAGGAATGGAAATCAGCACAACCGTTTTGAAGCACAATCTGGCAAAATCCTATGAGCCAGCATGTGCACTTTTAGAAATTTATATTTCAGAAGCATTTCGTAAGTCGTAAGAATATGTACACAAATCCAAAAGAATATATACACAAATCCATAAGAAAATACATAACATCTGTTCTAGTAGCAAATAAGTGAAAATATCCACATGTCCTTTGAAAAAGATAAGTTCAAGTCCTATCCCATGGAGTACCTATGAATGTGACCTTATGTGGAAATAAGGTCTTTGCAGATGTGATTAGTTAAATTGAGGTCATACAAGATTGAAGTTGGCCCTAAACCCAATGCCTGGTATCTTATAAGGGGGAGAACACATGGAAACAGACACACAAGAGAAGAAGGTCAGTGACCATATAGGCAAAGACTGCACTGATGGGGCCACAAGCCAGAGAACTCTTGAAGCGACAGGAAGGTGGAAAGGGCGAGGAAGGATTATTCCCTACAGCCTTCAGAGGGATTATAATCCTGTTGACACCTTAATTTTGGACATCGGCCCTCTAGAACTGTGAGAGAATAAATTTCTGTTGTTTTAAGCCACCCAGTTTGTGGTGATTTGTTATGGCAGCCCCGAAAAAAAATAATACAATAGA
>NW_012151285.1:2924998-2925524 GCF_000956105.1 Propithecus coquereli | reverse complement strand
CCAGCCCAGAACTGATTCTTGTATGTTGATTTTGTATCCTGCAACTTTGCTGAATTCATTTATTAGTTCTAACAGTTTTTTAATGGAGTCTTAAGAGTTTTCTATACATAAGATCATGTCTTCTGCAAACAGGGACAATTTTACTTCATCCTTTCTGATTTGAATGCCTTTTCTTTCTTTTTCTTGCTGAATTGATCTGACTAAGACTTCCTGTCGATAGACAATGTCAAATAGAAGTGGCTAGAGCAGGCATCCTTGCCTTCCTTCTGATTCTTAGAGGGAAAGTTTTCAGTTTTTCACTACTGAGTATGATCTTAGCTGTGAGCTTTTCATTTACAGGCTTTATTATGCCGAAGTACTTTCCTTCTGTTACTAGTGTGTTGAGAGTTTTTATCATGAAAAGGTGTTGAATTCTGTCAAACACTTTTTCTGCATGTATTGAGACAATTATGTGATTTTTATCCTTTATTCTGTTAATATGATATATTTATCATATTAATTGACTTTTGTGTGTTGACCCATCCTT
>NW_012151285.1:2852365-2906154 GCF_000956105.1 Propithecus coquereli | reverse complement strand
AATGCAGATGTCACGAGATCACTATAGATTTAAATACCTGTTCATTGCCAAGAGTAATATTAAGATCACTTCCAGGATTAACGTGATTCTGAACCTTGTTCTATAAGGTACTAAAAGGTTAACTCAAAGCACATGTTGTCAGAAAATTGGAAAGGGGGAAAGAGAGTCCTGATCAAGTGCATAGAGAGAAAAGTTCTTATTTTTATTAATGTAAGAAAACCAAACATACCCTAGAGAGCTTGGGTACTTAGCATGTATTTTATTGAATCAAGACACATGGGAGTCTCATGATAGTTAATTACTCATATTGTACTTCATACTCAAAATTAAAACAATCAAGTAAGAACAATGATTAGATGTCATTTTAGACTCTAAAACAAATTCCATGGTGTAGTTGAAAGAGTGTTGGCCTTGAATTCAGAAAACCTGGGTCCAAGTCTGTGTTTTGCCATTCCTAGTTGTTTACCTCCCTGAGTCTTTAATTTAAAATTCCCAGTTTATAAATGCGAATGATAATACCTGCCTGACATGATAACAGGTGCTCGTGAGTACATGGAATAAGGAGTGTGAAAGCAATTCATGGACTTCGACTCACAGTGCCAAGGAAAAGTCTTGTGTGCACGCACAAGGAGGAGCTAGCAGCAGAGAGGAGACAACGCAGCAATTAAGAGCCATAGGTGCAGTTACCAGCACAGTGTGGAATTCTGCTCTCTCTGGCAAAAACAAAGGATAGACCTATGCCAAAACAAGCAGTTTCTTATTCAAATTCATATACCAAGTCAGTCCTTGCACTAGACATTATCCTGCTGCTGGCACTGCCCTGACCTTGCCAGTAGTAAGTTGGGTATCTCAATCTGCTGCCCTGAACTTTTTGTAGTTTCCTTTTCAGTTTATGTATTAAAGCATTCAGGAACAGACAAAGGATGACTTCCCTCCTTACTTTGTGTACCAGTTAGGATGCTTTAATAAGCAAGCGGAGAAGCTCCATCTCAAAGTGGCTTAATCAACATAGAGCTGTGTATTATCTGGCAGAAGAAGAAATCCAGAGAAAGGGTGGTTTCATGTTAGTTATTTAATGTGCTGGAAAATGATAACTGTCAGCTGTACCATCTTTGGCTTGTTTTGCTCAGTTTAACTCTCATTATGTCTGCAAGATGGTTGCCCTAGGACATCCAGGAGAAGAAGCCAGACCAATCTTTTTGTATATCTTTTTAAAAGAAGAGGAACTTTTCTCAGAAGTTTCCACATGGCTTCCCCTCTGTGTCAATGACTAGAATTGGGTGGGTCTCAAGCTCAGTCCTAAATTCATCACTGACAAGCAGAATGGGCTGCCCATGGCTGGTTTAGATGACCAGGATTTCCTCAGGTCACATAGGAAGGACAGGCCCTGGAACAAAAACTGGGGTCTGCAGGTGTGGAAGAAAGGGAAGAGGGCTGGTGGGCAGGTAATGAGTAGGGCCTGCCGGAACTGGAACATACTCTTTGTCTATGGTAACTGTGCATAAGTTGAAGGGGAATGTCAATTTTTTTTTACCCTTCTTATCTTAGATAGCTAAGAGATATTGAAGGAGATCAGGAAATTTCACCCCAAAATATCACTCTTTGGTATAAAGAGCATTTTGAATTAAAGGCCCTTAGAGACCAACAGGCCTTGGAAGGGGCTTTTCCCCTACCTGCATAAACCATACAGACCCATCAAAAAGAACAATTGACTTCCTTTCCCTTCCCTGTTATCTCAATATACTACAGGAAAGAAGACCAAGAATGCAACCAGACCTGGCCCAAATCATTTTAAATGTAATATTTGTCTCTCGGGTTAATTTAATTTGCAAAGAGAATCATTTACAAGTCAATCTGTTCCCCTCATCCATTCATTCTCCCAAGTACCTATTCTTCCTCCCTGTAACCATTTATTGTTCCCAGACAGAATTACCTATATTCCTCATCTCCCCCTCCCTTGAAAAGGAGGGTATATAAATTTCTGGACCCCACTGGGGTATTGGGTAATCATTCCGTGATTCTCCCCAAGCGTTTGGTAAACAAATCTCTTTCTCTTATTAATCTGCCTTACCTATTGTGAGTTGACCTTTCAGCAAACCTTATGAGGCAAAAGGGAAGTTTCCCCTCACCCCCACAACACCATGAACTTAACTGTGTCCAGAATGAAACTACTGATCTTTCTCCTCAAACCTGCCCCACCCACAGCCTTCCTGACCATCTTAATTCATAACAATCCCATCTTTCAAACCAAAACCCTGGAGTCATCCTCTCCTGTGCAACATCCTAACCATCAGCAAATCCTATTGGCAATGCCCCCCCGCAACGTGGGGCCCGGGAAGTTATGTGGCAGGGAGTTGGGGAGAAGGCTATCCTTCCTGCCTTGGCATAAAACCCAGCCACACTCTGGTACCAGAGAATGAGGAGGTACCTTGAGGCAGCACCCTTTGCATGGAATGGGTGTCCTCAGATGAGCAATGGCACTGGTGAAACTTCATGCAGCTCTGTGGACAATGGATGGGACAAGAAATTAGAGCAGAAGAGGAATAACAAGACAGATGCCACGTGAGGCTGCAGCTGACAGTCTGCTTTGTGAGCTGCTACTTTGGGTGTGCCCAGAAGTAACTAAGGACACTTGGGGATGGGGAAAAGGGCTAATTTCCACTAGGGCTGGTGCCAGGAGGAAAATGCAAACTGCCTTTATTTTGTGGGTACTGGCTAGTCAAGGTCTTTGGGGTTACAGGTAGATAACTCCAAATATGTATGATGGGGATTTGAAAATATTAAACTACTGTATTTTTTTTCCCTCTTAAATCACATTACTTGGCATCCTGTCACCTCCCAATCTGAGCCATAGGCCTTTCTGTACCAGGAAAGGAGAGGCTGTGCACCTCTAGTCCAAAGAAGTAATTGCTTTGGGTTCCAAAGATGATTTTCTTGAGGCCTTAGCATGGGGTGACCAGACATCCTGGTTTGCTGAGGAGAGTCTCATTATATAAATACTTGTGGTTTTGGCGTTATTATTAATACCAATCCATTTTACTATCAAAAGTTATCTCAGTCTGGATCATAAATTATAGAGTCACCCTACCTTAGAAGATAATGGTTTTGAAAGCCTTTTGTTGAGAGAAAAAGAATTTTCTAAGTTCCTTTAACATTCATTCACAAATAAAGGGTGAGGTCTCACAAAAAGATAATAAAAGTTTACTATAAATCAGGAGCAGAAAGAAATCAGGGCCCAAGGTAGAATAATGATTCTTTTTTTTGAGACAGAGTCTTGACCTGCTGCCTGGGCTAGAGTGCAGTGGCATCAGCCTAGCTCACAGCAACCTCAAACTCTTGGGCTCAAGCAATCCTCCTGCCTCAGCCTCCCAAGAAGCTGGGACTACAGGCATGCACCACCACACCTGGATAATTTTTCTATTTTTAGTACAGACTGGGTCTTGCTCTTGCTCAGGCTAGTCTTGAACTCCTGACCTCAAGTGATTCTCCCACCTCGGCCTCCCAGAGTACTGGGATTACTGGCCTGAGCCACCTCGCCCGGCCTCCAGCTGGATTCTAACGTACATTAAAGTTCGTGAATCACTGCTCTAAAGAGACTGTTTAAACACACAAACATGAGGCAACATCATTGGCAAGTCTAAGTCTCACCCTACTTCTCCCCACCCAGTGTGGTAGAGGATCATGAAGAAAATTATGTCCCCTAAGGGGAATGGAGAACTACATTTTCTTTACAAACCTGAATGATGGCTATGTTATGTTTGATGCAGAGCCTGGACTTATGAACAATCCTCAGGCTCATTCCTTATCCACACTTCCAGCTTGACACTTCTAGGTCCCTCAAGCTCTCCAGATGCACCATGTCCTGAATTAAGCTCTTTGTTCTTTAACTTGTTTTCCTTGGTAAATAGCACCACCATCCTCCCACCCGGTCACCTAAAGCCAGCAATCTGGGGGCTGTCCTTGCCTTCCTACGTTCTCACCCCGCACCTCTGAGTCACTGGAGCTTGTAGTTCCATTTCCATTATCTCTCTACTTTCTTCTAGTAACATCCCTATGGCGTCTCCCAAATGGCCTCTTTGCCTTCAGTTTCACCCCAACCCCCTTCCATCCATCCAATCAGATATGCAGTGACCATTCTTCCTCCCTGCTGAAACTCCTAGAAATTGCTTTTGACCCCAGGTAGTAGAAATTTGGCTATATTGTTTAACTACATAATTTATTTTTACCATGTGGTGAAAAGTGTCCAGATACGTAACATACTACCAATGACAACCATTAATGATTTCTCATGAATCTTACAGCAATGTGCATTGACAGAATAAAGTTATACAATTTCAAGATTTTGATATTTTATAACTGGGCCTAAGCACAGTGCTTTAAAAAAAAACCCAGAAACTCCCCAAGTGATTCTATTGTGCAGCTAAGGTTAACAAGCACTGCACCTGGCCCAGGTGCGTTTGATTCACAGCTGTGTCAGCTTGAGCTGCCTTGAAAAAAAAGAAAGAAAAGAAAAATGATTCACAGCTGAGGTCTAGAGAGAAAATCTAAGATGATTCCCAAGGAAAGTCAGAAACCAGGCTGGAACTGCTAAACAGATAGCATATGACACAGGTCATTGCCAAGATGATTAAACATACAGTGAACTTTCAATTACAGTTTGCAAATTTCTAATCCCAGGCTGTTCACTACTGCTTACTAACAACCTAAATTAATTTTTATATTTTTCCCTCTCCCACTTTCAAAAATGTCTCAAGATACTTCATGATTCTTTCTCCTTACGGTGTTTCTTTATTGGTAACAGCTTTTGGTTTTTGTTATTTACTTATATTAAATATATGCAGGTAGGACTAACTACTACCACTTTTAACTCTTTCTAATTTGCTCCCTAGTTATTAGTGGCTGTGTTTTCTTTGAATCAAAATACAACTCCCTCCTTGTACTTTGCTTCTTCTGGATTTCACCTAGTTCTGACATTTTCTTATAATTCATATGAAAAATATGATGTTTTGGGAGGACCCTGGAGCAAAGGCCTTGGAGATAATCCCTTGTGACATGTGATATAAAGGAGATGAACAGAAACCTACCTATTTGCTGAAAATAAAAAGGAATCTCCTTGGATCACAGAAGAAAAAATAATTTAGAGAAAGAGAAAGTTGAGATAAAGGGGAAAACAGAAGAATGAGTCCTAAGAAGGAAGAGGAGGAAAGTGAAAAGAATGGAAATTGAAGACTGGATTTCTGGTCTACCTTTTCGCTCACCCTTTAACCACAGAAGTCCCCAAACACAGATTTTCATTCTCAGGAATGCTGGAATGACACATCATAAGCTGCTTAGTCATCTGCACCTGCTGCCATCTGATCTGAGGCATCTATAGCACCTCATCATTCCTGACACAATCAGACAGTCTCTCCGGATTACATGTGCCACATTCTGACTGCCAGTTTTAGCCATTTTCCAGGGTTGAAGACTAATCAAGCTACTTTAGGATTCTGTTGACTTCTTGGAGACTCTCACTGGAAATTGGCCTGGTATAAGAGTGAACTTTTCAAGAATTACATGTCTGAGTCCCATGGTCACACCCTGGTTTGAAACACATGGACTCTGTCATTAGATTATGGGGCAGGAGCACCCCAAAGACACAACATCCAGGTTGGAATGAACAGGCCTGCCCCAACATTTGCAGGGTTGCGAGAAGAACACAAAATAGAGTCCCTCATACCATATGCTAAATATTTAGATATAATAAATCATCATAACACAGCTAAATAAACTATCTTCCTGCCCTAACAAACATAGCTTCATAAAGACCTGGAAGGCAAGTTCAAATTTGGAATTCTTGGACTTCTTTGGGTTCTGTGTAGGAAGGTGGCAGTTGAAGGTGGCTGCCTGCCCCAGCTTTTCCTCCTTTCCCCACTCTTGGCTCCTTGTCCCAGGGGAGGGGCCTATTGCCAAGCCTAGCTATGTACCCCTGGTGGCACAATCCCTCCTTGGCCTGTTCAGGATCCTAAAAACAGGATCAGGGCTATTTGGGCAGGGAATTCCAGGGTCCTGGGTACTCAGTTAATGTTCTAGAACAGTGGTACTCAAATGGGGGCCATTTGGCGATTAGGGTATTACTGGCATGTAGTGGGCAGAGGCCAGGGATGCTACTGAACATTCCACAATGTACAGGACAGCCTCCACGACAAGGAATTATCCATCCCCAAATGTCAATAGTCTCAAGGTTAGACACTCTGCATTAGGAGGACAGAAATAACTGTTAAATATTGCATAGTTAAATTCCTGAACCCTGTTCTAGAAGAAGTGAGGTTCTGGGTAGGAGTGCCTTTTTGGCTTCAACAGATTCTTTTCCCCATGGGAGATGTTGCCTGAAGAGGGACAGAATAGGGCCCTCTGAAGTATGGGGTCCAGGGCCAAAGACCTCCTTGCCTAAATGTGAGGATGGTCCTAGGAAGGAACGTCAGAACTCATCTAATGGTGCAGGACACGAAGGCCTTCCATGGTCCCAATAAAGCGTTTGTCTGAATATCTCAAAAGAGGAGTAAGTCACTGTCCCAAGGCAGCTTTTTGTATCTGTGGGCTGCTTCCTTGGCAAGTTTACACTGAACTGAAATCTGCCTAACTTCCTGGGATCAAAAGAAACTTTGGCCTTGGGCAAAGGCCCTTTGGCTAGCATTTGCACCATTTATGCAACTGTCTAGCATATGCCAGTTACATGGAGAATACTAGCAAGTACAACAAGCAAAATTGCTAATATATATACTTTCCAGAGGACGACAAAAAATGTGAATGGTGTTTCTTTGATAGATGAATAGAGTCTAAGGGTCTAAATAAATTAAATATGTATCCCTAAATGTGGCTGGAGCAGCTTTTTTTTTTTTTCTTGAGACAGGGTCTTGTTGTGTCACCCAGGCTAGAGTGCAGTGGTGTCATCATAGCTCACCGCAACCTCAAACTCCTGGGCTCAAGCAATCCTCCTGCCTCAGCCTCCCAAGTAGCTGGGACTACAGGCCCATGTTACCACACAGGCTAAGGAGCAGCTTCTGTTCTTGTTTCACACCGGGCTTGAATCAAGCCTCAGTATTTTGCCATTCTCAAAACTAAATCCTGCCTATGGAGTAGTAGGGGGAAATGCACATTGTATTGAGGAACTCATGGGGTGATGGGGAGCATTTAAATTCCACACAGCAAACAAAACAAACCACCAAGAGGCATAGCTGAACTCCCTTTGGTCTGTCCCTTCTTGGCCCGTCTGAGTCTTCCTGTGGCTTGATGTTTCTCTTTAGGACACCTTCCTCATTTCCTCTTTTGAGTCAAGTATGTCCAGCTTTTGCCTCCAATTTTCATACTTCACTAGGCATAAAAAAAGGCTGCTGGCAAGTCAGAGGCCTCAAATTGAGGTCCCAGACTGGCAATGACTGGGCCAGTCTTGGGAACAAGTCAGGAAGGCAAGTTCTGGGTTCCCTTCCCAGACCTACTGGGTCAGAAATGCAGCAATCTGTGGTTTACCAAGCCCTTTAGGGGAGTCTAACGTGGCTTTGAAGTTAAGCGAACGTCACCTTCTTCTCAGGCAACAGTTCAGCCACCTCTGTGGTTGTTCAGGTACCCCGGTGGGGATGGAGGATGAACACTCTTCCCCCTACTCTATTCCGCCCCTCCCCACCATGGTTTATCAAACTCTTCTAATAAAAATGTGTGTTGGGGGTGGCGGGTGGAAGGCGAGGAGATCTCTTATTCTAAGAGCACTTCAGCATATTGTTGCAGACAGATACATATTTACTGTAAAAATAAGTCTAAGGGAAGAATATAAGTAAAAGTTTAATTCTTACTCCTGAAAGGTAATCAGTCTCCTATATATCTTTCCAGACATTTCTGAGCACACAAGTAAACATCTGTTGACACATTTTTTAAAAAACACAAAAGTAGTTTGTACTGTTTGCTCATTTCATAATGTTTTAAAAATATTTTTCTTGAAAGGTAATATTTATCTCTCCTTTTGTATGTAGGTCTCGTAAATTATTTAACCATTCTACCCTTCTCCTTGAGTGTTGTCGCCCCAGAGTCAGACAAAAACACGAGAGATGCGCAGAAGCCAATCAGTTACCATTCTGGTATCTGTACGGTTGTGGCCTTGCCAAACAGGAAAAATATGAAAAGGACACTGAATTCTGCTAACCAAGTAACACTATGTGCTAAGGACTAAGAAAATGGCAGAGGAGAAACGGTGGGTGAGATGTACCGACTTTACACACCATCAGAAAACCAAAAAGCAGGACAATAAAAAAATGAAAACTACAAAAAGCATCCATCTTGGTGCGTCCCAATTTCTAGATAACAAATGAGACTCTAGGACCAAAGTCCGTCATAAATCTAACGACGTTTCTAGACAAAGTGACTTCAGATCTTCAAGACGTACCACGTATACCTCATTTTCTCAATTTCGTGTACTGTAATCGCGGACTACACTCTTCGGGAAAGAAAGCACGTTTTTTTCCGGCGTTTCGGGTTTCTGGACCTTTCGCCGTGGCGGGCGGGGGGTGGGGGGGCGGCGGCGCGCTGCTCCTTGGCCCCGCCCCTGGGCTCTCCGACCACTCGCGTCCCGAGGCTGCCGCAGGCGGCGAGCTAAGCGCGCGGGCGGCGATTGGTTCCGGGCCAGGTGGGCGGGGCGCGGAGACCTGGCATATAAAGTCCCAGCGGCGCCGCTGAGCGGGTTTGCGTCGCCGTCTCCTGCAGTGTTTGTTTCGTCCTTGCAGGCTCTCTGAGCCCGGACCCCCGCGTGTGTCCCGCGAGTCATGACGTTGAAGGCTGTGTGCGTGTTGAAGGGCGACGGCCCTGTGCAGGGCACCATCCACTTCGAGCAGCAGGCAAGGGCCGGGGCGGAGGCCCGTCGCGAGGCTGCACCCACGCACCTGTGCAGGCAGCGGGCGGCCGGCCGGGCCTGGGCCGCCCTCGTCACACCCCCGCCGCGCCCGCCCCGCTTGGTGCCTTTGCCCCGCGGCGGTGCGGCGCCCGCTAAGTGCTGAGTCACCCGGCGGGCGGGGCGCGGTGGTGTATGACCGAGGCCGCCGCGGGGCTGGGCCTGGGCCTGCTCCTGGGCCCGGGCCTTGGCGGGAGTGCGGGAGTGGAACGCCGAGGCCTGCCCCGCGGGTGCATGCTGCGGCGGCGGCCGGGGAGGGGTGGGGACGGCCGGGCTGCCGCTTCGGGGTCTGTGGGCCTGCGTGGACACTTCAAGTGTTGGAAGCGGCCGAGGTCCTTCCTTGCCTGGTCTGTTCTTGCTCCAGAGGGTCCTCTGTTACCGAGTTGCGCAGTCCGGGGCTCATCCCGCCCTTGAGATCCGGGGTGGCGAGTGCGCCGGGGCCCGCCTGCGCGTCGTCGCATCCCTCATGCCTTTGCGGCTGCTTTTCCATCCTGTGCGCTCTAGGTCTCGGGTCTCCGTTTTTGTACAGCTCTCCAGCTAAGAATGTTTTTTAGGGTTTTAAAAGTCTGTGAAAAACAATACGCAATAGGGACCATATGTGGCACTTTGCAGGAAAGTTGGCTGGCCCCTGTTCTAGGTCATGGTCAGGCTGCAAGGGCAGAGAAGATGGCTTTGGACAGAGATGTTTTTCTCCTTCGAAGCGCCAAAAGCCAGCAATCTGACCCTTTTGTTTGGGATTTTCCAGGGCAGAGATTCTCAACTCCGGGTGCACAGTACACTTATTTGGGGAGCTTTTAAAAAAATACAGAGACTAGGGCCCACCCCCAGACAAATTACATCAAAATCTGTCCCAGTGCAGTCTGAGCATTGCTATTTTTTAAGTTTCCATAGTGATTTTAATGTGTACCTAGTATTGACAACTGTTTGAGGACAGCGGGTGGGGTTTGGATTTGGAATTTAGGAGACCTAGATTTTCCATTACATTGAATTGGCACTTAACTCTGTTATTGGATCATTTCTTCAACCAAATGCTCTGCAGAGTGGCTTTAAAATTGCTCTGCCAGTGAGCAGGTTGCTGAGGTGGTCAAAGACAAACTACTGAACACATCTTGTAAAATAAAGTATTCAGAAATATATTCAGAAATACTATCAGTAATATTGCAAAACAGATGTGTTGCAAGGAATGTACTTTTGATAAGACTGTCCTCAGAACTTTAAGGAGGTTACCAATTGGTGGAAAATTGTACTTAGTTTAATAATCATGAGACAATATTTAATATGTGAATGAGATTTAGTCTTTAAAATGGTTTACAGAAATGTGAGAGGACAGGAACAGTATCTGTGAACAGTCTAAGTATCTGTGAAATTTACGTGAGGGGAGAACTTATATTTGAGTTTAGGTTTTCTTTAATTGGTCTCAAAATTTTCTGGAAAAGGTTAACTTTGGCATTTGACTACATTTTGCTGTTTCATTTGTCAGACATTGTTTCGCTGCCTTTCTTCTCCCACGTGATTCGCCAACACTAGAGTGTCTCAGAAGCCTCTGAGGAATTCCCTCCCCTATAGCCTTTGAGAAGCCATTCGGGAACCCAGGTTCCTCTGCAGCTTGTGTGTTTCCTTCTTTTGAGCTCCAAACTTCATTTTGGTGATTTCCCTTGTACCTGATGTAGCCCCTTAGGTAGTTAAGCATTACAGCTTTCCAGAAATGTAGATGTAATCAATTGGCTATAAACTGTCTTTGGTTTGGCCTATTCAGTGTTTAAAATTTTGGATTAGTTGCCAACTTTTAAACATCAGAATTTTCACCTATAATCCAATTTTCCTAGCCTCTCTTGAAAAATTGGGAGATCGCTCATATTGGAGATCTGCTCGTACTGAGCTTTCATTAGCCCAGGACAGCACTGTGCTAGAGCAGTGTACATTGTTTTTTGCTTCCCAGGCCTGTTTACTGCTTTAAGGTACAGTCTGGTCCCAGTAGGGTTGAACCCAGCTTGCTTTTGAACAACTACTTGTATTTGCAGTATGCAAATATCCCTTAAATGGAGATTTGAAAGGACCTGCCCTTTTTGTTTTTGTGCTCTTTATAACATAGCGTTTTGAGGGACAGCATTCATAATTGAGTTTTTCCAGAATTAAATATTTAAAAGAATCATAGTATCCTCAAAAAGAAAAGAAAAAAGGGCAGCAATTGCCAGAATACTTCCTTTGAGCAGTGGTATTTTCCAATGGAAAGGCAAATCTTAAAGGCTAATGCCTCTTGTAACTGTTGGCCTTGCCTATTTAAAAACAAACCAAGCTAAAAATAGACACTAGCACATGTATTACTGTGGTGTGGATGGTGTGTGTACCTTATTTTAGTCCTAAGCTCTCTTTGTAGTTTCATAGTACCTCCCTTGATTTCTGTGTGTACCTGCACGGCACCGTTACCTGTCACCCTGGCCTGCATGGCAATACTGCTTTAGTATTTTTATTGTCTTTTTTTTTTTGTTAGAGGAAAGGTTATCTGGGTTTCAGTGCCTAAAAAGATTTCAGACAACAGTACCTCTGGTTAGACTAAAATTGGTAGTACCCCCAGGGTCAGTGGGATAGAATATTTTTTGGCTACTAATTAAAAATATCTATGATGGAAGCAAACAGCCACCGAGGAGACAGTGGAGAATAGGGGTCCTAGGGAAGCCAGTTGGACATTTTCAGGGTGCCTTTTCATTTTTTTAAGGCAAGTCTATATGTTTGCATTGGCTGCATAAAGAAAAAGCAAGGTGCTTAAAAGACGGTATGATGAGACACCTTTTGGGTTAAAAATTTTGAAATGTGCACATAACACTCAGCATGTACAAATATGACCTAGTCAAAAGTATTTGGTAAATAAGTACTTTTTCATATTATATATTCACTGTAAAAGAGTCAAGACAAAGTATATAAACCTGACATTTTGGTACTTACTATGCTTGCCACTCTGCCAGGTGCTTTTAATATGCCATTTAATAATGATGCCTGGCCACAAGGTGCCTGTGCTTTGAGTGCCAGAACAAGATTACCGTCTCCGTTTCCATAGGGATACAGGCCTAGAGCAGTTAAGCAGCTTGCTGGAGGCTCACTGGTTGGAAAGTTGTGGGCCTGGGGTGTGCACACGGATTTTTCGACTCCCAATTCCATGTTCTTTTCACTCTGTGTGGTAAAGGTAAATCAACTGTTTCCTTTGTCGAGAAGCACTTGTTCTCTCAAACTTCATGCACTTTTCTTTGAATAAAGGAAAATGGACCAGTGGTGATAAAGGGACGCATTACAGGATTGACCGAAGGCCAGCACGGATTCCACGTCCATCAGTTTGGAGATAATACACAAGGTGGGTGTTCTGCCGCTCTAGTGACTCATACTTGTTTGACCTAGTACAATAAACAGGACTGAGTAAAGTAACCCCTAAACATTAAAAACCCACAATTTTTTTTTTAAAGAGGTCAAGTTAAAAAGACTATTAACATCAGCCTTAAGGAGTTTAGCCATACACTGGTCTTTGACTCTTACGTGGAAATGGAGAGGAGGAGTTGATATTTTTTTGTAGTGATTATGGCTTGATTATATAAGAGGTTTTTTAAAGAATGCAATAGACATATAGAAAACAAAAAGTAAAGCTCCTTTCTTACCTTCTGTAATGATCCCAGGGGTTTTTGAGCTGGAGTTTGAGGGTGGTGCTTCAAGCACAGGGCCTGCATTTACTTGCATTATGCTGTATAAGAATAGCTCCACACCCCAACACAAAATCTTAGTGGGGAAAAAAAAGTATGATGCAAACTGAAGAGAGCAGACTGTTGGTGCTTTCAAATAAGTTTCATTTTCATCATTTGGGATTAGAAGCAAATTAAAAGTTTATGGGTTAAATTGCATTTAGTGATCTTTTGCCATATTTGAGTAATGTTCTGAACTTTGTGTTTACGGACTTCTTATGATGAGAACTTTGTTCATTTTACTAGAACTTGTTTTTAATTTTGCACAATTTAGTTCGAAATGGTGATTTAATGACCAGATTTGATCCATTTCAGTAATTACTAACATTCTCCAAGTTGCTTCTTGGTTTTTACTGCCTCTGGTTTGGGAGGTACTTGCCCTGTAGCTTTGACTTGCTAGCTACTTCCTATAACCTGCCTGTCTGTCTTCTGTGTGGGACTCCTGGAGAGGGAAAGGCAGGGCTGCTGAGTGAAGAAAGCCGTGTCATGCAAGGACCTTCTGCACTGTGGCAGTTGTGTTCTGCGTGAATGGCATCCTCTGGTGCACAGGAGTGCTGTTTATACAGAATGCAGTTGGAGTGCCATCCCCTGGAGTTGTGTGAGGTAGCAGCCTTGACCCTTGCACATAAGATGCTGTGTTAATGTTCTACCTGCACCAAGTATAAAGCGCACAGACAGGAGAGCTGATTGGTAGTATGTTGCTGGGGAGATAAATTTTTTGTAGTTAAGGCATGCTACTTTCTTAAAAACTAGGGTCATAATCATGGGATTCGAATAGTAGAACTGTTGAGGATCAAGTCTGGTTCCCTTATTTTACAGTGAAGAAGCCAAAACCTAGAGAAGGGTGCTAGCTTTACTAGTGTCAGACAGTAGTTAGAACTAGTCTCTACTGCCTGCCCCGCTGTGTTTATACCAAGGTGTTGCTTAGCCCGGAAGTCATGATGCAGGTCAGTGCTTTTTCCATTGGAGGTTTCAGCAGTGTTTCTTTTTAGAATGTATTTGGAGTTTTGCTTTGTAATTTAGCTGCTTATTTATTTTTTTGTAAATAGGCTGTACCAGTGCAGGTCCTCACTTTAATCCTCATTCCAAAAAACATGGCGGGCCAAAGGATCAAGAGAGGTGAGCAACAAGATGCTTAGCTCTTATAATAATGGCAGTGGCTTTTTGGAATCCATATGGTAGGTCCACTGCTTGTAAATCGCATGCTAAGATAATTGAGTGTTCTCCACCTGTTTTTTGAAGTTGTTAACTCCCATGGAACCCTGCACCCCGAAGTGCTGGAATTGCTTACTCCCTAGGCTATTGAGTTGACAAATGGGGACACTTAAACAATTTGGTTTTGGAGCATTTATTGAATATAGAACTAATACAAGTGCCAAAGGGAACTAATACAAGAAATGTCATGAGTAACAGTACTGTCAACCACTAGCAAAGTAAATCATCATTGTGAAACATAGGAAGCTTCTGCAGATAAAAATATGATATCGAAAGCTAGTTGAGTCTCCATTTGTGTGTGTTTTCTGAAAGCCTTTCAGGAAAATATTAGATTTAAGGACAAAGAGTTTTATATATATATAAAACAGAGGCCTAGGGGCATAGCTTTCTTAGCTGTGCCAATAATTAACAGCCATAACTCAGTAACTTAGAATTTACCCTTTGGTACTTTACTTCTGAAATTAGAGGTGTACTCCCCATCTCATGACTTTTCCAAGAGCATTACTTTATAAACTTGAAGCCTTGTTTGAAGAGCTGTGTCTAGAATGTCTAGCTATTTGTTTTTAAATGTTTCCAAAATTTTGTGTAAGTGGATGAGTGGATCTTATTTGATATATACTGTATACACTTTTTAGCCCACCCTTGTGTACTTGACTCAGTCAATTTTTAATTTAGCTCGTGAACTGACTGTCCAGATGTTAAGTGGAATCAGTCCTAATTAATCTGATGCTTTTTCATTCCACGTTAGGCATGTTGGAGACCTGGGCAATGTGACTGCTGGCAAAGATGGTGAGGCTGTTGTGTCTATTGAAGATTCTCTGATCTCGCTCTCAGGCGAACATTCCATCATTGGCCGCACAATGGTGGTAAGTGTTCATACAAAGGATATGCATAAAATTTGTTCTAACTTATAGTTATGTATCTTTTTAACGACTTCACGATTATTACTGTCCTGGTTTCTAAAGATCCAGATAAATTGTAGTTCAGATTGGGAAAACCAATTTTATTAGATGATTACAGTGAAAATGAAGTATTTCATCTAGGCCAGTTAAGTAAGAACACTGTTTTGCTAAGATTAGCAGTAAAAAGCAGGTTGCATTTGATATTAGATCCCAATTGGGAAAACAGTAGTCTTTAGTTTTAAAATGGCCAGGTTTTCTTGCCACAATTCAGTTTCCCCCTTGTAGCTGAATAGAACATTTTGTTAAGTTTAAAATCTTGGATGGACTTCAATATTAATGTTCATTCAAGTCTGCAGGTTGTCATTAGTTGTTTACCACGAGGGAAGCGGTTGCCGTAAGTTACTCTGTGGAGGTACATCTGGTTCATGCAAAGCACTGAGTAGTATAGGCTCTCTTTTGTCTACTTTGGGGGCAGTTAACGTTCAGTAGTCACTTACTTTCATTAACCCTTTATCCTTAAAATTGTCTTCGGCTATAATTGTGAAGCAGAAAAATCATTTATAAATGATTTCATACATTTTAATGAACAAAATTTAAAATACTATTGCTAAAGCATTTAAAATAGTTTTAGGATTACCTCTTATTTATAGGCCTGTAGTTCATTAGGCATGACATTTTGATAGTTTTTTTGGTACACTTTCACTTTCTTTTTAAAGCAATTAAAAAAAAGCGGCCAAAGAAACTACAAGGATGGCTACTTGAAACTAAGGTTACTATAATTTATCATGGAGGATTAAGACCAGCATGTGGTAGCCTGTAACAGATGTTTGGGTTTTTTAGTATTTCATTTAAAGATAGCAACACTTACCTAGTTTTTAAAGGTAACATGTCTGTACCATCAAGAAAAAGTAAGTAGTAGTTTCTACTTTTGAATTACTAGATTAAATGTAGTATTATTTCCCTACTAGTAGGATTATTTTAACATGTTATTTTTCTAATATGATGAGGTTCTTAAAAATCTTTTGGGTATTGGAAGAGGTAATTACGTGATAGCTCAAAGTTATATGTTCTTAACATTTTTTAAAGGTCCATGAAAAACCAGATGACTTGGGCAAAGGTGGAAATGAAGAAAGTACAAAGACGGGAAATGCTGGAGGTCGGTTGGCTTGTGGTGTCATTGGGATCGCCCAATAAACATTCCCAAGGATGTGGTCTGAGTCCTAGTAACTCATCTGTTATCCTGCTAGTTGTAGACTGTAACTTGATAAACATTAAACACTGTAATCTTAAAAGTGTAATTGTGTGACTTTTTTTAAATTGCTTTAAGTACCTGTAATGAGAACTGATTTATGATTACTTGGACGATTTGTATAGTTTTATAAAACTCATTATCAATTAAAATGTCTGTTTCAGTGATCTCCATATTTTGCCAGACTTAATCACAGATGGTTATTAAACTTAATTGTCTGAATTTCTTCAATTCTCATTCAAGCCTGTGAATAAACAACCTGTATGGCACTTATTTTGAGCCTATTAAAGTGTCCAAATTTAAATTCTACATTAGCTCTGGTATTTATATAGAGCTTGAATGGAACAGATTAAATAATATTAACTGTTTCATAGCATTGTAGTGTATTTTGAAAATGTTTTAAGTGGGACCATCAAAATGTATAAATTTTTAGCAGCTTTTAGCCAAAACTAACCCACACTTTGAACTTAGACAAATAGGTTGTCCTTTGTCAGCTTTAGGTTATTTTCCCTTAGTCTCTTAGCATTTTGGTTCATGAAGTACCTGTTTATTTTAAAAAGTAGATGTTATGGTTTAAGAGAGCCATTTGGTAACTTTTAGTGAACTTGTAAAAGGCAAGTTACAGCCTCAGCTAAGAATAAGATTAACTTACCTACCTGCCAGAATGGCACCTATTCTACTTTCAAAAACAGAGGTTGGCAGTCTACTTTCAGACCAGCCTTTGAAAGAAATCTATAGCACTGGAAGATGGAACCAAGGAAATGTCTGATTGTAGGTCTGGCCATTTAAATATTATAGGAATTTATACACCCAATTAGTGAAATCAAGTCTCTTTCTCTTAATGTAAATGTATATGTACCTGTGAGAGAAAGCTTTGAAATGTTAGTCTAACTCAGGTTTGACTATCTGGGTAACAGCTGTTTATTCAATTGAAAATTGTACAATATTATTTCTGATAGAGAAACTAGGAATAATCTACAGTCCCATTTGTTCCTTAATATATCATGTACTTTCTTAAATGTAGTTCAATTAGGAGAGGAATGCTAAATTGGAAAAAGACCATTTTTGGTGTTTTCAAAGTTTTAAGACTGATAAAGACCAATATGCTCACAGTAAGTGGCTAAAATGACCAGGTAGAGAATTTAAACAGTTAGATTTTCACTGATGTACGATTTGTTGCGTATGTGGGATAACTCAAGTACAGGGACTCACTCGGGATCTTTTAAAGCCTCAAGTGTAATCACACTACCAGTTAGTATTTTGCGTTTTTTCATGTGTAAATGGGGTGGTCTCAATACTTTTAATTGGAAATAAAGGCTGTAAGTCCTTGAAATCTGGATGCTGAATAATCAGATGTATGTTTCTTTTCAGAAGGATTTAGTTAGGTCTTTTAGACTTCTCAGTGGGCCAATGTAAAACTAAGGACAAGTTTTACAATTTAAATCCACAGATACGAAACTGGATTCTCATTTTCTAAAGGCAGGAATACAAGAACATTGCTCTAGGTATATTCTCCCTGTCAAAAACAAAGGTCTCGTAGAGTATTATTTAAAAACCAAAGTAATAAAGCAACTTCGCCTGGGGACTGAAGGCAAAAAAAAAGTTAACTGCTCGGCACACTGAAACTAGGACAGTTTAAGAATGTAATTTAAGAAAAAAGCTTCAACAAGGCCATAAATACTTGGACAGTGTAACATCAGGTCTTGGCACCGGGTAAGCCGTTTTGTGTAACAGCTTTTCTGCACTATTTCAGATATAGGCTTGATTTGGCTTTGGGCGTCTTCATGTGATAACCAAATATTTTTCCTAGTTAACCCAACAATTTGAAGCAAAAGAGATAAAGTACTTTTCTATGTGGCAAAAAGTTCAGTCTACCTCTGCCCAGCAGGAGAGTTTTAAAAAATAGTAAAGAAAAGCAACAGGCACTGTTATAGGAAACAATAGGTTGCATTGAAGTCGTTAAACATGTAAGACAAAAAGGTTTTAGGTTGCAAATGTTAACCTTGATTTCTTCCACTGTTTTGAAAAAATGGTTTTTAAAAAAAAAACCAAAACATGCAACCTTCTAAATAATACCCAGGCAACCACATAATTTATAGTACAACCTGTAACAATGGGATCTAATTGCCCTCCTCCCCAGCATAATCTCTTTACAAATTAATTAGGGTAACATTTACCACAAAGCCAATGGGGAAAAAAAAACCTTAAATGAATTGCAAACACTAACAAACTTTTCAGTTAACATTAAAACAACTTAACCTTTATCTTATGACTGAAATGCTAAAAATCAAAAGTATTACGTATGAAAGTGTTTGAGAGTAACTACATAAAAATGTCTATTTTGCATCAAATAAGTCTAATTTAGACTCCAATACAGTATCAACAGCTCAAACTTTGATGGTGAACAATCCTTTTCCACCTTAATGCAGCGTAGAAGAATAGCACACATTAAAGTTTGTTACGAAAATAGAGTTTATTAAAAACATCCCTATTGTTTTGAGGAGCTTTCACCGTTACCTTGTCTTAAATTAAAAAAAAAAAAAAATAGAGAGCACTTCTAATTACGATTTGTAAACTTTTTAAAGTCAAAACTTTTAAAAAGTTACAGCAAAAAGGGTAATATTTATTCATATTTTCAGTATTTTTTGTTATTTTGTGGCTATTTTTAAATAGAAGGGAAGCAATCAAATTGCTTACAATTCCCCACCAACTACCGCGGGGCTGTGATATAGCAGGAGCAAATATGATACAGCATCTGTACACCTCAAGCTCTACACTCCAGGAAGTGTCACTGTCACATTTTGACAAATTCCAGTCTCTAACGAGGAGCCTCTGCTGCTGAGCCAGAATCCTTTTCAGGTTCAATGGATGAGGTAGCCTCAGCAGGTAACTCTCCAGAAGGTTTTACAACTGTGGCCTCAGACTCCCCCTTATCAAGTTCTGAAACAGTGTCTACGTTTCCCACTTGGCTAATGGAAGGTTCAACGGTTTTGTTACCACCTGCCCTGTCTGTCACCTCAGGCTTTTCCTTTCCTCGGTTTTCTTCCTTTTCCCTACGAGACTCTCTATCTCTAGAATCTCTCTCTCTGTCTCGATGCCCACTAGAGCGTCTATTCCTCTCTTCCAAGTCTCTGTGCCTGTCCCGGTCAGGGCTCCTTCTTCCCCACTCTCTCCTTTCACGATTACTATTCTCTCTATCATCATTGCGGTTCCCATACCGTTCCCGGTCATTTTCCACCCTATTTCCAAAAGATCGTCTTCCAAATCTTTCTTGGTCTCTACCTGAATTGAACTGCTGCCTGTTATCATTTCTAAACTGCTGTGGCTGCTGCTGGGCTGGTGGAGGCTGTTGTGACGGTGGCGGCTGCTGCTGTTGTGGCTGTGGTGGAGGCGGCTGTTGCTGTTGCTGCTGTTGCTGTTGCTGCTGCTGCTGCTGCTGTTGCGGTTGTTGCTGTCTCCCATCTCTGTCTTCAGGACCCCCTGGGCCTGGCCCTGGGCCCCCGAGCCCTGGCATTCCACCAGGCCGAACAAAGGGGCTGTGCGGTGGGAAGGGACCTTTCATTCCATGAGGTGGAGGCATCGCAAAGCCCCCTGGTCCTGGTGGCGGACCTCTGTGCATCATGTGCGGCGGCATGGGTCGAGGTGGCATCAAAGGGAATCGCTGTAAGTGAGGTGGAGGCATTCCTGGAGGACGCTGAAGCGGGATGAGGCCGGGTCGGGCACCAAGAAGACCAGTAGATGGTGCCTGGAGCCCAATTACAGGACCAGGGGCAACTCCTTGAGTGCCTGAAAGACAACAGAAGTAAAAATGTAAATACTGCAGAAGATTGCAGTCTATTTTCAGTTGCTTCCCACGGAGCTTAAAGCAAAAAGAAATTCCACCCAGAATCTTCACATGTCATGCTGTTTGTCAGTCTACCTGCGACTAACCCAATGGAGGGCCCAGTAACAACCTAAGGCAAGCAATCACAAAGACTAATTTTTAAAGTAATAAAGGTGGAGGCCAAAATAAGCTGGAAAAGAAAATTTTAATGATAAGAGCAATTTCTGAAAAGAGTATGTCAAAATTCCCTTCTGTAGCCTTAGACGCTGTTTCACCACTCCAAATATTTAGAGAAGCACAACATGCTAAGCCCTAATGAGATAAAGCATGCACTAGTATTCAAGCCAAGTGAAGGTTATTGCAGGTGAACTCTTACAAAATTTTACACTCTGATTCTAGGTCTCAAATTCGACTTACTACTAGAAAAAACAAGGTCACTAACCTAGAAAAATCCAGTAAAGAGGAAGGTCTCTCTGATTCCATGCTACACTTAAGTCCATATTACAATGCCTCATGTAGTTACTATGCAATAGGCACCATTTAAACACCAATGTTTATAAAACAAGGATCCACACACAAATGAAAAGTTTATTTTTACAGTTCCTTTTTCAAAGCACAGCACAATGTGTAACCTGCTAGGCCAACATGACTACTGAATAATGCTGAACGTCCAGCCATTCACCTTCCATCCATTCGTCCAAAGGTGGCAAGTCTGATAAAGCTAGTGCTGTTGAAAGTAACAACAATTTCCTCATTTTATTTTCACATTTACACAAGGGTTTGCTCATTGTGGTCTAAGAGTCGCAGATGTTCAACAACCCATCATTTAAATCATATGAGAAAGAAGTAAGGATTTGTGTTTTGGTTCACCACTTAACAGGAAAGCACTGGCAATTTATTTATCTGAAAATATAAGTATCACAAGGCAAATACTATGACCAAAAGGAGTTACTCTGATAATGGAAAACGTTCCAGACATTGTCAGAATATGCTATTTACCTATGTACTGCAAAAAGGCCCTTGAGCAAGTTATTGGTTAGGACAATCAGTTGGCAATGGTTAAGAGAAATGCTCTCACACATAGGCAAATGACCCAATACTTTAGTACTAAGTATTTTCATCTCTTTTTTCCCCAATATCACGTTATTTTAGGTTTATAACTTGGATCAACTTCTCACCCACTTTAGCAAACAGATCTTGCAATGTTTCTAAATTTTCTGTATAAACAATACTAGTATGATAAACAAGAATTTCTACTTCAGTTTTTGCTACTCACACCATGTGGTCTAACATTACTCTCTCAGAGTTAACCACTAAAGAGGAATTGAAAATGTATGTAAACCACTTTATAACTCTTAATACGAAGACTCATCAGCTATGGTATTTACTTTAATAAAATACCTTCTTTTAAATGCTTAAAGAGAAATACATTATGTCTGGTGAAATATAATCTTACTCATGAGTATGCTGGATATGTGCCTCAGTATTCTGGTTTATAAAATGGGCATGGTAATAAATACCTGCCACTTGTTGAGATCAAATGGGATAAAATATGGAAGAGTAAGCTCAGTGCCTGGTTAACTGCCGAAATTATTGTCCTAATACATCTATTTAGAAAGGTGACAAACAACCTAACACTAAATATTTGACTTTGCAAAAACACATTTTTCATTTTTGATAATTAAGATCTTAATTAATTCCTCCTGATTCCCCAATACTTACCATAGTTTAAAGCTAAATACTTTAGTAGCAGGGAAGAATGTAAATATACTTTCCACATGCCAGGTATAAAGTTGGGAAATGCTAATTACTACAGCAAAAGCCAGAAATTGTGAAATGGATAAATTAGGTGATAACTTTGTCCCTTCAGACTCTTCACACTTTCTTTAGGACAATCTGAGACAACAAACATATACAGGACCACCAACATCTGTGGACTTTAATTCAAAACAAATAACAGAAAATGTGCATACCCAGGTATAGCCTCTTTTAATAGTTATTACATAGAAGCATCTAAAACAAACTGAACTTTACTTTCCCATCAGTTTTTATTAGGAAAGGGTTTCAAGGACTAAAATGACCAATGTCTACTGTTATGGAGGTCAGTGTAGTACACCCCAGTGCCTACCTGTAAGTTCAAGGGGCCATAGCAAAATTTAAAATAACATTAGAAAATGGGAGAGGGAGGGTCTCAAAGCATCTTATTAGAACTAGAATTTGTGATTCCATGCTACACTTAAGTCCATATTAAAATGCCTCATGTAGTTACTATGCAATAGGCACCATTTAAACACTAATGTTTACAAAACAAAGATATTTGTTTTGAGATGAATCTTCAAAAGGAAACACAGTGCAGGGCAATGGGAAGGTCCTATTCCTGATTTCCCCATGATGACTTGGCTTTCTCAACTATCTGACAGTGTCCAAAAGGATACAAGTCCATCTAAACCTTGTACAGAAGGGACAAAATGGGCAATGATTATAACATATAAACCTCAGTCTGTAGGACCACATCTCTTAGGTCCTTTATAGCATATATTTGAGGGTGTCTATAGATTGACTTTACAGGGTTAATAGTTACACTGATCATATACTTAAACCTCCTATAAAGCACAGTATTTTTTTAATGAAGAAAAAAATTGCCTAACTCATCTATTTCATCCATGTGGATATTTGTAGTTGAGATCTGCCAATAATACACATTCAAATACCTTCATTTGTAAATAATGCTAGAAAGATGCATCAGAGGCTCGGTCTCCTTTTAACTCTTTATGAACCAACAAAATTTATAGATTTCCCTGACAGAATATTCCCATAGTCCCAAATGACCTTCAGACCCCAGGAATTTTTGTTTTATCTGTAATTCCTTTTATCCCCCTTTGTAGTAAACACATATTGCTTTTATAATAAAAGCTACAATTAAAAATATATTAGGTGGCAGAAGCCTTTGGTAGGTTATCTAGCTGAACTTAACTTTTATTAGGAAAGCTGGCATTACGTATATACCAGTGGAGTATAGAATGAGTTATCCAGGTCAAATGGGCATTCAAAGCAGTTATTCATTTTATCTGGAAGTATGATGTACATCACTGCCAAGTTTTCTAGAGTTATAGATTTTAAAGAAACACAATTCATTCACCCATGTACTGAATATATCAACTTTACATTATTGGCTCATTTAATGGGCTGAGGATATAAATAAAACACAGTCCTTTCCTTCAAAGAGTATAAAGTTTAGTAGAAATACAAGTGTCAATTGCTGTAAAAGATGGCACAAGCTAGCATGGTGACATAAAGGTGGAACTGATAAAGACGGTGTGTGAATCTGAGTGGGAGTCACAGGGATGTCTGAACTAGGTCCTAAAGGAAGGGAAGAACAGACAAGGCCAACATGAGTAAGGAAGGACATTAACTGTCAAGAGTGGCAGCTTTTGAAAAGGTTAAGCAAGGTGAAGCAGCAAAGTTATGTTTACAGAACTTCGATAGAACAATTTCTGATGCAAACTAAAGAGAGGAAAAAATATAGATGAGGTTTACGAGGCTGAACAAGTATGTCAGGGCAGTTCAGAGGCCTTATACACCATGAGAAGGAAGCTGGATTTTGACCTGAAGTGATTTGGGAAACCACCAAGGGTTTTATAGCAGGAATGAATGATGCTGTGATTGTTTTTGAGAGATCCTTTGATAAGTAGTATACAGGAAAGCAAGGAAAGTTCCCTAGAGGAAGTTAGGCTCTTACTTCAAGAATCTAGTAGAAGGTGATGAGACCGAACTGAGCAAGGTGCAACAGATGAGGGGCACACTGAAGACATTTAGTGACCAGGACTGAATGAGTCTGAGATGAAGGGGCACAGCTCTCTGCTCTGAATGACTGAGTAGATGGAGGTATCAATGCAAGATCAGGAATTAAGGAAGAGAAGTCACTTTTGGAGACACATGACAAATTTCATGTGGTAATACTGAGAGTCACAGGGGCCTGGGCAACCTTCGTGGAAATATTCTTAAGAAGTTGATTATGTGCATACTTAGGGCTCAGAAGAGAAGAGTCATGGTATTAACTCCCCCAGAATACATGTGAAACAAAAAAGAGCTTAGACCTGGGAAAACATAAATTTCTAATATAGCAAGGTTTTAGGGCAGACAAAAAAGTGATAGCCCCGAGTGTCTGTATTCAAATTTGAGAATAGGAAATAAACTGGAGCTTAACTCAAAATAAGCCAGACTGAGTATTTCCCATGATGATCCAAAAAACAACTGTTTTACAATTAAAAAATTAAAAGGAGATGCCATTGCCATCTACAGCAAAGATATCTGGAATTATGTGAAATACAGAACAAGCACATTAAAGGGCTACAAGGGAGGTGGGGGAAGGGAGAAGGCTGCTCTCATAGTTGGAGTCTAATGTTGACCATGAAATCTCAGAATGTAGATAAGGCATATGAAAAGTACATAAATAGAACAGCTTTTTGCCAAGAAGGACCACAGAGAATATGCAATCAGGGAGACAGATATAAAACCTAAGATGTAAAAGGTCTGATTTTAAATACTGTGGGAGTGATCAATTTTTTCAACAGTTAGATGATTTCATAGGGGATGTGAAATTTAAAGGGGATCTTTAAAGAAAAACAGGGATTTGCTACGTGAAAAGTGAGAGAGGAGGGCAGAGGAAGGAAGGACAGAGGGGACGTCAGAAAAGGCGAGGAGTCAGTTCCTCTACCTCTTCTGTCAATGACCTTGTCTTCCCTTCTACCCCAGCCACCGCCTGTAGGAGGTCCTGGATGTTCACCGATAATTTCATTACTTTCAAGTTCTCGATTTCAAGTACCCTACTCTCTGACTCCCCTTCTCCTCTTTCCAGGTCATTCCCTCCGGGACTCCTTTCCCAAAACAATCTTCAATCCCACCAGGCTTATGCCCCCAACGCCCTTCATGTCTCTATGTTCCTCCTTACCTGCCTTGGAGTCCATGCTTCTCCCTCACCACAGTCACCTTGGACAAACCCCAATATTGGTTTTAAATGCAGCTCTTCTACCTAATCTGTACCTGAACGTGGCTGGGAGTTACTCCACCCCTGCAGCATGCAAACTGGTCTCATTTTATATTTTTAAACTATAACCACAAGTGCACCCTTAATTCTGGCCAACAATCTTACATTTTTCTAGTAATTCACACTCTCATGTCTCATTTATTTCACATGTTCTAGCTTCTTCTTAATCCTCTCCACTCTTAGCTGGTTTGTTTTATAACAATTTTATATTAGTAAGATAAAATTCACATAGCCTGTAATTCGCCACTTAAAGTGCACAATTCAATGGTTCACTGTAGTACATTCACAGAATTGGGCAGCCATCATAATCAACTTTAAACATTTTCATTACCTCCAAAAGAAACTCTGCATCCATTAGCCATCACTCCCTATTCCCGCCCCCCCAGCTTTCCCCTCACCCACCCCAGCCCACATAATCTGTTTTCTGTTTGTGTATTTGCCTACTGTCAACATTTCGTATAAATGAAATCGGACAATGTGGTCCTTTGTGACTGGCTTCTTCTACTTGGCGTATCTTCTCAAGGTTCATCCATTTTGTAGCATGTATGGATACATTTTTTATTACCAATAGTCCATCATAAGGATAGACCATATTTTATTTATCCTAGTTGGTTTATCATTAAAAAAATAAAGGCTTTTATAAAAAGACTTTTTCATCTACCTACCTACCACCACATCTACCAATTTACCTGTACCTGTGTCCACATTACTCCTTCTGTGACTGTGTTCCAAAGGCTAAGTCCTTTATTTGTGCCCTGGATCCAGCCCTTCTCACCTACGCATCAGCCTAACATATTCCCCTTCTTTCTTGCACCAAAGTTCCCTCACTACTTGATTTCCCAATAATAAATATGCTGTGGTTTTGTCCCCTTTTAGAAACAAGAACAAAAATAAAAAATTCCTTCACCTTCCATCTCCTTTCAGGTATTACCCAATTTTACTCTGCCCCTATATAAAGTCTCCTCAGAGATGTTCAAAATCATAATTGTATCCATTTCTTCACCTCTCATTCTTTCTTGACTCTATACAAATTGGCTTTTGAACCCATCATTCCAGTGAAACCACTTTTCTCGATGTCTCCAAGAGCCTTTATTTTGCTAAATACAGTTGGCAAGTCTCTGCTTTCTTGATCCACTAGTGTCATCTGATGGTTCTTCCCTCCCTATTCCCTGGGACTGCTCTTTACCTGTTTCCATAATACCTCCCTCTACTTTTGCATCCTGGCCCACTGGCTGTGCCTTCTCGGCATCCTTTGCCGGAGAGACAGCGTAGGATAGTGGTTAAAAGCACAGGCTCCCACTGGAGTAAGGCTATCTTGAATTCTAGCTCTGCTACTTGTAGCTCTGTGACCTTGGGAAGGTTGCTTCATCTCCATATGCTTCAGTTTCCCCATCTATAAAATGGGAATAACCTCAGAGGGCTCTAAAGCTTAAATGATTAATATATACAAACTGCTTGAAAGAGTTTCTGGCACATGGAACTACGTATGTCTTAGTTCTCAGCATAATATTCTCAACTGCTAAATGTTGGAGAATTTTTGGGCTTGGTCCTCTTACTAATTACCCTCCTTAGGTAATCTCACAGGCTCTTGTGGCTTTAAGTATTATTTTTATGCTGAGGACATCAGAATTACTTGTTTACTTGACATCTGCACCTGGGTATCAAAGTTAAAATATCCAACATTTTAACTTGATATCTTCCCTCCAAACCTACTCCTACAGATTTGCACACTTCAGGAATGGCAATTACATTCTACCAATTGCTCAGGTAAAAAACTTACGTCATTCTTGATTCCCTTTCTTTCACGCTCTATATTTAAGTAAGGCAATACTTAATACTCAGACTCCAAACACGTATCACCTCCACTGCACCAGCCCAATGCGAACCCGCTCGCATCTCACCTGCGGCAACAGCATCCAAACCCATCTCCCTTTCCACTCTTACCAACGGACTATCGTCTGTTTTCTCTATAATTGCCACGGTAATCCTTTAGAAAACACGAATCAGATCATGACACAGTTCAAAACCCTACTCCACTTCCCATCACACTGTACCCTCCTGACCCTCAACAACCTTCTCTAAACTCACCTTCTGCCACTCTGACATTTGCTCCCCCAGTGGCCACCCCTGCCCCGTGACTCCTCAACAAACTAAGTTCCCTCTCAGTTCAGGCTCCCTTACTTTGGTCTTCCCTTTACCTGAACTGCCTTTCCTCCATATTTACATGGTATACTCTCTATTCAGGTTTCTCCATCCATGACACCTCCTCAGCCGCTCTGGCCATTCCATTTAAAATAGCACATCCTACGTTACACTCTCAAATCTTCTATCCTGTTATACTCTCTTCATAGGAATATGTCCATGTGAAATTATTAATTTACTTATTATCCAAGTCCCTACTAGATTATAAAATCCAGGAAGAAAGGTTTTTTGTTCATCCTGGCATCTCTAGCACCTAGAAGGGTGGCTGGCACACACCATACTGAATAGATATACGCTGAAAGTACGAGTGAATGGTGCTTGCAGAGGTGATGAGCAAACAAGGTACCTCTCAGGGTATAAGAATAGAGGCTACAAGTTCCAGGTCTCTCCGCAGGGTGGTGAGAATCCTTCCACTGTAAACCTAGGAGGACTTAAACTTTGAGAAGGCTGCATTTTTCTTTCAACCTCCTTTTCTGTTCCTAGTTGTAGTTCCACCTTTTTTGACTTGATACCAACAGAATGAGTGTCACTGTGGCAGTACGCATGAATTTAAAATGAAATTTTCCCACGAGGAAAAAAGATTATCAACCATTCTTATCTTTTCCACCAATGCCCAAGGATTCCTAGGCATATATCTAGGAAATTTTTTTTTTTTTTAAATCAACTGTTTTCCCTTTGGATTTCAGACCTGTAGAAAACTGAAATAATAGAGTACAATCAACACATTCATCTCCTTTGCCTGGAGTCACCAATTAATAACATTCAGGCATATTTATTTTGAAAACACTCCTGAATGATTCTTACAGTAGGCACTGTGTTCTGAGAGCTGGGAAGGATGGAAAAATAAGGAGCTAGTTTTCAAAGAATAAGAAAAAGCACATTTCAGATTGTATTATACATTAAGATTATATTAAAAATCACGCTTAGCAAGAGAAATTTGAGTTTTCAATAATATATAATGCAGGTATACTGAGATAAAATGGATAAAAATATCTATTTTTAGCATAAGTGTAAACATGTTTTGATAACATCTGATATATGAAAAAAAGAATTTTAAACAATCAGAGATGGATGATTATCTTTTAAAGGTGACTCCCTGGTTTTTTGCAATGTAATGTACAATAGGCTCTGTATGATCAATTTCCCTATAGATCATTTATATTTGCTCTTTAGAATTTCAGTCTGTATACTAGTAACTAAGTATTTACTATAACTGACAAAGCCTAACGGTTAAATTAAAAATTTCACTGAGTCAATAAATTTGAAATTTACAGTTAACCTTCTATTACCGAATGAGATTATCTATAAGCAATTTTATGTTCAATGTTAGCTGGAAAAAAATCTTACCTGAAATTCTTCACAGCAATCCTTGCCTATCACAATCAATTCAGAGCCCAGAGTTTCTGCCCCTTCCACCTTACTCAAGATGTCCTTCAGAGATTTAAATTTAAGACACTCTTCAGGCTGGCATTCTATAGCAGCCTAGGAAGTAACAGCCCAGTAGGACATGGAGACAACGTGATAAGAAAGTTCAAGTTTTTGCACAAAACTTTCCCCATGTTTTGTCTGAAGTGCTTTCTGCCTTCTGAGAAAATACAGTGTTCATGCATAAGTTCATATTCAAGGCAAATATTTGTTGTGGATTAATTGCTATTTTGAATTATCCCCTATATCCACCGAACAATGTTATACACTAAGTTGAAGGCACTATAGTGCATATTTAACACTAGTGGAACATCATGCAATATTTAGAGTACCTTTTCAAATATTTGAAAGTTTTCAAAGAACACTTTTATAGGACAGTCAACAGGTTTTTTGGGTACCAAACACCTGATATATTCTTCTAGCTGGTAATGTAACCAAACAATATAGTAAAGTTCAAAATAAAAAAAATATTAAAATGCAAAACTTATTTTTAAAAAATCGGGTATGGTAATATTTTTAAACACTACTTTTTAGAATTTCTTCAGGCTTCCTTTTAGTGTTAGTGGCTAACTAGTGCATTACTAGTGGTGCTCTAATGTTCTAATTTAAATGTTGCTAAAAATTACGAGCTACAGAAAAATCATGAAATTCTAGACAGACCGGGCAGAGAAATCCAAAGCTAAGTGAAATGACCACAAATAAAATACCAATTTTAAAACAATTACTGAAATTGCTGGTAAAATTATTCATCTTCTAGGCAGTTTTAGGGATAACTACTGCATAAAAACAAGCACATCTGTTTAAATATAATTCATAAACCAATTCTGTCCACGTAACTTCTTCAGGTGTCCATATCTGGGATCATCAACTCAAATGTCTATTGAAGCTGTGCCAGGGCTGAGGTGCCTCACACCGTTGTCTAGCAATTCAGCCTGGAGGCAACCAACTTGTGACTCTTGCTTTAAACTTTGCTAACAAAAATTACAAATAGGAAGAAATCTTACAAATATCCAACTCTTATTATAAACTTCACCATCATCTACAGTAGAGTGTGACAAAAACTGGGGGAATCTCTTCATATTGATAATTAATAAATGTATTTGTCAAGAGGAGGATTTAATTTTCCATGAAAGGAATGAGTTCAACCTATAACAGTTTTTGCTTGAAAAGATATTTTGGATATACTGGTAACACAATAGAGATAGGTAACACAAACAAACTTTTTTTTGTGTATTTTTTTATTGTTTGGAACACCAAAGGAACCCAAACTTCACATTTACAATGAACTTTTTAATAAAAAATAGGCTGTACATCATATTAGAGATACAAATTATACAAAAGTTTCTGAAAAGTAAACACAGACACTTATACAGTAAAGAGAATGAACTGAATTGCTATCATCTTTAATATTCTTTCTCTCCTAAGTGACCAACAATCGTAGAATGTTGAGTTCACCACCATTCTAGCTATTTTGATGTGTGAGATTTCTTTAAAATCAATAATGAATTATTGTGCATCAAGTAATTTTATATTTTCACATTATCAGTAATGCTAAAAGAATCAAAATCTCTAAAAGGTGAAGTTCATTCCAAATTCAGTAATGTGAGCTACATCAACCTAGCTCATTACTCCCAAACTAATATGATACAGAAAACTCTTTAAACCAAACATTCCTTAAGGCACCACACTGCCTCTTCCTAGTATAATCAGGCCTCAGTACACGATTTTTGGAGATCTGTTGAACATTTGTTTGGCCCCTACTACTTTAAAAATATTGCCACATTTCAGAAGTCAAGATCCAAGAACTCAGTTAAGTCTCACTCAATGATTATCAAGTTGTGCTATTTAAATGAAATACCACTAAGACTAACACGTTTTCTCAGTAAGCCAACTAATGAAACTTTAATATGTGTGAACTTACGACCTTGTCAAATGTACCCTGAAAATATCTGAAGTAACTATGTCAAGATACATTTTTTCCTAAAAAGTTTGCTTCCTCTTTCTGCCAACAAATACAAGTTTAAAATGAATTACAACTAAATAATTACATATATATTTAGATGGGGGTCTTGCTATTTTGTCTAGGCTGGGCTCGAACTCTCTATCCTCCTGTCTCAGTCTCCTTAGAGTAGCTGGGGCTACAGCCGTGTTCTACTGTGCCCAGCTAATACAATTTTAGAATTGCAAAGTATAAATATTCTTCTCTAGGTGTTCTAAATATCATCTATGACATCTCTTACCTGTAATAAGCACCCACCCTGTGTCAGGTGTTTTATATATGTTAGCCCACTGAATCCTCATGACAACCTAGTATGTCATTTTTATTCCCCTTTACAGATGAGGACACTGAAGTTTAGTATCAACTTCTCTGCTTAAAGTTTTCTGGTCAGCGTAACATCTCCTTTTACTTAAAAGAAAACACGTGAGCACCAAGAGGAAATCTGAAAGCACCTTAGTCCTAGCATTCTATTACTTGGTTACCCCACCCTAATTACTGATCCTTTAGTACTATAACATGGCAATGTTGATTACTACATTCCTTTATCAAAATGATGAAATTGTGGTTAGTGTTCTGGATAAATCCTCCTTTATTTGCATACACACCTAATTTCTCTAAAAGGTCAAAATTCCCATCATGTTCTATTCAAGACTACTGACTCAAGGCACATGGAAGGCTTTCTTTCTTCTGGCTGGAACTACTGCTGGATTTTTGTTAAAAGTGTTTAATAAAACTTATCATTTTTATTTTATGTCAAATTTTAAACCTTTCCAAATGTGGAAAAGTCTTCCATTTTTAAATTTTGCTTCAAAAGTCACAGAGATAATCATACGAGGTGAAATATGAACAGCTCTGCATTGAAAACCACTCATCCATCTACCCTTTACTCATGTAACAAATGTCCCTCTCTCCTGGGTCTGTCCATCTGGGGGTGGAGAGACAGACACCCAGATATGTCAGTTAATAATAAATGTAAGAAAGATTTGGGATTTAATTATTTTTCTAGCAGTGTTTAGCTTACTAAGTGTATTTTTCCAAGCTTATCGACTTCTGTGTTTTGTTTCACATATTGGACACAGAGGATAAATTTATGGTCAGTGGTGATAAGAAATAAAGAGCAGGGTCTTCAAGACCTAAATGTTAAATCAGAAGCGGGCTACTTACTACTCTTCAGGGTTGTTTGAAAGCAGCGGTTATTAATCTCTTGAAGAACATGAAACCTTTTCACACTCATTCAATAAGTTTACTAAGCCCAGAAAAAAGTCCAAATACATGCATTTTTTACACAATTTTGTAAACAGTCTCAGGTGGCCTAATATCCATGGACGGTGGACTAGGAAATTCATTTCAAAGTCAACTCATAATCAAGGGTATGTGTGTGGGGGGAAGAAGGGAGAAACGTGGAGGGAAGGGGTCGATCAGCAAATTCTATCGAATTCAGATTCTGTGATTCTTGTGCAACCCTCTTAATACGAAAGAAAAAAAGTGTAACAAAACAGATCCAAAGATGTTAAGGCTCCCTGGTTGCTAGTCCAATGTTCCCTCTACTATATGATTTTCATTAGAATGTAGACCTCTCAAGCAACTTCATTAAACAAATTATTTCCCATCTTTTACGGTAACTACATTGCTACATTACTTGTGATAAATCTTAATCCCAAATCTTCTTTTACCATTACTCAATCTGTGTACTAAGGGAAATAAAATCAAGTTTATTATCAGCCTAAGCTCAGTCTTGGGGAAGGCAAAATACAATGTGCCATTTTAAAGCAAATTGATTTTTATTATAAATGTGGTACATGCACAAAATAAAAAATTCCAATACTGAATGGTACAGGTGAAAAGTAAAAGTCCTCCATCACAAACCAATGTCCCACAGTACTACCTCTCAGAGGTAACCAATGGGTTCTTTCCTTAAAAAATCTCAGATTATGACAGCAAATGTGCATACACATATACCTCTGAAAAATACAAGGGGCTCACAGGACTAGAAGACTATAACATGCAGGAAGTATTAACTCTCCATTAGGAGAATCAATGTTAATTACACTTCGCAATACCACTTCAAACATAACAAATTATTAATTTAAAAGATGGTTTACTATAACAAGTATGTGATATACTTATGACTTAAGCAAGTAAGGGTAAGCCCCTTTAGAGATAGAAACAATTTAAGTCACACCTCCCTTGATCACGGAAGTGAAGTTGTGGGTAAGGAGTAGAACAGATAAATTCCAGCAGGAGAAAACTGAGGGGTGAGTGGGAAAGCAGTACCTCAGGCTGTGCAACTACCACTCAGAAAACAATGCCATTTTATTGCAATGTATCCAAGGTGATTTCTTTGCCAGCACACAAAGACTGCTACCAAAGTCCAGGGGTTTCAAGATTGATAAAAATTGGCTCAGACAGAAAAACCTGTTGTCAAAGAAATCTCTTCAAAGGCTGGTAAGACACTAGGGTTATGTCAATCATGGACCCCGTAGCAATTCCTTTGCATAGAGACTACTTTAATCATTTTTCTATACCAAATTAAGATATGCAAATCCAAACTTTTATTCAAGACAAATAAGCATGATTTCATCTTTGAGGTTACCTCTTGGTAAAGACCAAATACACGTATTTAAGAGGAAGAGTTTCCTCAAAAAAAAATATCGGTCTTGGAGAGCATTTTACCAAAATTTGCATTGTTTTTAAAAAACCTAACTTGACAGGGGAAAAAAACTAATGATAAAAAAATCAACTTACCAAGAAGTGAAACAGGCTGGGTTACAGGAGGGGTGGGCAGATTCGTGGGTGCAGCAGGTGGCACAGCAGAGCCATACATTTTCACACTGTCACCAGACTCGGCATTTCCTCTAGCCCCAGACACCACTGTTGGAATGGGATTTCCAATAGATAAGTCTTTTGTAGTGTCTTCATTTATACCAGCGATAGCAGCTAAGGAATATAATTATATCAACATGTGAAGCTGAATAATTAATCATCTCCCCGGTCAACATTCTTCTGCCATACAATAGACCCTATTACTGGTTCACTTTCCCTCCTACCCCCAGCTCCAAAGGACAAGTGAACACAAAGGCAAAACATGCTTACAGTTTGGGATGCTTATTGGTGGAGTGTGAGGAGGAGGAATGGATACCGGTGGAGTTATAGGAGGTGGGGGTCCAGGAGGAAGAAAACCTAGGATAAGAAAAATAAGGTCAATTTATGCTGTACACCACTTCATTAAAGGCTCTAGAAGAATGTCTTCTCAAACAACTTAGTATACCTGGTGGTAAATGCATTGGGTTGAATCCTGGGCGCAAAAATGGTGGAGGAGGAGGGGGAGGAGGAACACCAGGACCAAAGCCCGGTGGGGGAATTCCCATAGGGGGTGTGAAAGTGGGTGGCTGGAGAGCACCAACTACAGGAGGACCTGGCTGATGTGGTGGCACCTAGAAGGAAAGAAAGAAAAAAAGATGAAACCACCTTCCTATTCATACAGTGAGTATATAGCAAGAAAATATCTTATTGTTGAAAAAAACAGATGTTTCTAAATTTGTGATTAGATCAATAAATTTTATTAGGTGGCAGGCAGTAGTTAACCTGTACTTACACTAACTGACACAAATCAAAGTTTTGCTCTCTACTTTATGAAAGCAAATTCGCATTATATTTTATAAGCATCTATTGGTGTTCTGATATCACATGATACATTTTAAAATGTTCCATATCAAATAACTTTGGGAACTACAGCTCTAAGAAAGGCTATCCGGCAAGTGACACAGTGGTGATCACAGGTCCTGGTCCCCTCACCCCCTCCACAGTGTGACCTTGAATAAGCTATTTAAACTCTAAAATGAACAAATGTCAACCTCACATAATTATAGGGATTAAGGGAGTTAATACATATTAAGTTTGAGTACCGGGCACTTAATAAACACCCAATAAATACTACCTTCTTTTTTGTTTTAAAAAGATCAATTTTAACAGATTAGTCAGGTTTCTTTAAATGAGAATGAATGCTGATATACACTGAATTTTGTCTGGAACCTGTACTGGAAGGACATATCCAAATGGCCAACTAAAGAGTTTGCCAACATGGGGTGTCCATTTAAAAGATATCACAGCTAAGTATTGTACCCAAAGCATGTAATTTTCTCCTTATATTGAGAAAATCAACAGACTACATACCCATTTTTGTGATAGCTCAGATTTATCTGATTCAGATTTAATGTGAGAAACTGAGGAAAGTTAAGTATTGAAAGACAAGAAAAAAATCTAGTAGATCACACATAGAACTATGGGCCAAGTACTTATAATTTTCACTAAAAGGTTATTCATTATTCAGCTATTATTATGTAACAGAAAACATCCTGAGCACTTAACATACATTATCTCATTTAATCCTCAAAACAACTCTGACATAGGAAGAACTCCAGACCCAAGGCCAGGAAAGAAAAAAATGCAAGTTAAAAAAAATGTGGAAATTTATCACTGATCAGTTTGAGCATCTCTCTTTTGTTCAGAAGATTTAGGGATACAAGTGGTTTTTGATTACATGGACAAACTGTACAGTGGTGAGGTTTGGGCTTTCGGTGCACCTGTCACCAGAATAGTGCACACTGTACCCAACAGGCAATTCTTCATCCCTCACGCCCCACCTCCAAGAAATTTGCACATTTATAGATAGGAAAATGAAGCTTAGATGTTAGATTACCCACCCAAAGCCACACTGCTTGCTGACTATAAATAATGGAGCTGGAAATCAAACCCAGTTCTACTAGAATCTGAATTCTTTCTTTTGAAGTAATATTAGTAAGTTGGTTGACTAGACAGGAAAGACTTTATATAAGAATATATCTTCTTCTGGCCGGGTGCGGTGGCTCACACCTGTAATCCTAGCACTCTGGGAGGCCGAGGCTGGAGGATCGCTCAAGGTCAGGAGTTCAAGACCAGCCTGAGCAAGAGCGAGACCCCGTTTCTACTAAAAATAGAAAGAAATTAGCTGGACAACTAAAAATATATAGAAAAAATTAGCCGGGCATGGTGGTATATGCCTGTAGTCCCAGCTACTTGGGAGGCTGAGGCAGGAGGATTGCTTGAGTTCAGGAGTTTGAGGTTGCTGTGAGCTAGGCTGACACCACAGCATTCTAGCCCAGGCAACAGAGTGAGACTCAGTCTCAAAAAAAAAAAAAAAAAAAAAAGAATATATCTTCTTCTGTGACCAGGTGTTTAGAAAAAAATTAAATAAAATAAAAAGAATATATCTTCATGTTAATTGGCATTCAACTTACAATTTACCCATTAAATAGATAAGAATCATCCATTAAAAACATTTCATAATGGTAGCACCCAAACTGAACATTAACAAACTCCCTTTCCATCAAAGGAGCTGCTTTTTAGGTATTCATCTCAGTTCTTTCAAAACATAAAAGTCCGTGAAGAATGAAGATCCAGTAAGAAAAAAAGGGTAGGCAGAATATATGAAACTCTAATAGGTTCTCACTTCATGTCTAGTACATTATAAAGTAAAACACTGGATAATCTAGACAGATGTAAGGCAGCATAAATTTATTCTGCTTCTATTAATATTCAGGAAAAGAATAGGTTAAAGAGTTTATAAACAATAGATCTGCCAAAATATGAAAAATATGGACATTTATGTACTCATGTTTTTGATTATGAATCTAGACATACATCTATAATAAGATTCAGAAAGGGATCTTCCAGACCCTTAAAAGTTTAAATAATGTCCCAAATATTCTCACCTGTGGAGGTGGTACTGTTATAGGTGCAGGAACAGGAATAGGAGGGACAGGTACAGGTAGAGGTTTAGGTATGGGTGATACTGGTTCTGTGTGTGAGGTTTCTGCACCTCCATTTTGAGCAACTTCATTTTCAGGCTTCTTAGGAATTCCTTTCCAATCTGTAAGAGTTAAATAAATTTAACAATAAGAGTTTACCATTTTCAGTTTATAACTTAAATCTAGAAATGAAAAATGCTGATTATAAAAATAACAGCAGCCTGATTATTAAAGATATTTCTATGCTGATTTTATAAACAGTAATTATTTAAATTAATGAATAATGGGAGAAAACACGTAAAAGAATGCTTGCTATGTGCCAGGCACTGTCCTAAGCACTTTATTTATAGTAACTTATTTAATTCTCACAACCATCTACAAGTAGATATTATTTTCATTATACAAACAAGTAAACATAACTCGCCCAAGGTCACATTCCTAGTAAGTGTGGCAGGGATGGATTCAACCCAGACACATCTGGTTCTAGAGTCTATGTTCTTAACCACAAGAATGTATTGTTTGAATAAAAGTATTTAAAAAAAGGGAGGGATAATGAAACACCCAACATTTCCTGAACAAATTTTACTTAATATTAAAGAATAACTTAGATAACCTTCCACCTCAGAGATTCTCTTGTATTCTCTACCTCTTCAATAAATCTTTCCTGGCCAAGCTGGCATTTTAAAATATTTATGCCCACAAATACCTTCAACTTCTTATCTTACATATTTACTTTAGATTGCTCTTCTGGACATTTAAAAATTTCCAAAGAAATTATAATGAAGCATTAGATTAAAACACAATATCAAAGATCTATTTGATTCATTAAATTTCACCATGAAAAATTCTGCTTCAACTTGATTTTATCTCTTGATAAAAATCAAGATTAAAAAAAAAAGAAAAATTGGCCGGGCGTGGTGGCTCATGCCTGTAATGTTAGCACTCTGGGTAGGAGTTCCAGACCAGCCTGAGCAAGAGTGAGACCCCGTCTCTACTAAAAATAGAAAGAAATTAGCTGGACAACTAAAAATATATAGAAAAAATTAGCTGGGCATGGTGGCACATGCCTGTAGTCCCAGCTACTCGGGAAGCTGAAGTAGAAGGATTGCTTGAGCCCAGGAGTTTGAGGTTGCTGTGAGCTAGCCTGACACCACAGCACTCTAGTCCAGGCAACAGAGCAAGGCTGTCTCAAAAAAAAAAAAAAAAAAACAGAAAGAAAAATTGTACTTAAGATCTACTTAATTCTGTAATTAATAATTAACCTTATAATCAGAAATTATTTTACCTGTTTGCATCTCTTCCACTAGATATAAACTACCTGAGGGCCCAGATCACACATTTGTCTCATTCCCTACTCAATCCTCCCTTTATAATTGAGAGACTGGCACACAGGGGGTACTTTAAAAATTTTAAAATTCAGGCCAGACATGGTGGCTCACATCTGTAATCCTAGCACTTTGGCAGGCCCAGGCAGGAGGATCACTTGAAGCCATGAGTGTGAGACTGGCCTGGGCAAAATGGCAAGATCCTGTCTCTACCAAAAATAGAAAAATTAGCTGAGTGTGGTGGTGCATGCTTGTAGTCCCAGCTACTTGGGAAACTGAGGTGGGAGGATCTATAGTGAGCTATGATCACGCCAGCCTGGGTGACAGAGACCCTGTCACAAACAAACATCCTCAAAAATCACTTCCTGATGCAAATAATAAACAGGACATTTGATTTGTCATATGTACTACCAAGCAAATAAGTGAACTATAAGAGAAATTAAATACTACTTTACCTGGGTTAAGTGTATCACTGTCCAACATTCCTCCTTCACAAAAACTCTCCAGTTCCTCAGGTTTGACTTTGTCCCATGGAATATAAGTAACACCAAGTTCTACATCCCAATACTGCTTATAATCTGCCTTTATTCCTTTGTTTAAGGCCCAGGCAATCTATTTCACCATTAGTGGAATATAAAAAGAAAAGAAGGAAGGAAGAAGGTATTAAGTTTTGAGAGTTCACTATCCTCTATAATTCTATTCATTCTCAATTGGGCAGCCAGGGAGTAATCTGGATTAGCTATCCCTGGATCTCATTCAAAGCCTTATTCTCACTATGGAACTAATTACTTTATTCACACTTTTTCCTAGGATGAAAATTTCACTGGCATTTGCTCCTTACCAACTCCCACCCAACCCAGTCACCGTAAAATTCGATGTTTATCAGTGTAAGGCTGAAGTTCCCTGAACAGCCCAGCATACTGGGGATCACTTTTGAAAGTCTGTGGGTGCCTTGTAATCACTCAGCATTAGATAAAATCCTTTGGCGGTACAATCCAAGGGTAGAAAAGGGTACTAGGACACTGAGGCAATACCAACTCTGGCTCCTTAGGGAAGAATGCTCATGTACCTGCTATATCTTTTTCTCTCTCTTTGGTGAATATTTTTTCACAGTTAATTCTGAGATAGCAAAATTTAAAAATAAAACATGGAATATCCAAATTTTTTGAACAAGACAAAACATATCACTAAATGACATACTGAAAGCACTAACTTAACTAATATACCTTTGATGAATGCATCTACATTTGAAAAAAAAATTCTACCTTGAATTTAACATTTAAAATTTTATGTTAATTAAATGGTATAGTTCTTTTAAGGGGATAACCTCTTAAAAACAAAAGATGCATATGAAAATTCCCCAGTATAGTCACTTCTAAGCCCTAAATCATGGTTTTTAAAAAGCCACATAATAATTACATATTTGTAAAAAGTGAATTATAAAACTCTACCTTTATGGATTTCTGGTTCACTTTATAGTTTCCTCGGCTCAGTTTCTGCAGGGCACGATAAGCATCTTGCCTATGAACCATAACGATATAGGCACAACCCCTGGGAGGAATCATCTGCTCCAAAACATTTCAATATTACAAAAGATTACAACAAAATTGAAGAGCAACCAGATATAACACCAAGTAACCAGTCCCAACATCCCCTTACCTTTGGCCACTGCTCTATAAAGGTTAAATTCACTTGGAAGTTTGCAATTCAAATTTGGTCTCAACTGATAATTGAATCCTCCAAGCTTTATTATATAAAAAGACTTGGTTATCCAACAAATGTTAAATGTAGAGAATGTTAACATGGAACAGAACATCTAAACTCTAACTACGGCAATAAACCTGGGCAAATGGTAACTTAGATCTCAAGTTCTTAATTTCATAAAATGACATTAATCACATCTGTCCACTGTCATTAAATAACTGAATAAACACTCACATTAATTGATTCGATAGGACCAAACTCTTCCAAGAGACTGGCAACATCCTGCTGAGTAGTCCTTTTGTCCAGCTGTCCCACCCAGAGTGTAGTACTGCAAACTTAAAATAAAAATAGCCACATTAGATAATGAGGAGCACAGTGCCTTATGCTAAAAAAATCATTACACAAAATATGTATGAGTTATATTATGATACCACAAGTTTAAATAGTAAATCCCACATACATTTTTAAAACTCTAGAAAATTATGATAGTATTTCTAGAAATAGAACCAGGATAGTGAAAGGTATGTAAGAGTGAAAAAACAAATGGCCCTTTTGTAGATGGATCTAAAGATTTCATCTATAAAAACTGAAGCTAGAGAAGAAATAACTTGCCTAGAGTCACCCTGCCAATGAACAGCAGAACTAGGACTTGAACTCAAGTCCCTTGATTACCAGCCAATTCAGTGCTTTGTTAACTATATGTGGCTGTCCTTTTCCAACTCTTGAGAGTTTATGGTTTTTCTTTTATGCTGTATCCTAGGTAATAAGCCTTACAGAGTCAGGAATTTTATACATGCCCCAGTCATATTATGAATTAAAATCTTAATAATCTTAAATTACTGTTTTATATAAAAAATATGTCTAACACACATTACAAAACATATTCTAAAGACATCTAATGAGATTCAGGGGATAATGCCAAGCTAATATATTCTGTAAATTATAAATCTTTATATAAGTCAGAGTGTAGTAATTGTTCATTAAAAAACCCATTTCCATTGTGTACAGGAGAGCTAGTTAATGAACTTGTACTATAAAAGTATGTACATGCTATCACTCATCACTGTTAGTCTAGTTCACTCCTTACTGCTGCTTTATAGCTGGTTTAATGTACAAAAGCAAATAAAAGGGTATAAATCAATGCATAAACAAATAAGACATGATAAACCAATATTTAGAATAAAAATCAACAAAGGTAACATTTCATTTATGGCTTTGCTAACAGTGATAAGACATTTTAAACCCATGATAAGAAAAAACAATGCAGGAATTCTGAATATAAAGGCTTAGTTACCACTTGCAGTTTCTGGTTTGACTTGAGGAAGGCCTTTTTGCCGACGTTCCCTTTCTTTTTCTCGATCCCGTCTTTCTTGGGATCGAGATCGAGGAGAATGTCGGCGTCTATCTCTGGACCGAGATCGAGAACGGCGATGACGAGACCTTCGAGATCTAGAACCAGATCTAGATCGTCTCCTTTTTGGTGACCTAATGTTTGCATGAGGAGAACGAACAGCACACACAGAGAAAAAACAGAAAATATAAGTACATACTAATTTAAAAAATACAACTAGGTACTTTAATGTTTATGTAAGAATGGCAATAGCATGAAATTAATTTTAAATATTTTAATGTGTCTGAAGTTAGAAAGCATATACATCATTTAAATATTTAATAAATAAGGTTGACAGCTTATAAAAGTCTCTCATCTTCAGTATCTCTGGCACTATACTACATTATATCTGCAAGAAGCTAATGGTTGAGATACACTGCTACTATTCTTACCTACACTTCAGTAAAGCCTTCTTTTCTGCAGCAATCAAAAATGTAATCCAATTATAGCATTACTATGACATTTTGTGCTTTTGTAGGCTGATAAAGTTGAAAAGGAACTGTTAATATACAAGTCTTCTAGTACCACATACTGTATATGTTGGCATCAGAGTAACTCGGATAGAGGGAAAAAATGTAAGATGACTGATCTTAGATTTTTTTTCAATAAATACTTCTCTTGCCCCCTTCTCCACACAAATAGAAATACAAATATGCCAACTGTTGTTTATTAACATTGACTATAATCCAATTTGATTTTAATCTCTGTCTCCTAAGACATACAGGGTTGGAAAAACATTTTCTATAAATTACCTGGATGCTGACCTAGATCTTGACTTTCTGTTATCAGACATATGCCGTTTAACCTCTTGAATACAAGGTTGTTCTACCTCCATTTCCTTAAAAACCAAAAACAAAAGCCATCATAAAATGAGAAAAGCAGAAATAATAAAGGCCAGAGGACAAAATCTAAGGAATGCTAAATTAAAAATCTCTTGCCCCGCAGCAATTCTCTTTTGCCTACTCGGGATCAAATTATTAACTTAATAATGACTGGCCATCACTGAAATAAACTTTTACATGGTTTACAAGATTAGAAGAAATATTTCTCTACTTTTGGAAGTTATTTGGCCTAGGTTACATATCATTTAAATAAACCATCATCTAAGGTGCGAAGTAGGTACTGGTTAAACCTACACCCCAGATCTCAATCCTCACAGAACCCTATGGAAGCTGGTAGTAGTATAATATCCACTTTCTAGAGGGAAAACTTAAAGCATCGAGAGGGTTTAATACATGCCCAAGGTCTTTCTTCATATTTGGAAATGAAGACAGCAAGCAAATAAGCAGATATCTGCATGTAAGGCAAGGCAACCAAAAAGATAATCTGAGAATGAAATTTTACCTGTTGATGTGGCTTCTGAGTGAGTGGTTCATTTTGTGTCTGAAAAGAAGCTTGGAAAGGCTGTTGCACTGGTGGAGTGGGAGGAATCACAGGCTGAGCCATGGGAGGAAATGGAGGTGTAGGAAAAAGTCCAAATCCTGGCATCTGTCCATTAGGAGGAAGCGGAACCTTCCATTTTTAAAGAAAGCATATGAGTAGATTTTAAGTAAGAGCCAAGGAAAAAAATTTGGAAAACCTTTAGTTACTTTAAATAAAACTAAAATATCTTCAATAAGCTTTGATTAAGGAAAAGCTACAACAGTACTCTACATTGTTTAACAACTGCCATAGGTACAATCTTTACCCAAAGAACTGTTATGTATCAAGTATACAGGTTAAAAATCCTGTAACTGATTTCAAAAGTATGAACACACAGGTCTGGTTTTAAATATTCAAAGAAATAGCTTTATTTACATAAAGAAGCAATGTGATAGACTGAAAAAGTCACAAAATATTCTTTCTAATAAACTTACAGTAAGTGTTAAAACACTTGAACATATGTTCATAGGTTTTCTTCATATTTTAAACAGGCTTACAAAATAATTTTCAATCTTCATCAATAAGTCATTAAAATCACCATATCACTTTCATATTACCAACTACATAGAATGGAATGAACACAATATAGATAATAAAATAATATAAGAGATTTCTTAAAACCCTGAACTGAAGCCATAAAGCAGTCACTGCAGAATTTGAAAAACAAACAGATTTACTAGAATGACTACAGCACTGGAAGGCCAGGATCTAGATTTTTAAAAATGCTCCTCCCTTCGCCTCCATAATTTACATGCATAGCCAAAGTTAGGAAACTTTGAATTAGAGGATTTACTAGCACAAATCCGATGAACAAATCTCTACTAACTTTCTGCAACTCTCCAGTGTTCCATGTACGCTTCTTTTATTGCAGCTTTCAAACTATGTTCCTGATAGGACAAATTAGGGTAGACAAAAACAAAACAAAACAAAAGCAAACTATGTTCCTGAATGTTGAAAACTGAAAGCCCTTTAAAGTATTTAATCGCACGACTTATAGAAAAAAAGGGCCCTGCAAGGGAAATAGCTGTATAACTAAATAGGTCAGTTTCTTCATATAGAACCATAATCTCTCTCTAAACATTTTAACTAAACGTCCTATTACTAAAATATGAGCATGTAATATCTAGCACCCTTGTTTTAACTAAAGCAAAAAGCAACTCAAAACAGATACATGCTCAACAGCTTTTACTGAAGTTGTAGTACTACTTAACCAATCACATAGCTAAATAGTGGTCTGTGAAGTGCAAACCATATGCTGTAATTAATAGTTACTAAAACTCAGTTATTAAAACTCAGCTGCAAGAAAAATGCTTGTACCTGATGGTGCATTGGATCCTGTGGCATTCCCATCATTCGAGGTTGGAACTGATCCATATTTTGATGCTGTGTGTATGCTGGCTGCTGCATGCCATCTCCAGGAAATCCACTAAAAAAAGGTGAGTAATCTTTTTACCCATTCAAAAGCACAAGATTCTCAGCCACATTCATACTACAGAAACACAGGATGTTGTTTAGGAGTCATTAGCAATCAACATTTTATTGAATCGTATATTTATCCATTTATTAATTTATATACTCAGTATTATTTCAACATAAAAACCATTTTTTTATTCTAAATCTGATAGGATTCCCTTCCCATTCAGGAGAAAACCCACAATACCACAAATTTTACAAAACAATGACTCCACTGAAAATTGTTTTTATTGCTAAATGTTACTGAGAATGTGCTTTACCAACTCTGTATCTGCTGAGGAATTAAAAAAAAAGAAACTCACAATGGTGCCTGTGGAGGAGGAGGGGAGGCAGCAGCGGGGGCAGTGGCAGCGGGCACAGTGGTGGTGGGCACGGGAGGCACGGCGGCAGCAGGTGCTGTCGTTGTGATGGCAGCAGCATCCTCTTTCTTTGATTCTTCCACAGCTTCTGGCTCATCATCATAATCAAATCTATCAAGCAGCTTCTGGAATATGTCAATATTTCATTTTAAAATTTAGACTGATTAACCCGACAAAAATGTATTTGCCACCATCTATAACCCCACCACACTGTCATGTACGATCTCATTTTCCCACATGCCCCTGAGGACCCCAGTTCACAGACATAACCAATTTTTACACAAATGCCATTTTGGAAAAGATACAATTTTTTATTTTGCCCTCCTTCCTGAATTATAAGTCTAGTATTTTCTTTTTGACTGTTTTCTCTATTTTCTGTTTATTTCATAATTATTTTAGCAGTATATATAACTTTCTAAAATATCCATTTACCTAGACTAAAAACTGCTGGAACTTCGTGCACATGAAAATGGATATACATTTCAGTCAGCTGTAAAATGTAAAAAGAACGACTGTCTTATCCAATCACTGTAAATGCATACAGAAAATGTCCATATACTATTTGCTCAAGAATATATGACTATATGAAAAAGAAAAATAAAACAGAATGGTGTAGCACAGGGGCACAAAGAAGTCTCACCACCTGTTCACTAGATTTTTTCGTAAAACTTTGCAGCTTACCAGAAACTTTCATTAAAAAAAAAAAAAAAAAATCAGGACTCTTCATGAAATCACATGTCCTGAAGAATAGCAATTTAAAAACAAGATGTATTCAGAAAGTAAGGAAACACATTAAATACCTACTAATGTGTTTCAGTAGACTACAGACTTCCTCATCACAAGAACTCTGCATTGGCAATAAAATTCTCTTCACAGATAAGGAAACAAACTAAGGCTCAGGTGAGTGAGAAACATATCAAGATTATACAGTCAGTGAATGGTAGAATCAGGATGTGGAGACTGGTCTTTCTGACTACAAAGCCCTCAGTCCCTGGCCTCCAACAAGCAATCTTTTCTTTCAAGCTGTGCCCATTCTGCTTGTGGATTTCGACCTCAAATTTTACAAGTTGTGTTGTTCTACAAGAGTTCCGCCTAGAGATTCTAGTTCTACTTTATGGAACAGATATCTAAATTAGGAAGGGAAATCCCCTCCTTGGACAACACAATATATAGGATTAAACTAAGTGTTCAGAGTGTTTGGGGATAGAGCTAACTTGTGTTTTTTTTTCTTTGTCATTCTAGGCCAAGTGATTAAATGATTTTATAGAATTCCTTTTTCTGAACTTGGCGTAACTAACAAACATTGGCTGACTCATTTAAGGTTAACACTAGCAGAATTACAATTCAACTTAACAACAAGATAAAGATGCCCACTATCAAGACTTTTACTCAATATTTTTCTGGAAGTCCTAGCTATAAGTACATTAACAAAAGAAAAAGAAACAGGAATAGATGTCAAAGACAAAAAGTTAAATTTAGTAGCTACCTAGAAGATTTAAAAGCACCAACTAGAAAACTAAGGATTTAACGCCATGACCATTTTTTTTCAGAGACAGGTTTCACTCTGTTGTGCAGACTGGAGTGCAGTGGCGTGATCGCAGCTCACTGCAGCTTTGAGCTCCTGGCCTCAAGCAGTCCTCCCACCTCAGCTTCCCAAAGTGCTGGGATTACAGGTGCAAGCCACTGTGCCCGGTAACCATGACCATTTATAAGATAAAATAACAACTGGCAGTATCATTAACTAAATGTTATAAAACATTAAAAACGATTAAAAATCTAAGAATGAAAGAAAAAATACATAAGACCTATAAAAAAATTGTAACAGAGATTTTAATAAAAGGAGATTCTGTATGAGAAGCCATCAGTGCTTCCTAAATTCACGGAAAAATTCAAAGGAATTCTAACATCTGGAAAAGTATGCTGTGATGGTTAATTTTATATGTCAACCTGGTTAGGTTGTAGTGCCCAGTTGTTTGGTTAAACACTAATCTAGATTTTGTTATGAAGGCATATTTTAGATGAGATTAACATTTAAATCAGCAGACTATGAGTGAAGCAGATTGTCTTACATAATGAGTGGGCCTTCACCAATCATTTGAAGGCCTTAAGAATAAGAACCAAGGTTTCCTGAAGAAGGAATTCTCCTCAATACTGCAATACGGAAGCCCTGCCTGAGTTTTTAGTCTGCTGCCCTGTGGAATTCAGACTCAGGCCTGCAATGTTAACTCTTACCTGAATATCCAGCCTGCTGACTTGCCCTACAATTTCAAATTTGCCAGCCCCAACAACTGCATGAGCCAATTCCTTAAGATAAATCTCTTTCTTTCTATCTAGACACAGATATAGATATAATTATTGGGTCTGTTTCCCTGGAGACTCCTAATACAAATCACCAAGAATAGCCATGGAAAGTCTGAAAAAGAATATGAGTGTGTGTGGGGAGGGGGAGGGTATGTGTGTGTGTCTGTGGGAAGGACAGCTGGAAATGAAATATAGTATGTATGTTACATGTATTTCAACTGTTATGATGCAGAAATAAATATACTAGTGGGACAGAACAGTGTCCAGAGAGATAAAGTAAGAAAACATATGGGAATGTGTGTATGAAAAAGCAGTGAGGGAGTGCCTATTTTCAAAAATGTAAAGATTTAACTATTTTGAACCATATTCTAAAACAGATTCCAGAGGGACTAAAGAGAAAAACATAAATATATAAAACTATTAGAGGAAAACATAGAATTCTTTTTTTAATACTGATGAGAGTCTTCCTAATCACAATACAGAAAAAACAATAAAACCACATATCTAAGAATTTATGTTCACATATGCATGGAAATAGGTTTGAAAGAACACACACACAAATCTCTTCAAACTGTAGTGTAGGATTGCTTCCCTTTTCCTTTATAAGTTTTGTATTATTGTGTTTTGTCCCCATACAAACACGTATTGCTTTTTTTACTCAAAAAATTCATTCCACCTTCTTTTAATGAGTAGTCATTAATAAAACAAGGTATAATGAAAACCAATATTTACCATATGGACTTTTAATTTGGACTATCAGAAATAAAGTTTCTCTAAAACAGGCAAGAGTGGAGCTGTCTGCGTTAAAATTTGAACGGGAAGCTCTGAGCTGTGCATGTTCAGCATACCTATATCCATGGTGATGGCTTCCTAAACATGCCTAAAGAACCATAAAGGTCTAAAAGAGCAGTTGAAAAACACTGAAACAACCCAAACCCTCATATTATAGATATGGTAACTAAGGTTTTTTAACTCAAAAAAACCTGAAAGTAATTTAAATGACTATCAGTAGTGCAATGGCTAAATTGTAGTATGTTCACGTAATGGAATACTACAGATTATACACATTCGGTGTAAATATGGATCTAAATCCACTAACCTTAACAGTAAGAAACAAGAGCATTAAGACCAAAACTAGCACGTATGTATTATGACCAATTACAGAAAGGCATATAACCATAAGAAATTAATTCTGAAAAGATATACAACAAAATGTTACCATAGTAATCTCCAAGTACGGGGTTAAATGAAGAATTTTCTTCTTTTAACTTTCCTTTACTCCCTGAAAATTTCTGCAATGAGTATATGTTACATTTAAAACCAGGAAAAATAATCAATGTTTTGATGTTGAGGGGATAAAATACCTCAAACCACAAAGTAACTGACAAAAAAATACAGAAGGGGTAACTTCCACAATCCATGTTGAGTGATAAAGACAGTGGGGTGGGTTATGTGAGAGAAGCATACCTTGTCAAATGTAGTTTTTTGTTCAGGTGGGGGGAAAGCAGCTTTTTGTTCAGGTGGTTGTGTAGGAGTTGTCTTTAACTGAGCTGTGATAGCCTGAACCTGAGCCATTACAGCATTGTCAAGGGCAGGAGACTGTGGTTTTGGAGGTTGCTGAAAAGTCTGAAGGATCTGCTGAAGCTTAAAGAATGGGAAGATGACACACAACAAAGTATAATCATAGTATCAAAAGTTGATTCACTTAAAACAAAATCTTAAAGGTGACTCAAAATAGCGTACGCACAATAAACTGGAAAAAAACCCCCTCCTTTTACTAATGGTTAAGTCTGTTGTGAATGAATACATCAGAGATATAATATGTGTCACGTAAGTTTAAAAATGTATGCTGACAAATTAAATGATATAAAATAATGGTCAAAAAGAGAAAATACACTAAACTGTGAACAAGGTAAATCTAAGTTTTCTAGAAAAATGGAAGAATTCTCTCTGATCTAAATCATTTTGAAATCAATGAGAAATGCCAGAATTAGGAGCAACAGCAGCCACTTAGCAGTTCTGAAGTTCTCTTCAAAGAGGTACTGCCATTTCTCAGTGTGGTGTTCTCGGTTTTCACTTCAGCGTTTTCCCTATTACCCCTATGTCATTACCTTCTCCACGAAGAATTTTCCAGTTGAAAAGGAGACATATTTTCTCCCTTAAATGTGTTCATCAATGAGAAATGGAAAACAAGGACTGACAACAGTACCTAACCCTGCAAACAATTGAATCTTAGAATAAATAGTTTACCTGTTGTCCTTGAGTTGTCTGAAAAAGTTGAGCTACAGCAGCAAAAGCATCAGAGCTGGGCAACTGTGGTACGGTCGGTACAGAGTTCGGAGTGGCTTGTGGGAGTTCAGAAGGGACTTTTACTGGAGGCGGTGGTGAACCTAAAAAAAGAATAAAAAAGAAAAGGGCATTAAGGCCTAAGAAAATATTAACCTACAAGTTTATCCTTTTTATTCCATTAAGCTTCTTCGCTAAAATAAAATTCCATCTAGTTTAACATATGGTAAAATATATAGCCTGTGGTACTAGAGCTTGTAACAAGTACCAGAAAAGCGTATTATTATTAGAAATATGAATTATGGAAAGAAAATCGTACTTTCTAAGATGTAAGCTCAAGTTTCCTTCTTAAAGAAAAATTCCACCAATATACACAGACTCTAAACCTTTCATGTATAAAACGTTATACCATTATCTAAGCTCACAAGATGTACTTGACCATACCTTCATTATTGGTAACATTTTCTGCTACTGGGGCAGCATTACTGGTTCCTGCTGCCATGTCCAAAAGAGGCTGAATAATTTCAATTTTGAATACTCCATTTTTTTGCCAAAGGTTCAGCACACGAACTATTTTACTCTGTTATGTGTGAGAAAACATGAATATACAATAAATATTTGCATAAATTACACATTATACCTCTTACAAAAAGAGAGAACCCCCCCCCACCCCAGAGGCTAACTTTCCATATTAAGTCTATTTCATAAAATCCATCAGAATTATAACCTGGTTAAACTACTCTAATTAGCCTTTCTTCAGTGGTATAATCTAGAGTAAGAAACAGAGATGGAATATAGACCTAGAGACTACAAAGTAATATATTATTTAATGTTTTCATTACATTTTATTTCCAGTTACAAATAAGACTCCATTACTGACAAAACAGTTATCTTAGAGAACTAAATGAAGTGAAAGAGAATTTCTTCAGGATACTCATAACAGCTAAAATATTTAAGTAAATGGTCTATAATCATGAGGTAAGTTGTTTTGTGCTAAGTAAATATGAAGGAGATCCAGAGAAGATGTGTTATTCACAGACACAACTGTTATTTACTACTCAAGGAATCATCTTGGCTTTTTGGTACATTTTCCCCACAGGAACACTCTTCCAAGAATATAAACATAGAATTTGTAAAACTCAAGTTTATATGCCATTTATTGTAAATGCCTCCATTCTTCATAATTCTAAGTATGTTTACCAGTGTTTAACTCTCCCACCTTTTTATAGTTCAGTTACTATATCCGTAATGTTTTTCTACCTTTGTGTAGTATATTGTAAAACCAGCTGGAATAAGCAACAATCTGAGACGAAGACTGCCTTTCTCTACTGCAGAATTTCTCCGTCACTAATGACAGAAGCACATCTTTCTAATAATATCTTCTTTAAAGCAAGATGATGATCCTTTCATGTATTTTTTTAATTTTTAATTTTATTGTGGTAAGAACACTTAATCTGAGACCTATCCTCTTAACAGATTTTTAAATGTTTGACAACTGCTAACTACAGGTACAATGTTATTCAGTGAACATGTTGAACTTACTCATCTTCCTTAACTGAAATGTTATACCTGTTGATTAGCAATTCCCCATTTCCCCTTTCCCTCAGTCCCTGGTAACCACCCACTTCATTCTTTGATTCTATAAATTTGGTTCCTTTCATATTTCAACAGTACAACATTCCTGAAGGACTTCACAAGAGATTAATATAAAATGACCACTGAAGAAAAAACTGGGTCTTATTTCAAGCTCACAGATATCACCACATGCAGATCTTATTTAGTAATAGTAGGCTTCAAATATCCAACATACATTTAAATAAATAGAGAAACAAAACCAACAAGAATACAAGTTTTAATTTAAAAATTATTAAGATAATACCTTATCTTCAGATGGACAAAGATACAAGTATTGGAATGTGGCAGTTATGTTTTTAGAGAATCTTGGCCCAAAAACATCTTTATCAGTTCCGAACTGATGACGAGACTGCCGCACAATTGAGTCAATTACATATAATCCCGGAACCTTGTATTCTGGTTTACACTGTAAGGATAAAGTTGTAAAGTCAGTACAAGAAAAGCAAAGTCACAATTTGACACCCCTTAATCTCACATTTATAAAACTCTTTATATATCCATCCAATGATTGTCTCTGTTTAAAAATTACTAGAATGTTTTAGCTCTTTAATGGGCTAACTTGTCAAATTTCCCACGTCTGTATAGAACATTCTTGATAAGTCGGATCCCCAAGATTTTACTCTTCTGATTCCTCTACCTCCCCACACACAACGTCTCAGAATTGACATCAATCCCTAAGCTACTTCCATATAAATTCACTTACTATGACAGTGTCTACTCCAATTCATCCTGCTCAAAAAGATAATTTTTACCTTTTCTTTTTATTTATTTATTTATTTATTTTTGAGACAGAGTTTTGCTCTGTTGCCCAGGCTAGAGTGCCGAGGCGTTATCCTAGCTCATAGCAACCTCAAACTCCTGGGCTCAAGCGATCCTTCTGCCTCAGCCTCCCGAGTAGCTGGGACTACAGGCATGCGCCACCATGCCCGGCTAATTTATATATATATATGTATTTTTAGTTGTCCAGATCATTTCTTTCTATTTTTTAGTAGAGACGGGGTCTTGCTCTTGCTCAGGCTGGTCTCGAACTCCTGACCTTGAGCGATCCACCTGCCTCGGCCTCCCAGAGTGCTAGGATTACAGGCGTGAGCCACTGTGCCCGGCCTAATTTTTATCTTTTAAAATTATAAAAAAATAATTTTAACAACACATCAATTTCAGTTCTATTAAGGTATAATGCCAGAGAAATAAATTAAATTAAAAAGAAGTAAATTAAAAAGAAGTCATTTTTGGCCAATCATTAATCAACAAAGATTAAAAGAATAGCAGAGAAATAGGCATCTATATATATTTCCTATTGGTAGTGGAAACAGGTACAACCCTTTATGGAAGACAATTAAGCAATAAAAGCAAAGTCTCACCTGATCAAACAATTCTACATCTAGGAATTTATACTAAGGAAAACAATTAAGATGCATGTAATTTTCCCTGTAAGGTTAGCCACTACAGTGTTGTCTATAAAAAGTAAAAATAAGAAATATCTAAATATCTAACCATACAGAAATGTCCAAGTACATCATGGTAACAATCATATAAAGGAATACTTTGCGAATGTTTATGATAAACTCAATGGGAAAAGCAGGTTAACAGCCAATATTGTCTCTATTTTTCCTTTTGTAAATGTATATGTATATAAATAAGTAAATCCAAATGTAAGTACTGCAGTAATTGGGAGGCAGTGGCATGTAGGTAATTTAAATTTTTTCCACTTTATTTATTTGTACTTTGATTAGCTACTATGAAAAGCTTTTACTAACTATTTTTTTTGTCTGCCGGACCTCTAATTTTTATCCCTAAGCCAGTACGCAAAGGCCATGCTTCAGAGACATCTCTATAAACATTTATTAGTATGTACTACGTGTCACAGCTTCAGGTCAAGACTTAAAAGAAAGGTGTCTAAGTATGTTCTCAAGTCTTCTACTGAGACAGATGTGTGCTAGTCATACAGTTATAAAACAATAGACAACTATAGAACTGAAAAAACGGTTTAATTCTGATAGAGTAGTGAAAAGTTGGAAAATGTTAAGAAGTAATTTCATTTGAAATACTCAATACTCAAGAGTAGACCAGGTAAGGGGTAGAGAGCAAGCACTTCAGGTTTAGGGAAGGGTCTTGTCCAACAGGAAAAAAACCCTTTTGTGAGTTGAGTGCTAAGCACGCAGTAGGTGCTCAATCCATGGTACTGTTATAAATGTGTTCTTAAACTTCTAGTGATTAAAAAGAATCTCTAGTGACTACTTTTTTGTAGAGTGGCTTTAGAAGCAAGTACCCAAATTACAATTTACGAAGTAAATTATAAATATGCATAACTAAAATACTTACCTTTTTGATGAACTTTTCTACTATTTGAACTACATGCTTATAAAGCTGAAAAGAAGTAAAAGAAAATTACTATCCAGTTTACATATTTCTATATTTCCTATCATTAAAAAATACCTAAAAACCTTGAAATCTGTACAATTTAAATAATTATCAAGATAATACTGAATGAACCCTTAGAAATAATCCATAATTAACTAAAAATGTCTTAAACCAGAAAAGAATAAATTAAAACAGAAAACTATAAAAAATCCCCCCAAACAGAAGATCCTTTAAGATTTTAAACCAATAAACCTTCATAAAGAAGGATATTAGGCAACTTTATGAGAAGGACAAGACCAATGGAATCAGAACTAACCAATGTAGTTTCTAAAATGAGCCATTTATTAAAGTATGATCTTGGGTAAGACATTTAATTTCACACAACTCAAGTTTTGTCGTTTTTTTTAAATAAAAATGAAGCTAAATACTCAGTGGGTTTATTACAAAGATTAAATGAAATAAAGAAAAAAAATTGCTTTGAAACAATATTTTAAAATGCAAATATTGGTATCATCAGGTACCTTAAGCAAAAACTAGTTAGTGCTCTTCGAGGCCTGAACTAATTCACAAGATGAATTCTCATATGTCTAACAGTAACATTTTCAAAATTTCAAAAACACTTCTCAAATTGAATACATTTATTTTATTCTTACCTTAATAGCTTTAATAGCAGCTTTAGTGATGAGAATCATCTTGGCTCTAGAGATGGGAGGTTTCATATCCATAAGTGAAAAGAGCTGGAAAAAAAAAAAAACAAGAAAAAAACATAAAAGATAAATTTAGAGGTCAACCTTCCCTGTTCTACAAAGATCACTGCAATCTATTAACTAAAAGAACAACAAACTTCTGGAAACAAAAGTTTAACAATTTGGCTAGTAAGTAAAAGCCACTTTTCTGATATATCTTCCTCACCCCTTAGAAAACACAATGGGAAAAGATCATATTAAAAACAGCAAAAAAAAAAGAAAAAAACAATCACGAACCTAGAGGTACATCTGGTACTTCTAAAAAGATATCTTGAACTATGTTTCAGGGATTCCTGAGTATTATCAATTTCATATGAATCACATTTCCATTCTTTCCAATTGATGTCAGTATTTTAAATATGGACCCGTAGGATATGAACCTTTACTAGACCACTACCCTAAGAGGCTAAAACATTAAGAAATCTTCAGGCCTGGTGCGGTGGCTCACGCCTGTAATCCTAGCACTCTGGGAGGCCAGGGTGGGCGGATTGTTTGAG
>NW_012151285.1:2826966-2852260 GCF_000956105.1 Propithecus coquereli | reverse complement strand
CTTTACCAAAGAACTCAAAATGATGTGAATGGAAACAAACACACGTGTGTTCCTGAACTGAATGTGGCAACACTATCACTCCATGAATATTTTAATGTAATTTTAATCCAAATCTGAGATTTAGAAGAACTTCAAATAATTCTAAGGTTCATTTGGGGAAACACAGGTACAAAAATCAGGCAAGACACTTAAAGTGCCATTATAAAGTTCCAATAATTTGTAATGCTAGTACAGGAAAATTCATAATTTTATTTAGTCACAAGTAAAAATAGCCCATTATTAACAAATTTAACAAATCTCACAACAATAAATCCACAGTAATCAGGCACTCTCGGGAGACTTAACCACACTGCATGATTCATAAATATACAACATACATTCATAAAAGGTATATTCTAGCTGGGCAGGCGCAAGCCTGTTATCCCAGCACTTTGGAAGGCTGAAGTGGGAAGACCCCTTAAGCCCAGGAGTTTGTGATTACAGCTTATGACTGCCCCACTGTTGCAGTCCCCAACCTCTGGGCTGTGGACCAGTACCAGGCTGCACAGCAGGTGAGCAGCAGTTGAGGGAGCGAAGCTTCATCTGTACTTACAGCCGCTCGACATCGCTCGCATCAATCACCGCCTGAGCACCGCCTCCTGCCACTGTCTCCCATCGCCCATATATAGGACTGTCTAGTTGCAGGAAAAGCAGCTCAGGGCTCCCACTGATTCTGCATTATGGTGAGTTGTATAATTATTTCATTACATATTACAATGTAATAATAACAGAAATAAGATGCACAATAAATGTAATGAAAATGGTTTCATTCCCAATCATCCCCAGCCCTTGTGGAAAAATTGTCTTCCATGAAACCAGTCTCTGGTGCCAAAAAGGTTGGGGAACCACTGCACTTCAGCCTGGGTGACAGGGTGAGACCCTGTCTCAACAACAGTAACAAAGTCTGAAGCAAGTTTTAATGAAGCCTAAGCTAGAGCTAGTATTTATTAAATACCCCAAATAACACTTCTTTTATCATTTCAGCAGTAAACAACTCACTGAACTATAAAAACAGCCAAATGAGCACACAAGACAGACTAGTGCAGCATCTGAGGAAATGCTCCATAGTCTATATATTTAAATTATCAGAATTTGTTTTAAAAATTAAAATACAGACTATCACTATGTCCTATAGCAGTAAAACCATCATTGAGGCAAAAAGTCAGCAGGAGAAGCGTTAGGTGCTATAATCGCAGAGACAGTTGTTAACTAAGGTAGATGTTATACCTGTTTTGAGATACTCCAAAAGGGTTTACATCTGCTTTAGATGATGCCCAGGAAACGGATCTGAACTAAAATTTGTTGATTCTAAAGCTCACATTCCCACATAGCATTCTCACACCCTTACATAATTGCTGCTTACTGACTAAATTTGTGCAGTGACCATTAACTATGATGGGGAATACTGGAAGAAAAAGAAAACCAGGGAGGCATCTGTGCCTGTCTGTATATTATATTGATTCAGGGATAACAATAAAACATAATGAATTTAATTTGGGATGCCTATTAAATATCCAGGCAGAGACAGGAACATGGATCTTGGATACAGAAGACAGGTCCAGGCTAGAAACTGAAAGGTTATAGATCAAACCTATGAGGATGGGTGAGAAGGAGCCTGTAGTTCAGATGGAAGCTAAGAATATATACCTAGCTAGGGTGTATCAAAAACTCCAATGTAGCAAAGAAAAGAGCTGCACAAATGAACACCAGACAAAGTAGAATCCAGAAATTAAAGGCATTTCACACAGTCAAATGCTGCAAGAGGTTAATCTGGATGCAAACCAAATCTTGTTCATTTAGTTTCGCAATTAGGTGGATGCAAGTGACATCAATTTTTTAAGTTGATTTCAAATTCCAACTGGTTAAGGAATTTAAGTGGCAGGTGAGGAAGCAGAAATGAATTTTTGGCTCATTTTTCATTCATTTAACAAATACCTGAAAGTTTACTAAGTGGCAAGTCAGTGTAGGGCACATAAAGAGGAGACAAGATCATGTTTCAAAGCTTTATTGGTGACTACCCTTATACCTTACCTGTTGGTATTATAAGGCTTTCATCGCATTTTAAGTTTTGTTGTTGTTAAATTCCTGAGCTCAAGCCATCCTCCCACCACAGCCTCCCAAACAGCTGAGACTACAGGCACCTGTTACCATGCCTGGCTAAGTTTCTTTTTAGATGCCTTACTACTCTCTTTTACCACTGTTTTTTAAAAAAAGCCGTGAGTCTGCATTTGATATAATTTATGAAGAAAAACACTACAGGCAAATACAGAAATTTCAAAATTGGAGGTTTAAAAAAATTACCTTTTAAAGCTCAATGACTGTTGTATTGACTTCTTCAAAGCACAAATTCATCAAATGGTTCCCTGGTATCTATATCAACGCCTTCACAGGACAGAGACCCAGAAATTATGCTGATATACTTTGTATCAAGTGATATAAATTAATATACTTTCTTGGTAACCATGTAAATTGACACTGCCCGTTTGGACAGAAATACTGACTGCCTTTACGGTAAGGTAGATGTTGTAAGTCCATTTTATAGATGATGGCTCTGAGGCTCAAGAATCTGCCCAAAGTCATAAAGCAAATAAGTGGTAGAATTCAATCTGTAATCTACAATTTCCCAAAATTTGACAATTTTTTTCAGTAAGTACCTAATAATAAACAAATCATTTAAAATACATTAGCACAGAAAAAACAGTGTACAGACAATAAAGATGACAATAAGGACAGTATAGCTATGTTAAGTGAAAAAATATGTATGCAACGTAGACCCAACCTAGAAGGTAATATAATTGTTATAAGTGGTTGGACCCAAAGATTTTTTTAAATAAAAAATAAGTGGCACAGACGTATAAAGAGGCAATATAAGTTACTAAAGTATTTAATGTCAATTTTTCAATACTTGAATGGCCCTACAATTTAATACTGAATGTGCTGACTTATGGGAAAAAAAACTGTCCACATTGTTTAGATGATCAGAATAGTGATCAAATTTCAACTTCACAAGACTTAGGACCAATACACTGTTTTCATATTTTTAGAACTCATTTTTATCTTAGGACATGAGGGAAAGCTTTCAATAGCCAGCATGTACTACAGTGTAATTTTACTTTCTATAGTATCTAGTTTTGAGTTTGATTTCTCCATCTTTAAAACAAATACTGTAATGCCTTCTTTATGAAACTGTTAATTACACAGGTTATCAAATGAAGTGTCTAAACTCTAAAATAATCAGCGCTTAATAAATGTTGGCTTACTCCTTTCTTTTCCTGGTCTCTACTCCCCCGACCTTCCCCAATATACCAACTCCTGACTTTTGTTTCTCTTAATTAAAAATCAATTATACTGTTCACTGTTGTATTTGTTTTGTTTTTTATGTATAGTTTATTTTTCTCATTTTAAAATAAAACAAGTTCGTTAGCTGTAAATGATTTATTACTGAGTCCTTACCTGTGTCTAGAGCAAAGGTACAATTTAATAATCTTAAAATAAAAAACAGTTAATTGTCATGGTCACCAATATTGGCGGAGGTGGTAATCTAACATTTTCCTTATAGTTGTTGATTTTTCATAATAATTGTAATGGTCAGAACACAGGCTCAACAATCAACTGCCAGCAAGATCTTGGCTCTACCACTTGCTAGCTATGAGAATTTATTTCGTCATCTGTAAAATGGGGATAATAAGAGTCCCTACTTATTTAGGGAAGTCCAAGAATTAAATACAAAACAATACATACAAAAACACTTAGTGCAAAACCTAGCACAGTGTAAATATGAAATAGATGTTAACTATCATTACCACTAACACAATTTTGTTGGAAAAAAGGGAGAATCTTGGAGATAAGCCAGAGCAGTGCTTTTCAAAGTGTGGGTTGAGATCCATGAATAAATTGTAAAAATAAGCTTAATGGGTGATAAAAACACTTTTTTTAGTGAAAGGCAGTAAAAAATAAAATAGCACTGTGCACAGCATGTACTGTTTCATGAAACTTCTCAGTTTTGTGTGTGGGTATATACACACAAGCACCTGACTTTCAGTGCAAAATGTAATTCTTACCGTGTGGATTGTAGTCAAAAAAAAATATGAAAGCCAATAATCCAGAGAAAAAGTCTTTTTAGAAATGAGGAAAATAAAGCCCAAACTGACTGCCAGTTACCTTTCAATAATGTGTAGATTCCTTCACACCATTAACAAACTTCTTATGGACAAACGGAAAGGAAAAAACCATTGCCATGTCAGAAAAAAATGCCATATTTTTCAATCAAGTTTAGAATACACATAGTATTAGGTCATTAAATATGAAATGTCTGACTTCGAACCAAAAGGGTAGTTAATTATGTCTTAAACAAGAAGCAATACAATTAATCAAAGTATGTGCCTAAACTATTGACATAATTTGCCATCTTAATGGTAGCTTGCTCATGCCAGCAGTGAAGAAAGCTGGAGAGTGAGTAGTGATGAAATCGCAAAAGGCGAAGTTTTCCTGCAGCTTGTTGAGAATTGAGTATTTTTCCTTGCAAGCGGTGGACCAAAGCCTGGAAGAAGTGGTAATCACTTGGTGCAAGGTCTGGTGAATACAGTGGATGACAGAGAGTTTCCACGTCCAGCTTCTGTAGTTTGAGCAGTGTTTTTTGCGACACGTGGTCTTACAAGAGGATTGGACTGTTTCTATTGACCAATCTTGGCTGCTTAATTGCAAGCATCCTCATCATTTCATCCAATTGGCTGCAGCAGACCTCCACTGTAATCGATTGAGCAGGTTTCATGATGTTCTAGTGGATAATACCAGTGCTGGACCACCAGACACCATTAGCTTTTTTTGCTGAATATTCAGTTTGGACTGTGTTTTGGCACTTCATCTTTATCCAACCATGTGCCTAATGCCTCGACTGTCAAAAAGAATCCATTTTTCATCACACATAACAATACAGTGTAGAAATGGTTTGGCTTTTTCTTTCTTTCTCTTCTGATGCTCATTTAATTCAAGTAGTACCCATTTATCCAGCTTCTTTACCTTGCCCATTTGTTTCAATGGGTCAATATTGTTGGAATAGTAATGTCAAATCTTGCTGCTAATTCACGCATACGTTGACATGCATGTGCTTTCACCTCATCATTATCCACCTTGGTCTCGGGTCGCCTACACGGGTCATTTCCAAGATTAAAATCACCAGAATGGAACTTCTCAAACCATTGACGTACAGTGTGTTCATTAGCCACATCCTTCCCAAACACTTTGTTGATTATTTTGAGCTGTCTACACTGCATTGGTTCCACAATGGAACTCATATTCAAGAATAACACGAATTTTTTACTTACTCATGGTTTCACAAAAATTGCTCTAAAAAAAATTTGAAAGATAATTACAAGCCATAATGTGTATTTGAAAGAATGAGACTAGAACTTCACGATAAAAGAAAAAAAAACAAGTATCAAAGTGAAATGTGAGAGATATCAACTGTCAAACTTAGTACTTTAGGAAATCGGACATTTCATACTTAATAACCTAATACTATACACAAAGTAGATAAGATATGCAAAGATAATTCAGGCTCTACTTGTTTCTGACCAACATCCAATCTCAGTCAACAAACCTCAAGAACATAAACTATCAACTTTGTATATCAAGTCTGAAAACCATAAAATTTAATAATTCCAACAAAATCTACCAGTGAAAAAACCCAGACATTGTAGTTTTCTAGAGAGACTCGAAAAGATCTGGTTTCGAATCTGGATCTGGCCATGTAGATGATTCTGGGCAAATTAACCTCTCTAAGCCATAGTGTCCTCATTTGTAAAAAGGATATACTGATACCTACTTGATAGGTATTCAGTTTCAGTAAGAACTAAACAAGTTTTTGTACACAGAATGACTATTATTATCCAGCAGAGGGCAAGCATTCAATCATTAGATGCAATGCGTCTCCTGCCATCATAACTTGTATTTGCAATTAATGTAACCTGTCAATGAAAAAAAAAAAGTGTCAAAGCAGCCAAAGAAAACCATGAAATCCTCCTATATAGAATAACAGTAGGAGCAGCCCCAAAAAGGTATGACAGTCCTTTAGAAGGCATAAGTATAGTAGGAAAAGCATGATGCTTGCCAGCAGCAGATATTAGTTAGGCTCTTTGCTTGTTCACTAGCTGAATAACTATGAAAAAGTCTAAACATGGCCACTATCCCGCTGCATGACATATAGAAGCCTGAAATAAAAAGTATTCTAAAAGTTATGAAGAACCATTCATCTGGACCCCTTATACCAATAAAGAAGAGTTTCAAGAGAAGATTAAGGAATGAGGGTATTTGGCCTGTGACATCTGTAGAATTCACCATGTTTGAGGATTAGTCAAAGTTAACATGGTACTCTATTTACTCATATCATAAACCCTGATAAATTTAGTTAACCTTTCTAAACATTAAGGATTTTTTAAATCTGAAAAATGTGGATTTATATTAATAGTACTCATCTCACCTCATAAATTTGTTAGGATTAAATAAGGTAATGTATATAAATCTCATAGCCCAGTACATAATACATAAGTACTCAGTAAATAGAGCAATACAATGCCCTGGGAATCTTTACACATACACACCTGAGTTTAATTTTTTTATTATGGCTTACCAATATCTTTTTTGTATTGCATCCATTATTCGAATGCTGCACTTAGAGAAACATTCTCTATGCGTGAAAATACAGGAGTATCAAAAACTTTTAGAGAAAGCTGTATGAGATCTTAGTACCTAATCTGGCATTCATACCAAATTCAGAACCGCTTTTTACAATATAGCTGGTAGATTCCAACTAGCAACACAAGCTTGATAACTCCAACTAATCAGCTCCAATGTGTACTGACCCCAATCTCCCTTCTGCTACCTTTCCTGTTCCAGTTCTGGCCCTGGAACACAGAACAATAGTGATCCCTCTCACATGATAAAATATTTGAAGATAACTAACTAGTTTGTTTCCCTTTTTCATATCTTCTTTAACTATTAGCCAAAAAATTAGGTTTCTAGATCTGACTATCCTGGTTAATTCCTTTACAGTATAATATCCCAGATGGACAAGGCCCAGATGTAGTCCTGCACTGATGGGATCTAAGAGTGAATTGGCTTTTTTATTAGTTTCCTATTTCTGCATGGTAAGAAATTACCACGAACTTAGTGGCTTAAAACAATACAAATTTATTAGCTTATAGTTTTGAGGTAAGAATCTCATTAATCTAAAATCAAGGTGCAGCAGGGCTGCATTCCTTCTGCATGCTCTAGGGGAGAATCTATTTCTTGCCCTTTCTGTCTTCTATAGGGTGCCCTTGGCTCATGTTCTCTTCTTCCATCTTCAAAGACAGCAGCATTGCATCTTCTCCCCTTTCTGACCTGCTTCCATTGTTTTATTTCCTTCTTTAACTTTTCCCTCTCCTGTATAAGGATCCTTGTGATTACACAGGACCCATCGAGGATAATCAACCCACCTCAAGATCCTTAACATATCCTCAAAGTCTCTTCTGCCATATAAAGGAACATATTCACAAGTTCTAGAAAACAGATTATGGACATCTTTGGGGAAGGAGGCATTATTACTTTAAAAAAAAAAATAGTGCTTAATTCATTGTTAACTCACATCTGCAATCAACTGAAACCCTCAGACTGTTGTTACAAGGATCTCTATCAAACCTAGATCTTTATGCTGACTTTGTGTTGGTTTCTGACAGTCCTTTCGATCTATTTAAGTAGTCTGGAAGTCATTTTCTGCTATTTGATGCAGCAGCTATTCCAATCAGCTTGTAAATTTCATAAACTTTGTTTGCCTTCCTCCTAAGTCAAAGGTTTTTAAAAATCAAGACCTACTTATAGGATGACCATAACTGATATTCCTTGGATATTTACTGCCAGTAACAATATTCTCATCCTGCCCATATTTTTCTAACTTAATCATAATGTGTCTTCACTAGATATGAACAACTTTACAAAAGAAAGAAGTTTAGTTTGATTTGTTATAAATTGTTAGTGAATCTGTTTTGGCTCTTAGAGACTACAAATTTGGAGAAATACTTAAACCAAACTAACAGAACTGGCAGAGATAAAAGTAAACGGCCATAGAGTCTACAATTTCTAAAATATGCTTTTCCCTACTTTTTGAAATTAAACCATCAAGGCAATATAAGAATCAGAAGGCACAATGCTAATCTAAGTAATTTTTTTAACCTTAAATCCCTCAAGCAGTATTTCCTTTCTGAATCTTTCTCAATGAGATACTTACCTTTTCTTTTCCCTAAACTTTTAGAAATTTGTTTTCCTTAATTCACTTTGCAATAGATTATAATGGTTATTTCCAGTATTTGTCTGATATTATGACCTCAAAGATGACAAAGCAATTTTCCCTTAAGCTCCTGTTATTAATATTTAATTACAAAGTTTAAAGAAAAAAATAGAGACGTTTCCAAAAAGAAATACATACACTTACAGTGACAGGCTGGTACTCAAACCTCCCTCCTGTTAGATGCAGACATCAAAGAATTTAATTCCAGTCTTTCCTCCTCTTTCATTCATTTGACTCAACATATCAGTCACATTGGCTTAAACCAAACCAAGAGTTAAATCCAACACAACTTTAATATTTATTAGTAACATAAATACTTTATGAAAGTACAAACTACACTTCTTAACAAAAGATAATTAGAAAATCATCTTTTCTGCAAAGATGCTTTATCTATCTAGTTACAGCCTGAAGACAACTCCATAAGACACTATTGCTAGAACAATTAGGTAAGGGATAATTTACAGCCCCTTCTTATCTGGCATTTGATTTTAGTATGTAATTTGCCAAAGGTGTACCTGGGTTAACAATTTCTTACTATCAGGCAATGTAATTTAATGGGAGAAGGAAAGAAGGCCAACCACATGTTAAACAAGTATCGCTATGTCATTATACCTAAAAGCAGAATACTGTCTATGAGTTAATCAATAGCATGTACAGATAGTAATAGAAACAATGAAACTGAAAAATGTACAGAGAGCAACACAATTAACAAAGGAAATCCCAATAGCTAGTTAATAAACATAAGAATAAAATGTTCAACCTTACCAATCAATAGTCAAAGAAGTACAAATTAAAACAAGGAGATACAATTCTTTAATGATCTAACTGGCATGAGTATGGATTAGCATAAATCAACAAGGGTATCCTACTGGTGAGATCCAATGGGTGAGCTTTAATTCCAAAAAGAAATTTAAAACTATTAAACAAGAAAAAAAAATGTTCATACCTTCTAAAACAATAATTCTACTTCTAGAAATTTGTCTAAGGCAATTAGAGGTTCTCAAAAATTTCCACAATTAACCACTCAGAAAACAGAGAATGTTATTAAAAAGATTTATTAACTATATAAAAATTTCCAAACACAAGTGGAGGGGGGGAAAAAAGACTGAAAGGAAATACTCTAAAATGTTAATGGTGTTTGATAGCATTATTTTATTTCTTTTATTTTCTAACTCAAATTTATCTAACTTGCACTAATTTTAAAATAAAAAAATTAAAATTCATAAATTTATAAATGAACTTTATAAACATAAACATGCATCTTTCTCCAGCTTTTGATTACAAATATAATTGATAATTATATAATTATAGGTTATATAGAATCATCATTATCAGATGACTTGTTCATGGAGTAAATCTTGTCTTCCAAGTTAACAATTACTATGTTTAAATCAATAACTTGCAAATCTTTAATGAAACTTTTCAAAATTACGAGTTTTTAATTTTTAAAGAGAAATTTAAAAATTTTCCCCTCTAAGTTCCTACAGTAATGGAAGCCCTTGTAGCCCTTCCAAATCTGGGAAATCACTATCTTAAACATATTTTTTGTTGACATCTGTGCATTAAAGAAAGCATCCCTTTAAATACTGATACATAATTTACTCCCATGTAAAATCCATTTACTTTTCACAGTCAAATCCTTTGAAACCTAAATGTTTAACCACTTCTCCACTTGTGTAGAGGACAGTATGAAAACAAGATGGTCTGGCATCAATATGACATATTCCTAAAGTGAAGCAAATTTACAAAGCTTTTTAAAACAAAGAGTCAGGAAAAAGATATTGCAGTGCTTCCCTGCTCCTACTGAGCAAGATCTTTATTTTGATGTAAACACTACAAAATAGCTCCATCAATTTCTCCATAAATCTACCCTTCAGATTTCTAAAAATTCCAAAGCAGTTTTATAAATTGCATAAAATATGCTCAAATTCAAAGGGTTAAAAAAAGCTATACTTAACTTTTTCCTAAATTTCTTTACCACGTTCTCCCACAAACTTGTCGACTCCCAGTTGCAGAACTTAAAAGAAATGTTTTACAAAATAAAGACAAGTGAAAAGTCACATTTAATAATAAATATGAAACCATTTTCAGGTTAACTAATATATTTCTACATGCATTTCTACTATAATAGAATAAAGTAATATAGCAAATAGTAATTTAAACTTCATCTATATTATTTCTCACTCTTTAATTATATCACCAAGCCCTAATTCTGTTACCATCTGTGGCTGGCAGAATTTTCTAAGTAATTTCTAATGACTTACCCTATTAAGTATGCCTTAATTTATTCTTCATTTTAGACTACCTCCCCTACAATTTCCAAGGGTCTGACCCCTTCAAACTTCTCACTTTTAGAACCAAGGCTGCACTTGCCTCACCAGTGCTTTTAACCCAACCCATTCAGTTAGTTCCAGCTTATCACAATAGGTCATTTTCCATTCCTTACATCCATTTTGGTTCACTGAACTGCAATCAATACACAACTCCTTCCTTTTCACTTGCTCAAAAATAGGCCAAAAGATGATTTTAGGAAATGCCAAACATTTCATCCATGCCATTGCTCTCCTTTACCAGCACAGGTGCCAGATTTCAAGATCACTTTTATTGTGCCTCACTAGTCAACTCTGTCCCCTCAAAGTTGGCTATGAAACATTTTTGTGAATTAAATATTTTCTCCTATACTTCTACAGAAGAAATAATTGGTTCCAGGATATAAAATCATTTGACTGGAAGGAAAATGAAAAAATGCTAACATTTGTAAAGTCTTTAATAAATTAATTAAACATTTTAATTGGTTATAAATTAGTAAAAAAATAAACACAAATGCACATCTTAAGTTTTAAATGTTGATTGTACCTATTGCATTATGGCAGATGACTTAAACTTTGACAAGTCCTTCTAAAAGTATACATTATTTTTACAGTATCACTTGCTACCATGCTTCAAATGTACAAAAGTTGTTCACTGAGCCCTCTTTCCCTATCAACAGTCCAGTAGACAAGGATTAGCTGCTCAAAAAACTTCAGAGCAGCCATGTGGGGCTGTGGACAAGACTCCAGCTCTTAAGGATTGAGTCAAATCTCACAACTGCCACCTTTACACTGTGTGATCTTGGACTATTCGCATTATCTCTCTAGTTTTCCTTAAAGTGGAAAGAATGCAAAGAAATAGATAAAACATCTAACCTATTAGTTTGCACCTGCTTGTTACTTAAAAGATTCTTTTCTTGTAATTCCCCTGAACTGTCCCCACTGGATTACTTCTTAAAATAGTGTGTCAAAACTAAAGATATCCTTTCAATAAATTTAGGATTCAGGATGCACAAAATAATTTACAAAGCCATGCAGTACCTACTGGATATTGTTTTCAATCTGACAGAAAATCAGATCAAGTAAGAAAACAATGAAGATGGTATGGTACAACCATCTTTGTGTTTGTGTTTTTTACAACAGCCTTGAGATATAATTCGTACACCATACAATTCATTCTTTTAAAATGTATATAATTCAGTGTTTTTTAGTATAGTTGGAGTTGGGCAACCATCAACACTATTTAATATTAGAGTATTTTCATCATCCCCAAAGAAATTCCATCCCTATTAGCACAGTCACTCCCCATTGCTCTCCCTGCCAACCAATAATCTACTTTCTGTCTCCATGGATTTGTCTATTTGGGACATTTCATTTTTTTAATTTAAAAATTAACTTTTTAAAGTTTATATTAACTTTATAAAGTATGTACTTACACATTTGTTAAATTAGACAGTGATGAAACACCTTTACAAAGATTTGGATATATCTCCAACTGAACCCCAAATTTGGCTGTCCTTTCTAAAGTGATTTATCATTCAGCATCTTTTATTAAGGTAAACTAGGTGACGTAGGGCCATTAAAGCTTAAGAAATACTTTATCTGTTTCCTAAAGGCTTAAAAGACATATTACAGTAAATTTCTATATTATAGGTTTCCTTTAAGCAGGGTATAATGTAATTCTACTTCAACTAAAACTTAGCTCTGACAAAGTCACAATCAAAAGGACAAAATAAAGTGGAATACTCATGGTAAAGTGCATAAAGACATACTGAGGATAAAGCAGAAGGAGAGTTACAGACTACTGGGTTGATCAATGATTACTCTTTAATGCAATACCATACCTAGAGTGGGACAATGGGAGCAGTCCACCCAAGTGCAGGCAATAAGTGGATGAACTGTCAAGACCCTAGATATAATAATAAAGCTTTGAGTCATTTTGTTCTTTTATGATCATCGAACACTGGCAATTCTAAACAACATGAGGGATAAGAAATTCCTTCCCTCAAAATGTTTGGTTCATTGAGACTCTAAGTTTTAAACTGTTGCTGTGGTTACTACCAAGTTTTAGCAATATACAAATGTCGAATCTGCATGTTTTTATTATGTATCCTTTAATAAGCAATTCATTTTAAGTGAAAGTTCATAAGGAACCGCCCCAGCTATATGGTCAATTCCCGACACATGCAGATTCCATATACATCTTCACTTGGAGAGTAAGTACAAAGAGATTAAGGAAAGCTTCAGATCTCCTCAGGCTCAGTTTGTCTCCAATCCTGTGGTACCTCTCTCTATACATTCCTGGGTTTAAATAGTATATTCAAAATGATACCTGTGTGCAATTTTTCTTTCCCTGAGACATCTTTTTTTCTGGTATAAGTATTTACAAATAGCCAGAATCAACCTTGACCAAATGTGTAGTGGGATACAAAACTTTAAATTGATAAAACAAAAATTATGGAGACTCCATTACTAAGCAACAAAGTGTAAGGAAGTGGACATTTACACAGAATTCCAAAAGTGTTTACCTAATGCAGTAGAAACTTACATTGAATTTTTGGGTAAAAACCATTTTAGCAAAAAAAATTTTTGACCAAGGAGACATTTGAAAGTCACTAGAATAAATGCTGAAAAAAGACATGGAGAATATCGTGATTTCTAAAATTTATTACGGAGTGGGCTTTTCATAAATCTCTGCCAAACAGCATTATGTTTAAAACTTCCTATTTGTGTATCTGCTGCTTCATGTACAACTTTTTGTAACTAAAATTAATAAAAAGTGCTCTTCAATTATGAGGACAGATTAATAAATCTGGCTATAAGTGTCTACCAAACACGAACATGTGAAGACCAACTTTAACAGTCATTGATAAATCTGCTTAAGACCTGAAAGGAAACTGGAACATTCTTATTCATTATTGTGACAGACCAGTATGCAGGTAAGTTTTTCCACTTTTTCAAAATAAGTATTAATGCAGTTTAAAAGTCTGATATGATTCTGTGTGTTTCTTTTCCGGTCATTTTTGTTCATTTCATGATTATTCCTGAAAATAATTTTGTTACAGAAAAGGGGTGTTTGAAAAGGAATTTTAAAACAGAAAGATCTGCTCTGCATATCAAATATGCTAGCTACACCACTGTACTACGGTCTCTTCCGACTGGGATTACCGACCCACATGGATTTATACGAAGAATCACCAATTATCCAAACATAAATTATAACTTACCAGAGTTATCTGGATGACCATCTACTTTTCACTGAGCCCTGATGTCCCCCCGCCAGCTCCCTTGTCAAAACCCTCCTGGCTTCTAATTCTTAACTCCACTCCTGGGTTAACATTGGTTTTCTTGCTGAATTTACCACTAATCTGGTACAGCATGCTGCACTGGAATCAAGGTTTCTACTATATATATTTACGTATGCCTTCAAAAGGGTCAATAAAAACTCTATGTAGCATTGCACTGTGATCAAAAGGCCATGCAAATAATTTAACACGATGAAGGTGATCAGAGTATAATAAATTATAATATTGTCTGTGAAATCTATTCTAGTTCTCAAAATCACAACAGTACACTGTTAATTACACTTAATATTAACCAGAAATTTAGCCATGTCTCTCCTAGTGTAAGTTCTCAACAGATCCTGATAAAGCCCAATACAAATTTAACTATTACCCATCTTCACATTTTCTGTGGTTTGATAGAAATATAATATTCATCAGCCAATGCTGCCAAATATTTGAACCGTTAATAGGTAAGCCGCTTATTCTACATACCTGATAACTTGTGTAGTTTTTAGCCTATCATTAAAGTTGTATGCTGTTGCTCTGAAGTATGCTTTAAAAAAAAGGATTTGGCATATTGTCTGGACAAATGTTATGAATAATACTAAAGTCTCATTATTTATGTAACAATTTTTTCTACTATGTTACCAAGGTATATTTAAAATGAGATTTTAATGTGTGCAGATATCTACAGAAAAGTTACCTAGAATGCTGAAGTAAATTATGTTTCCTTGTGTTCCATGGCAGAGAACAACTGACGATTTGTATCTGGTAAAACAAGACAAAACAAAACAAAAAGGACTACCATTCTGTCAACTTTCTATAATTAGGTAGTTTTAACCTGAATTGTTTCAAAAGACTTATACACCAACTTTCCCATTATTCTAATTTTTCTCTGAATCATTTCCTTGTGTTCATGTAATTTTTTCTGCAACAACATACTAGACAAAATGATAGGCCAGGGAGGGGAATATTTTCAACAAGAACATCAGTGATAAATGCTGCTACAGAAACCTCTGAAGAACCAGCTTTATTTTGCTCACTATAAAGGCAGACCTCAGCTGTTGCTGGAGATTAAGAATTTCCTGAGAGTCAAGAAAGAAAACTACATATAACTAACTTTCAATATCTGAAAACTCTTGGGATTAACAGCACAGCATGGTCAAATTTGGCAAGCAAGGGAAACCTCCAGTTTTCCTTCAATTGCTGACCTAGTCCTCCCCTATATCTCTTCCACACAGTAAGAACTTGTCTATTTCTTAGGCCTCTCACAGAAGAAAGGAATGATCAAAAACTAAAGCTTACTATTTCAGGTTAAAAAAAATTACTTAACCAGGCATCCTTATCAGATGAGCTAAATTCTAGATGACAATCATGCCTAGTAATCAACAGGTAAAATACACAACAGTCACACAAAACAATTTACAGCAAAAATAGGAAGAAGCAAGCTCCCCACTGAGATGTGGAACTCAACTCTTCCTTCATGATAACATGGTGGGTCAAGACTGACAGCCCAACAAGATAAGTGTACAAATATCAATTCATATCTTAAGTATTAATAAAATGTAATTTATGTCCAATTTTAAAGATAACAATGAATATTACAGTATTCATATTTTCTTCCTGCACTGCAAAGTAGCATATATGCACATCACGTCAGCACTGCAGTTCTCAAAAAGTAATCCAAGGACCCCTGGGGGTCTCTGAGTCTCTTTTTGGTGGTGAGGTCAAAACTGTTTTCACATTAATACTAAGACATTTTTCACCTTTTCATTTATTTTCTCACAAGTATGCAGCGGTGTTTTCCAGAGACTACCTGATGTGTGTTATTGCAAGAGATCAAATGAAAAAGTAGATATGAGGATCCAGGTTTTATTAAACCGAAGTTTAAATGAGATTTGCAAAAATGTAAAATGACGCCATTCTTCCCACTAATTTTTGTTTTGGAAATACTACTTTTTATTAAAAATGTTACATTAACATGTAATGAGGAGTTTATTGTTTTTAACGCTTCCAATTATTAGTTTAAGTTTCTAATATAGTAAATATCAAGAGATAGAACATATTGATACAAAAGCTCTCTGTGGTCCTTAACATTCAAGAATTTTAGAAGGTCAAAAACCAAAAAGTTTGAGAACAGCTATTCTAGACAAACTCTTACACATGTACACAAGGAGACATGTTTGAGAAAGTTCATTGCAGTTTGTCAGAAAAAATGAATTAAATCTTATATAGTATTAATTTTTGAGCAAAAAAAAGAGCACACCAAGGAATATGCATAATATACCACCCGTGCATATCATATGCAGAATATCATATGTTTTTGGACTACAGAGATTAATACCAAATTATCTGATTGCCTCTTCTGGGAGGGGGGACTGGAGTAGTAATGAAAGGAAAGAAGGACTTTATAACACTTTATTTTTAATTAAAAACATAAAACAAAATGTTAAGTAACAACTATAAATTGTTATTGTTTCATTTTCTCTGCACTATTTTATTTAATTAATTTATTTAATTTATTTAATTAAATGTCTTAAAATTGTATGTGCTTTGTGTGAGCTCAGGAGTTCGAAACCAGCCTGAGCAAGAGCAAGACCCCATCTCTACTAAAAATAGAAAGAAATTAATCAGACAACTAAAAATATATAGAAAAAATTAGCCGGGCATGGTGGTGCATGCCTGTAGTCCCAGCTACTTGGGAGGGTGAGGCAGTAGGATTGCTTGAGCCCAGGAGTTTAAGGTTGCTGTGAGCTAGGATGACGCCATGGCACTCTAGCCCGGGCAACACAGTGAGACTTTCTCAAAAAAAAAAAAAAAAATTGTATGTGCTGCAAAAAAAGGGGGGAGGGGCAAGCAAGATATATTCTTTTAGATTTAGGGAAGATTGATTAAAGGCTAAAAATACAATCAATGGGTGACCAAAAATATAATCTATAATCTTTATTCATTCCACAAACTTTAACAAAACAAACTCTTCACATTAAGAAATGTGTAAGTAACACAGCAGAACATAGGTAAATATTGGCCATAATTGATCAGATTCTTTTCACTCTTCATCTTTCCCAACACTCAAGTGTCTGGCCATAAAAGTTCTCCAAATACTCTGGTTAAATGGACGTCTCTAATAACCTCGCCCTTCTCATCTCCTTTCCGTCTATATCAGAGACAGACTTCTTTTACCTGTGTTTCTGATCTGTTCCTTTCCTTTTATCCACAATTTTGCTCTAAGTTAACCATCCCCTCTTGCTGCTTTAAACTATGATGTATTTTCTCCACTGCTTCAATAATGCTCAAGCCTCTAACAGAGACCAGGGATTGAATACCACTAAAAGGAAAACCTCGTACATACTATATAAATATAGGAATTGCCTGGCACCAGTGCCTAGTACACTGCTAATTGCTCTTCCTTGTCTTCACTCTTGAAGCAACTTTTCCTTTTTATCCCTTGAAACCAAACTTCTAACTACTACTTTACCTTTGCCATCTCTTATTTCCTTATATCCCATCACCATTCAATCCTAAACTTCAAATCCTAGTACCCTCAAAAATTTCAATGGCCAAGGTTTTAAAATTTATTTATAATCTTTTTTTCCTATTTTTAATCACCCAGCTAATTCTTTCTATTTTTTTAGTAGAGATGGGGTCTCACTCTTGTCAGGCTGATCTCGAACTCCTGACCTTCAAGTGATCCTCCTGCCTTGGCCTTCCAGAGTGCTAGGATTACAGGTGTGAGCCCAACCTCAGTGGCCAAGTCTTTAATCTGTGACCACACCCTTGGTATTATACAAAATATCATCTTCAGGCAGCAATTAAATTGAAGAGATCTGCATTCTTATCCCAGCTTTGCCATTAGTAATGTGCCCTTGGTTGAATTATTAATTTCTTAGAAAACCAGTTTCCTCACCTATAATTTAATGTCTATTCAGGGTTGTGGGAATACATCTCTAGTTAGATATGTATATTTTATAAAGTGCCTGACATGCCATAGGTGTTACATTAAGTACTAATTCCTTCTCCCTCCTCCCTTTCAATTTTCTCCAGGGCACATCCAAAAGTGACTCCTGGATGTCTCCCTTTATCTCTTGGTTGCTTCCAAGTTTGAGTCCTACATGCCCAACCGCTTGCCAAAAATTTCCACATGACTGTTTACACTTCACTCAAACTCAACCTGTTCAAAAATCAAACACATTTTCTTCTCTGCTAAATATGCTTTTGATGACTTGTGTTAATGGTATCACCACCCTCTCGGCATTTAGAATGTAGGGACAAAAGGCGCTTATAAACCTATCAGATGCCAAGGTCCATGAACTCCTTTAGCCCACATCTTTCCCCTCCTCTCCATTCCCACTACAGACTTGCCAAATTCAGGTTTTACTCACCTTTCCTACCAAGTCTCTGCCTGCTGCAACATAAACTACTACAAATGGAACAGTTTTGATCATACTATTCCACTGCTTAAAACCTTTAATGTTTATCCACAGCCTAAAAATGAGATTCTAATATATCAGACAGACCCAAGCTTGTCAGGCCCCAAACTACTTTCCAGTAGCCTCTGGAGTCAAATTACTGTACTATTTTCTTCTCAGCACTGCTGTCCCTTGATCACTATTTCCCATACCTGAAATCCTAAAACTGATACCTCTTCTCTTCCCAAGTCTTCACTGATTCCTCATGGCCATCCCATCCTACAATAAGGCTCCCAAAGAACGCTGTTCTAACACATATTAAGGTAACCTTAATGTGTGATAGTGTTATGGCTTACATCCTCTATACAGCTGTCCCCAGCCTTTTTGGCACCAGGGACTGGTTCTGTGGAAGACAATTTTTCCATTGGGGGTGGGGGGATGGTTTGGGGATGATTCAAGCATATAACATTCATTGTGCAGTCAAACCTCTCTGCTAATGATAAACTATTTGCAGCCGCTCCCCAGCACTAGCATCACAGCCTCAGCTCCACCTCAGATCATCAGGCATTAATTCTCATAAGGAGCATGCAACCTAGATCCCTCACACGTGCAATTTACAGTAGGGTTCACGCTCCTATGAGGATCTAATGCCACTGCTGATCAGAGTATATGCAGTGATGCGAGGGATGGTGAGCCACTGGAAACACAGATGAAGCTTCACTCACTCACTCACTACTCATCTCCTGCTGTGTGGCCTTATTCCTAACAGGCCAGGGAGCAATACCGGTCTGTGGCCTGGGGGTGGGGACTGCAACTCTATTAGACCATTATGTAAGAGACTTAAGTCTTATGTCATCTGTTAGACTAGTCAGAGACCCTCGGTTGTCCTGCAGTACTTAGCACACAGCTGTGCAGCTGAGCAGGCACTCAAAAGTTTGTTAATTGAAGATTAGATCTGGAAGAATCAAGATTACAGGGAACTAATCAATAATATTTCATGAGTGGGGAGAAATAGTTAAGAAGCACTACAAATCAAGTTGGCACAAGATGAATTTTAAAGTCAGGTTAATTTCCCCAAAAGAAAGTTCCAATTTTGCAGAAGAGTTGGCATTAGCAACATACACATACCATAAATGCAATTTGCAGTCCATAAAGATTAGAACTGAATTGAAAATTTGAGGAAAATGAACAATGATAAGAAAGTACTCATTTTGCACATTTAAAAAGGTCCAACTAACCTCTTCCCTTTTTCAAAGAGTCAATATCCTTCCTAATTTTAGTTTCAAAGTAAAAACTACTGATGGGCCTTTTCAGGATTAATAGAAAACTTTGCTTAATTAATGTGCTTGATGTCAACTTCCATAATGTCTAAATCAGAATAAAATACGTCCGATCTTAAGAATACACTAAGAACTCTCTTTCATTGAAAACATTCAATAGTTTTTGTCTTGGGAGAAAAATGTACTTGAAATCTTTTAACAATTATTGTACCATTTGTATAAGTTCTCATTTATTCAACAAGTATTTGTCAGGCACCTGCTTTCGTGCAGGAGAGAGGAGAACAGAAACTCTACCCTCACGGAGCCAATATTTCAGTGAATTTTACCTTCAGAAAACAAAGTCAATGTCCAACTCTGAATTATTTGGAGCATTATCAAATTTTCTGATCAAAAATTAGGAAATATAATTTTGCTATTTTGAAAATAATCACTACTGAAGTTTTACAAGACACTGTCCAATACCAGTTGTAAGTACTGCAGTTAAGACATTTTATGTACCCATCAGTTGAAGAAATATCATTTTTAGGATAATTTATAAGGCAATAAATGGTCTCAACTGCAGTGTAACTGGAGAGTCCCATATTATAGCACTGCAAATGTAAAGAAAAGTTACCGCACCATAATTGTGTTACAAGTAAAATTACAAAATCTCATTGTGAGATGAAGCAAGTTTTTAACGCCAAATCAACACCTCTCAAACTACTATATCTAATTTTTTCTATGTTGGTTTATCTCTAGCGTTTGGAAAAAGAAGATACTACAACTCAACCCATGACATTAGTTCCCATTCCGTAACTGCATTTTAAATCAATGGTCAAGTCCCCTCCTCCCAAATCGATTCTGACAAACAGCATGTACTCTCCACTCGAAAAGTAACACCTGGAATGATCAGAAATACTAGTAGAGAGCTTTGAGGCGGCCAGTAGCTTTGTTCCCGGCTTTGGGAGGTTTTCACATGTAAATGTTCTAGTAAAACGGAGTCGAGGATTAACTACCTCGGGAGGGGGTGTGAGGGTAGGGAACTGGAGGACAAGGAGGCTTTCTAGCGGACCAAAGCAGAGCAAAGACTCTTCTCTCTCATTCAACTTTTTAGGTGTCACTTTGGGGCCACAGAGCCGATAAGAGGGTTATGTTCACGACTCGAAATGATAAGGAGCCATAACCCCATTTCCCAAGTGAGTGAAACCCGGAGAAGGGGGATGAACACCTCCAACTCCTCCCCGACTCGGGATCAGAGTCCAGCCGTCGACGCGCCGCGGCCTGAGCAACAGGAGAGCCGAAGCCACCGCTCCGCCAGCCCCACGGCCGGCAGATGCTCCCGCTCCCCCGCCCCCAACCCCACACGCCCGCCCGCGCTTCTTTCTTAGCCCCTTGCGGGCTCCCGGCACCGCGAAGCCCATAACGGGGCGAGGAGCAGAGAGCGAGGGCGCTTGGACCCGAAAAGGGGCGAAGTTAGAGGAACCCGCGCCAACGCGGGCTGGGGGAGGCCGCAAGGGGGCGAGGGGGACAGCCCTAGGTCGCCGCCCGGGGGTGGGCGGTGGGGGAGGGGTGTGGGGTCAGTTCCCGTGGTCGCTGCGACCTCTCCCGAGCCACAGGCCGCTCCGCGCAGGCCCCGCAGCCCCGGAACCGGGGCAGGAAGCGTCCCCACCCCGACCAAAGCTTTAAACCTCCGGCGGCGGGAGAAACGGGCCCTGGCTCCTGCAGCAGGCCCGGCACCCCCCTGCCCCGAGCACCCCTCACCTCCTGGTTGAAGGCGTTGACGGCGTCCATGTTCGCGCTGCGGCGGCGGCTGCTCCGGGCCCGCCGGTCACATAGACCTCGCGCCGGGGCGGAGCGAGGCCGGGGAACCGACTGGGACTGGCAGCGGGGGGAGGCGACGAGCAGCAGAGCCTAAGGCCGGGCAGGAAGAGGCTGCGGCCGACGCAGCGAGGCGGGCGGCAGAGACGGAGGGGTGGCGGGCCCCTACTCAGTCCCGTTCGCAGGGTGAGGAAAAAGAGGCGGCGGCGGCGGCGCTGGGCTCCAACATGTCCGTTTGGTGGTGGCGGCTGCGCTCTGCGTCTCGCTGACACTGCCCCCCGCGCCCTCACGCACTAGCCGACACTAGCCCGGCCGGCGAGCGGGCGGGCCTCTCTCTCCCTCTCGCCAGCGGGATGGCGGCAGCGGCCCGACTCCACGCCGCGCGGGGCACCCTGGGACAGCTCTGGCCTCCCGGCGCTTCCTGTGCCCGGCTCCTGCCCCGCCCCGCCCGCGCTGGCCCCGCCCCCGCCCCGCCCCACGCGCCGCTTGCCCGCTTGCCGGCGCGTGACGACGGGACGTCGGGCTTTTTCCCGCCGGCGGGGGCAGCGGGCCGGGGGTACGTCCCGGGACCGGAGCCCGGCTCGGGCGAAGAGCGTCACGGAGCGCAGGAGCCCAAGGCCGCCGAGGTGGCCCGGAGTCGCGCCTCCGTGCTCCCGCCCGACGCGGCGCTCCCGGTGCGTGCCCGTGTGCGGTTCTGCCCGAGGAGGCCCGGCCGCGGCGGGCAGGCCCGGAGCCCTCGGTCTCGGCAGCCTGGAACAAAGGGCGCAGGATTTAACCTCAGCCTTTTGGGCGCGTGTTTGCAGGCTCTCGTGCTCTCTGCGGAGAAAAGCCTCTGCCGGTGCAGGTCTGCGTCTGCTCGACTTGTGCGGGCTGGTTCTGCGCGAGCTAAAACACCGAAAAGGACGTGCAGCCTTGTGCCACGGGAGGAGTGGATTCGCCAAACTCTTACGTTGATTGCCCAAACCAAGTTTTTCTTTTTTGCCGAGAACGCTTTGTCCTGATCACTTTCTTTGAGTACCTTCTGTCTGCCTGGTGTTGGGGACACGGAAATAAAAAACAATTGTTCTGCCTGCAGACACCTTGGTTTAGTGGGGAGTACAGGCAAGTAAGCAGATGATTATCAAAGCATGCGAACTGTTAGGGCAGAGGCCCGGGGGAACAAAGAAAGAAACTCATCGGACTAGAAGTCCAGGAAAGCTTCCCAGAGGAAGTGACACCCAAGCTACATCTGGAGGGAGGAGAAGTGGGGGGCGGGAGGCGCCTACTGAGCCTGATGAGTTACTGCACCATCACCTCCCCCTGAAGGAGGACCAGTCAGGAGTGAGGTAGACTGAAGGAGAGGCTGAGACTAGATCCTAAAGAGCCTTTGCCCTTTCAAAGAGTTTGGATTTTGTCCCCAAGGCAGTGGGAAGTCATTGAAAGATTGTAAGAGGAAGATGGGGTCATGTAATGTGCTCCTAGAAAGAATGGGGTCATGGAAAGAATGGCCCTAGTCCCTGAGGGTGATGAGGGCTGAAGGTGATGGCAGTGGAGGAGAGACATAGGCCGATGTTTGGGAAGTGGGGTGGAAAGGCTGGGATAGAATGACTGTGAGGTTGAGAAAGGGGGGTGTCAAGGAGGATGCTAAGGGTCTGGCTTGGAGAATAGCATGGGTGATGGGTTTATGGGGAAGAAGGAGTGGGTTTGAGAGGAGGCAGAATAGTGGTTAACACCTGGAGATCGCTCACCACATGCCAGGGTCTACCTGACGTGTTATTCTGTGCTATTTAATCTCCATAACAGGCTTCTGTGTGAATTGGCTATTAGTAATGCTCTTATTTTATAGTTAAAGGAGTGAGTTAACTAATGTGCCCAAGTCACACAGCTGGATGATTTCCATCTGGGGCCTGTGGAGTTTGAGCTGCCCCTGGGACAAATAAGGGAGGATGTCTAGGAGGCAGTTGGGTAAACACGTGTGGAGTCAGGAGAGATGGCTGAGAGGAGATAGAGATCTGGCAGTCATTAGTGCACAGCTAGTGGTGGAAGGAGCTGAAACAGCCAGGGAAAAGAGACCAGGGATGCAGGTATGTTGGGGATAAGCAGAGGTGAAGAAAAGAGCTCTGGAGAAGTGGTCAGCCCTGTCCAATGCTGAATAAAGATAGAAGTCCAACGAGGTAAGAATTGGAAAGTGCCTGATAGATTGAGCACCAGTAGCTGGAGTGGAGAGGACAAAAGCTAAACTGATGTGCATAGAGGAGGGGGAGACAGGCAGGAGAAATTTTGGAGAACCTTGGCAGTGAAGGCAAGTTGCGAGGATGCCAGGAAAAGCCTACGGGGAGACAGGAGAGTGTTTGCTTGTTTCTTTAAAATGAGAGAGATGTGCTTTTAATTATCTGTTGAAGGAACAAACAGGATAGACTCCACGTTTTAGTTTTGAGTCCACCCCTCATCTACTTCATTGTCACTGCATCTCACTACCTTTCTGTCTCTCAGCTGAACTGCCACTGTATTTTCCAAATCCATTTTGCTTCTGTAAGAGCTGCCATCCACAGCACTACTGACGTTGCATTAGAAAGTTCAGTCATTAGTAGACACTGGCATTTCTGGATATCCGTTGTCTACCAAATACTGTCCAAGATCTCCCCACCATGTTTCCAGCCTGCTGCCATGGCACAACCCAAGTTTTGTCATTCCTTGTACACATCTGGGAATTGAAGGGCTGGGCCTTTGCTCTTATGGAAACCCCTCCTTGCTTCTCTGTGTAGGCGAGCCATTTAGCATCTAGTTGATGTTCGGAGGTCACTTCCTTTCATTCATTAATCATGTGTTGAGTATGTACTTTGTGCCAGGCACTGTGCTGAAAGCTTCCCCACTCTCCTCCCAGCCAGTCTCAACTTCTCCCCCAATATGCTTTCATGAGCCCACTATAGCACTTCTTACCTTGTATTGCTGACAACATGAAAAAAAGTCTGCATTATTATTCTAATATTATATGCACCTGCCCTGCCTCTACCTCTTTCTGTGAACAGTGGCAGAACTTAAAAATGGGCCCACAAAGCCGAATGGGATCCCCCTTCCTCAATTCTTACAAACAATTGTCTTTCCTCTTGTGAGTCAGGGAAATGGATTTGGCTGGAAGGGTGAAATCTTGAGTTGGGGTTGGAAAGGGGCTTGAGAGGAGGCTGGTGAGTTCAGCTGTGGACATTGTTGCCTTTGAGACTCAATGTATTATAGCTGTTGGGCTCTATAATGGTTGCTGAATGAGAGGATGACAGTCCAATAGGGGATATTTTCTGTGTAGCATCGTACTGAGATTTGAATGCACAAGAAACAAGATTTGGCTTCTAAGATCCATTTGTTTGAGATAGATAACAGATTTAGGAGGTTATTTTCTGGAAAGGGTTATTTGGTTTTTATGTTGAGGTGTTTGGGAAGTCTTTTAACAAGTTGTTGGTGAATATGTGTCATCAGCTAGACTTTGGGTGCCTTGGCAGCATTTTCTAGCATTTTTCCATTCTAAAGACAGCGGCTCCTCTATCTGCTCTGGGACATCTGGCAGCCATTTGCACAGCCACTGCTGGACTTCCATCTCTCTCTCTCCGATCAGACAAGTCAAATCTTCCAATAGGAAATTTTTGGCAAGTGACAAAAACTGACAAGGGTTGTCCTTTGTAAGCAGAACTTGAAGCAGTAGGAATGCAGCCTATTGAAAAGATAGCCAGAGGATCGTAAATAGATGTGACTGATAAAAATCAGCAAGACGTTTTATCCACTTGCAAACTTGCCTTCTTTCAAGAACATAGATTTAGGCCGGGCGCGGTGGCTCACGCCTGTAATCCTAGCACTCTGGGAGGCGGAGGCGGGCGGATTGTTC
>NW_012151285.1:2824190-2826263 GCF_000956105.1 Propithecus coquereli | reverse complement strand
GCCTCCCAGAGTGCTAGGATTACAGGCGTGAGCCACTGCGCCTGGCCTCAACTCATTTTCTTGAAAGGAATGCTGGCTGCAATCCACAGGTGTGGAGAATATGGAGTGAAAGCATATTCTAAGCTCCTGAAGAGCCCAAGAAAACATAGATAAGAATTCAAGAGAAAATGGGTTCTTTCTAATGCTTTACTCTTTATACTTTCTGGAGCAGGTATTACATAAACAGATTCTATTCTACAAAACTTTCTCGTTGGTTTGCTTTTCTTTTCTGGACAACTGCCTCCCCTCTGAGGCTTCCCTGATACCTCTGTGATTCCTCTCCCTCCGCATCTAGGGATCTGACTGAACTCTCTCCTGGTTCAGAACTGTACTTCCAGCTGCCCGCTGGAAAATTCCACATGAACGTCCCCAAGGGACCCACCTGACTCCTTTTCATGCCAACCTCTGCATCCATGCCCTTTATGCTGTTGGTGCCAAAATTGTGGAACAAACTATGAGGAAAACAGGAACTCCAAGAAGGAAGAGCTCAATGGCAGTTGGATGATGGGATTTTAGGGAATTTTTGTGTTCTTAATTTTTTAGCATTTTCTAGACTACCTATGGGAAGCATGTGTTACTTTTGTAATGAGAAACAGTAAGTTCCTTTTAAAAAAATCATACAAGTAAGTGTGCAGCAAACCTAAAATGTTCTAGATTGACAATCTTAGCTATGATCGTTACAGTGAGCATGTGAGTAACTAATAAAGGAAAAGAGTTTCTTTTTCTCTTGGCCATTTCCTCTGTTATTTAAGAATAGGGATCCAAGATATTACAAAATTGAAAGTATTAAAATCAAGTCTCATCTAAAGTGAAACGTCACCTTTCAGGACATTTCAGGCCACACCAATCTGACATTTGCCCTTTCATTCATTCACAAAATAAATATTTACATTTACATGGAAAGGCACTATGCTAGGTGTTTAGGATATCATGGTGAACAAAAACAGGTAGGTTCCTTCTCCATGAAACTACCTCTCCAGAGTCCAACACCTTTCCCTGAGCATTTATCATGTGCATATTGGTGATTTGTATACTTCTTTTATAAAGTGTTTGAATTATTTACCCTATAAAAATGGATGATTTGTCTTCTTAATGAATTGTCTGAGTGCTTTATGTATTCTGGATTCAAGTCCTTTGTCAGATACTTATATTGTACGTATTTCTTCCCAGTCTGTGGCTTGCTTTTTCATTTTCCTTTGAAAAGCAGATATTTTAAATTTTGATGAATTTAATTTATCACTTCTTTTCCCTTTATGGCTTGCGCTCTTCTGTTATGTTAAAGAATTTTTGCTTATTTTCAGGGTATGAAAATGTTCTCCTATGTTTTCTTGAATCTTTGTAGTTTAGCATTTATGTTTAGGTCTGTGGAGTTGAATTACGTGCATGGTGTAAGGTAAATGTCAAAGCTTCATTTTTTAAAAAAATAGGGTATCCAGTTGTTGCAGCACTATTTGTTGGAAAAATAATAATTTCCCCGTTGAATTACTTTGGCTCCTTTGTTGAAAATCGGTTGACCATATATGTGTGGATCTGTTTCTGTACTCCGTTCCATTCATCTATATATCTGTCCCACATATAAATACCACACTGTCTTATTCATCTAGTAATTCAAGTACATCAGTTAGTGTAAGTCTCCAACATGGTTCTCCTTTTAAAAATTGTTTTCACTATTCTATGATCTTTGCATTTCTATATAAATTTGAGACAACTTGTTAATTTCGAAAAAGTGAAAAAACAAAAAACAAGAAGACTGCTGTGATTTTGATTGGGTTTACATCGAATCTATAGATAATTTGGGGAATATTGACACCTTGACTATATTGAGTTTTCCAATCCATGAACATGTTAGATCTTTCCATTTATTTAGATCTTCTTTAATTTTTCTTAGCAGTGTTTGCTGAAACTTTCACATGTCTTACACATATTTTGTTAAATTTTTCCCAAGGTAATTCAGCTCATGTTTTTGGATGCTATTATAAATGAATTGAAGAGACTTGACGTATTAACAATATTGAATCTTCTGATCCATGAATA
>NW_012151285.1:2821120-2822507 GCF_000956105.1 Propithecus coquereli | reverse complement strand
TATTTTTAGTAGAGACGGGGTCTCACTCTTGCTCAGGCTGGTCTTGAACTCCTGACTTTGAGAGATCCTCCTGCCTCGGCCTCCGGAGTGCTAGGATTACAGGTGTGAGCCACCGGGCCCAGCCTTAAAAATTTATCTATCAAGTAGAGTCCTACAAAAAAAAAAAAAAAAAAGGCAAAAAGAAAAATTTATTGATACTTGTTTTATGGCTCAGCCTGTGTTCTATCTAGATGATTGTTCCATGTGCACTTGAAGGTAATGTATATTCTGCTATTGTTAGGCAGAATGTTCTGTTAATGTCACTTGAATCAGGTTGGTTAGTAGTATTGTTTAAGTCTTCTCTATCTCTGCCTATTTATTATGTCAATTACTCAGGGAGGAGATTTGATATCTCCTACTGTGATGGCACATTTATTTCTCCTTTCAGTTCTGTTGCTTCATGTATTTTGAAGCTTTGTTACTAGGTACCTAAAAATTTAGCATTATTATTTCTCCTTGATGAATAGGCTCCCCTTATCATTTGGAAAATTTTCTTTTTATGTCTGATAATATTTCTTGCCTTAAAATCTATTTAATCTGATATTGATAATAGCCACTCTGGATTTCTTATGGTTAGTGTCTTCATGGTATATTTTTTTCCATCCTTTTACTTTTAACCTACCTGTGTCTTTAAGTAGATTTTTTTGTAGGCAGCATATAGTTGGGCCTTGCATTTGAATGCAGTCTGACAACTCTGACTTTTAACTGAATTGTTTAGACCATTCACATTTAATGTAGTTATTGATATGGTTGAGTTTAAACCTACCGTTTTACTGTTTGTTTTCTATTTGTCCCATCTGCTCTTTACTATTTTTGTCTTGTTTGGCTGTTTTTGGCATAGTTGAGTATTTTTTTAGTATTTCATTTGATCTCTGCTATTTAACGTACTATGGGAACATCTTTTTTTAGAGGTTAATCTAAGATTTACAATATGCATCTTTAAGTTATCACAGTCCACTTTCAAATACATTTATGCCATTTCACATATAATTTGTGACCCTTATAATATACCTCTATTTCCTCTCCAATCCTTGTGCTTATTGTTATCTTGTATTTTACTTCTGTGTGTTTTATAAGCCTATGATACATTAGTGTTGTTTTTACTTTAGTCATTTTTGAAGACATTTTAAAAACAAGAAAATGCTTTTTATATTTTCCCACAGATTTAAATATTCAGTACTCTTCTCCCTTTGTGTAGATCCAAGTTTCCGTCTATTGTCAATTTCTTTCTTTATAGAGAAGTTTCTTTAATATTTCTTTTAGTGCGTATCTGCTGTCAGTGAAACCTCTCTGCTCTTGTTTATCTGAAAAAGTCTGTGTTTCTTTTTATTTCTAAAAGATATTTTCT
>NW_012151285.1:2805290-2821070 GCF_000956105.1 Propithecus coquereli | reverse complement strand
GAAAATATCCTCTATGATTTCTTCTAGAAGCTTTGCAGTTTTAATGCTCATATCGAGGTCTATGGTCCATCTCAAGTAAATTTTTGTATATGTGTGAGATGGGGTTCAAGGTTGATTTTTTAAAAGTTGTTCCGGCCGGGTGCGGTGGCTCATGCCTGTAATCCTAGCACTCTGGGAGGCCGAGGCGGACGGATTGTTTGAGCTCAGGAGTTCGAGACCAGCCTGAGCAAGAGTAAGACCCTGTCTGTACTAAAAAAATAGAAAGAAATTAGCTAGACAACTAAAAATATATAGAAAAAATTAGCTGGGCACGGTGGCACATGCCTGTAGTCTCAGCTACTTGGGAGGCTGAGGCAGGAGGATCGCTCAAGCCCAGGAGTTTGAGGTTGCTGTGAGCTAGCCTGATGCCATGGCACTCTAGCCAGGGCAACAGAGTGAGATTCTGTCTCAAAAAAAAAAAAAAAATTGTTCTGTCCACCTTTGTAGAAAAGCTTTCTTCTCCCTCCACCTGCATTGAATTGCATTGGCATCTTTGTCAGAAATTAAGTGGCTGCATACATGTGGGCTTCTTCCTTTCTTTCTTTCTTCTTTCTTTTCTTTCTTTCTTTCTTTCTTTCTTTTTGAGACAAAGTCTTGTTTTGTTGCTCTGGCTAGAGTGAGTGCCATGGTGTCAGCCTAGCTCACAGCAACCTCAAACTCCTAGGTTCAAGTGATCCTCCTGCCTCAGCTTCCCGAGTAGCTGATTACAGGCTCTCGCCACCATGCCTGCTAATTTTTTGTTTCTATTTTTAGTTGCCTGGCTAATTTTTTCTATTTTTAGTAGAGATGGGGTCTATCTCTTTCTTGGGCTGGTCTCAAGCTCCTGCTCTCAAGTGATTCTCCTGCCTTGGCCTCCCAGAGTGCTAGGATTACTGGCGTGAGCCACCACGCCCAGCCTGTGGGCACATTTCTAAACTCATTATTCTGTTCCCTTTATCATAATACCACACTGTCTTCATTGCCGTGACTTTATAGGAAGTTTTGAAATTAGGATGTGTAAGCCCTCCAACTTTGCTCTTCTTCAAGATTATCTTGGCTATTCTGCTTCCTTTGCATTTCCTTATATAATTCAGCTTGTCAATTTTGGAGAACAAACAAACTCAATTGGTATTTTGATTGAGATTCCTGATTCTTAGTGAGTGTTCATGACAGTGAATCTCAAGTGGGCCCATCGTGAAGTCCAGCAGTCATAGTATGTTTCCTGTAGTCAATCCGTCTTTCTTTCCTCCAGACAACTATTTTACACCTTTTCCTCTCTCCTCATACTTTCAACACCTCCTCTACTCTCACTTTCAAATGCTGATTTGCTTCCATTTCACTGAGAAATTAGAAGCACTCAGAGAACTTCCTCAGACTCCCACCACCACATCCACCTACACACCAGCTCTGTACAGACTCTGCTCTCTCTCCTGTCACTGTAAGTGAACTATCTGTGCTCCTTTCTAAGGGTTTGTCCCTCTACTTGTGCACTAGATCCCAGCCTTTCTTTCCTACTCAGTATTGCTCCTTTCTCTGTTGTATCATCAGTTTTTCTCTCTCTACCGGATTATGTGCAATTTTATAGAAAGCCCTTACTTCTCCTTTCTTAAAAGACCTCTCTGTTGGACTCACTGCAACTACCAGCTGCCTCCCCATTCTTGTGCTCGCAGAAGACACAGACCCAAACCTCGATCCAGACGTGTCAGCTTGAAGCCCTGGGTGCGCGTCTTTTCCATCAACCTCACATATGCTTTCTCGTGATCTTGTCACATACAGCTAAAAGATAAGTCCCCCAAACTTCCGAATAGATGATGAAAAGGGGACTGAAGAGGTGTATTAAAAACTCCCATTTGAGAAAGGGAGAGTGGGGGAAACCCAGTAGTCACTGGGCCATATTGCACATCAAACCTGCTGGGCAGGAATGCTGATGACTCCCTGGCCTGGTATGGTGTTATTTCCATGCTTAGTTGATCTGGAAGCCCCTAGTTCTGCTCTTGGGAGATTGTCCCTGCACGATTCTCTTGCCTGCACTCATTAGGGAGGATACACTTACCCTGGAACACACGGATTTTATAGTCGTCTTTCTGTGAATGCAATTTTGAGACCTAGCAATTGCTTTGAGGTGGTTGTTCTCAAACTTGACTGTACGTAAGAATTAAAAAGGTTGCCGCCAAGTCACACCTCAGACCTATTGTAGGCGAGTCTCAAGGCCCCAAGTGGCAGTCATTTTTAAAGCTCCCTAGGTGATTCCAATGTAAAGCCAAGGTGGACAATTACTATCTTAGGGGATGAGAAGTCCTAGGCTGGTCTTCTAGGTTTGTGGTTTTGTGTTTTCAACATATTTCCCTCAAAATGGTATGTTTCCAGTCTATTTCCTTCTGAACAATTTCATGTGTAAGTAACCACATCCAAAGGTTTTTAGAGAAATGGGCTTTAAGCCTAAGAATTCTTGCCTCCAAGCTGCTGACCCCTGTGCACTATCCAGTCACCTCTCCCTTAGCCCAGTGGCCAGTGCAGGAGACAATTTGATAGAAAAGATTTACATGGGGAGATGCTACCCTTAGCCTCATCTTTGGTGTCTAGGTGCCCAGTCTCTAGGTGGCAGAGTCCCCCTTGTATTGGGTGGGGGGGGGGATTGCCTTCATTAACCTGGCCAGGCTTAAAATTATGGGACTCTCTGTTAACTTAGGTTGGAAAATGCTCACATTTAGTAAAGCCGATTTTTTCCTCCATGTAATTCTCAAGCCAGATACCTCTAAGGTAAGGTCTCCTCTCTTGATAAGTTAGGGAATAGGCTAAGCTGCTATGACAAGGAGACCCCCTCTCTCCCAACACAAATACAGTGTTTTAGAAAGTTTATTTCTCTTTCAGCTAACACTCCAGAAATGAGCAGTCCCGGAGGGCTGGTGAGATGGTTCTGCTGTCCTCAATATGTGGACTCCAGGGTTTCCTAGCTAGTAGGATGGGGAAAGAGGAAGTAGAAGGCATATGGTTTCCTTTTTAGGATGTGTCTGGAAGTTGCATATTTCATGCTCACTCACATCCCATTGGTCAGAGCTTAGTCACATGGTCACCCCAGGACAGGCCAGGAAATGTATTTTCCAACTGGGTGGCCATGTATCTTGTTGAAGCTCAGCAAAATTCTATTTTTAAAGGGAATAAGGCCTGAATCGATATGGGAGGAAAATCATTAATCTTTGCTATAGCTCTCTTTTGGACTTTGCTGAGAGCCATAGCAATTAATCAAAACATCAGCATTCTGAAATTTCATACCATTTCTCCCAACAGCACAGCATGTAGAACTGGCCACATTTTGGCTAAATATTTTACTATTACCAAATTACTGACCTGGAGTATTTTATTCTCACTGCCTTCTGTCCTGCTTCTCGTATTCAGCCAATTAATATTTTAGGGTCTGTTCCTTATAGCAGCCCACTTCAAAACATCAAATTCTGTATCAAGCAGGAATGGTCACAGCTGCAAGTAAACAAAACCTGACTGATAGTGGCTTAAAAGGGGGTATATTTTTCTCATTAAATGAAAAGTCTAGAGTAAGTGGTGTCCAGCATTGGTTCTACTGGTGCAGCCAAGGACTAAGGCTCTTTCTCTCTGCTTGACTTTTCTTAACATGTTGGCTTTTTGACTTCTTTGTCACTTCATGGTTACAAGATGGTTGCTATAGTTCCAGACGTTGCATCTGTTTCAAAGAATGAATTAGGAGATAGGGTGGTACCTGTTGGGTCTGTTCCTTATGTCAAGAAAGGAAGCTATTCCAGAAACTTCTCCACACAGGTTCCCTTACCTCTTATTGACCAGAACTGAGCCACATGCTCATTCCTAAACCAATGAAAAGAAGAAAGGAATTAGATGAGTACCAATCAGATTCCTCCACTAGGGCTAGAATATGGGTGACTTTCCTTTAGACCAAGGGATCTTTGCCTACTATCTAAGCAAATAAATTCTATTAGCCAGGAAGAAAGGGGAGGAAGGGAGCTGAGGTATGGCTAGTAAGTGAGAATGAGGACTAACAGCCACACAGACAAGGACACTCTGAGTGCAGTGTGGGCGGTATGAGTGTATAAGCATGCGGGACGTTGTTAGCACACACTGTACCACACTGGGGAAGGGGGCACTAACCAGGTGAAGGCAGGATGGGAGGCAAGCACAACTGGAAAGAAAAAGTGCCCTAAAAATATGGAGTTCACATTTATGCATTTATATAAAATTCTGTATTTATGTGAATTCTAAGTAAATTAGAAGATTAAAAAGGGATCCCAGCCCCATCCAAAATAAAGGTCACATCTTGGCAATGTATCAACACCATGGCTGAGCCCCTGAATTCAAGCAAAAAAATAAATAAGTGGATGATGAGTGAATGAATAAATACTTAAGCGTTTAAGCAGCCAAAGTAGATGTCTGGTTGTCTATGCATTAAGATCACGCATACTACCCACTGGGCGAACGGCCACTCAGCACTTACTCCTAGTGTACTTATCTGGTACTTCAAACACCTTGAGTGTTTGGTTTTTGATTTTTTGTTTTTTTAAATCCAAGCACATGAAAAGTAGAAATATGGTGAATGAGGCTGCCAAAGATAGGCAGACCGACAGCAACGAGGTGACGGCTGACAGGTTGATGGCAAAGGAGAAGACAGAAATCTGTAGCAAGCAGATTTGGCAAAGCTGTCAGGCCATTCTGTTTAAGGGAAATGAATTCCAGGCACCTCCATAACTTCCGGTGACGTGGGTTTTATGGCAAGTCACAACGAGGCTGCTATACATGTCAGACCCCAGTTAACAAGGAACTTGAGAGTGTGTGCCACGTACTCTGCTTAAGAAAGCAAGACAGCATGTGACAGAATGGAGGACACTGTCTATGCCTTTTTGAGGAAGGGACAATGCCCAGTTCATCCTGGTGATTTTCAAGGCATAGCTTTCGGCTCTTGGCTGTGTGCCCCATCTGGCTCTGCATGTCCCCTCGAGCTCAGCACACTTAAAACTCTTCCCACCTGGTTTGCAATTGAGGTGCCAAGTTGTCATCGGCTACAGAAGTGATTATGAGGCAAAGCTATGTATCGAGATTTTCTTTTCCTTTTGAGACAGGGTCTTGCTCTGTTGCCCTGGCTAGAGTGCCAGGCATCATCATAGCTCGCTGCAGCCTCAAACTCCTGGGCTCGAGCAATCTTCCAGCCTCAGCCTCCGCAGTAGCTGGGACTACAGGTGTATACCGTCATGCTTCCTAATTTTTAAATTTTTGTAGAGATAGGGTATTGCCATGTTGCCCAGGCTGGTCTCAAACTCCTGGCCTCAAGTGATCCTCCTACCTCAGCCTCCCGAAGTGTTGGGATTCTAGGTTCCATGCCCAGCCATGTATCCAGATTTTCAAGGGAAATGTCTGAGAAAGTGTTTCACAACTCTTTCCCACCCTTCCCCATGTTGAGGTGATAAAAGTGGTCAGAGGACAAAGAGAATTCGGTGTAAGGAGATCAGCAGGGAGGGAGGTTTGGATAAAGCAGTTGTCTGTTGGGGCTTCCAACCTTCTACTCTTTGGGCAGTAAAGTAAAGAGCCAGCAAGCTTCTGGCCTGCAGGCCAAATCTGCTCACACCCTGTTTTCATAAATAAAGTTTTATTGGGACACCACCACGTTAATTCATTTACAGATTGTCTCTGGCTACTTTCAAGCTACAGTGGCAGAGCTGAATAGTTGTGACAGAGACCTAGAGCCCTCAAAGCCTAAACTATTTACTACCTGGGTCTTTTCAGAAAAAGTTTGCTGACCTCTATACTAACCGCATGCTTCATGAGGAAGATTACAGTGGTCACTGGGAGAGTTTTGAAATGTGTCCCTGATAGGTGGGAAACAAAGCATGCATGAGAGAGAGCCACCTCAAACATCTGCCAGTCCTGAGCTCAGCGTGAAGCCACCAGTCGAGTTAGAGCTGGGCTAGGCCCTTACCTCTCTCCAATCCCTGCTCCCGCTTCACCTGGTGAGACTGCACCAACAACTGGCAAGTTAGGGGAGACGTGAGCAGGGAGAGAGGAGGGCCGGGGGCCACGGCACTCTTCCCCCCTGCAGGCTCCCAGCCAGAAAGCTGGGGAAGGGAGAAGATTTAACACTGTCAAGTGTCAAATTCAGCATTCCAATATTCTACTACATTGAAACTGCTTGTGACTTAATATGACTAATCTATCCCTAGGGATAAGTAAAAGAGGTTTGGGACCTGCTAGAGTTTCAACCAGGCTCACAAGAAGGCTACCTCCCCTGAAGAGGGGTGGAGGGGGGTGAAACACACAGAACTAAGATTTTACTTGTGGCATAATTCATGCTTGTTCAACACGCTGCATCTAATAATAACTTATACAGGTTGAGCATCCCTACCCTGAAAAACTGAATTCCCAAATGCTCCAAAATCCAAAACTTTTTGAGCACTGATATGACACCCACAAGTGGAAAATTCCACATCTGCCCTCATGTGGTGGGTATCAGTCAAAACTTTGTTTCATGCACAAAGTTGTTTAAAATATCATATAAAATTACCTTCAGGCTATTTTATAAGGTGTATATGAAACATAAATGAATTTTTTATCTAGATTTGGGTCCCATCCCTACCTATCTCATTATGTAGGTGCAAATATCCCAAAATCCAAAAAAAAAAAAAAATCCAGAATCTGAAACATTTCTGGTCCCAAGCATTTCAGATATGTTCAGCCTGTATTTATTAAGCACTCACATGTGCCAGACACCATGCCAAGGACTTTTCATGCATTAGCACATTAAACTTCCCAATAAACCTCTACAATTAAGCCAGTTTCTCAGAAGGGGAACTGAGGAAAAAGAAAAGTAGGATATGGTCCAAAGCCTCACAGCTACTAAGTGGCAGAGATGAGATTCAAACCCAGGCAGCCTGGTGCCAGCCCGAGTTCTCAATCACTATGTCATGCTGGCTTGAAGCATAGCAACCCGAGAGTTGGTTCTATAAAGGTTTGTTCTTAATATTTGCTGAGATGTCTTGTCTTCCTTAGAGCCCTTGGGTTGTATACTTTAGTCTCCCATCAAGGCCTGCCACAGACTCCTTATCGTATCCCAGTAGGCCAGAGACCCTGTAGGTTTCATTGGATTGGTTGGATCACAAGCACTAAGTGGCAGAGTTGGTTGCACTGCAACCTGGACCAGCTCTGGGCTTTCTCATAGTCAAAGCCGAGAGTCATGCATTGAGTCAGCTGGCGTGCCCGAATGTATTATGCAGGTCTAAAGTCCTGTACACGCCCACAAACATTGCACCTGATTCCTCCTGATAGAGCATGCAACGTATAGCCACTTGCTCTTCATTTTGGAGAGAGAGCCCTGTGTACATGAGATCATTAAACATTTTTCCCCACCTCTGCCCAAATCCACTGCCTCGAATGTGCTGTAGCTTTGCGAGATCTATCTCCCACCCTTCGGTGTGAATTCCCTTAGTCGGGCTTCCTGGGTGTCTGCTGCTTCAGCCCCCTGATTCCATCAGCTTGATGTCCTGTGAGATGATGAGGCTCCTGCAGACCAACTGTAGCACAGCTCCAGAGAGGTGACCTAGTACTGAGGTTAGGGAAAGATTTGCTGTTGTCCTTGCCAGGTAAAATAAACGAACAAATGAATGAATGAACAACCGCTTCTGATGTTTTTTGTGTGTTGGAATAGAGAAAACAAACTTTTGGCAAATGCATACATGCAGATCAAGTGCCAAGGTCTCTGTATACTTGCTCTTGTCCAGTGAAGCCACCTGGAACAGCAGATGTAACTGATTACGTTTACGATACCATGCTGGCATTCCCCAAGACCCATCTGGTTTTCTCCCCCATCCAAACTAGAGAGTTCAATGGGGATGTGGTAACAATCACCTCTGGATCTTTCAGGTCCACTAGTCTCTGAAATTCTCTTAGGACTGTGTTATCACTTGTGATGTGCCACTTTGTATATGAAGAGCTCCTTAGGTTTACACCTGGCCATCCCTCTCCATGGAGTAGAGAGCCAGTTTGGGGATTTGCTCTTTGTCATGTGTATCTGTTCCACTTATACCCTCATGAGCTGGGGAAATAAACACAGATTTGGGGACTCTTTGAGCCTAGTGACAAACTTAAGTCAAAACTCAATTTATTACCTTACCCACCATAAATTCCCTTCTCTGATTGGTAGACAACAAGTGGCATTCTGGGTCCACAGTAATTAGCATTAGTAATGAGCCCAGTTTTCAATAATCCTTCGAAGATCTAGGTATTTCCTTTTCTCGAGTACACATTTACCTTGATTAATGGTGGTCGTGATTTTGGGGGAAGATCAGGACGAGGATTTACAACATATATTTGTGATCTTATTATAGCGTGCTTCAAGAACACCTGGCTTCTCTTTTTTCAAGAGATTCTCAGTCTGCAATTTATTTCAGGTCTTGAAATTGAGGATTTCTATCCCAGTGGTTCAGTCCATGCCTCTGTTTTTAGGCCTGAGTGGGCTCTTTAATGCTTTGGTCCTAGAAAGTCTATGGTCAATTAGCATGATGAAAGACCCCTGCCAGGGAGACCATTCTGATTCTATTCTGGCCCTACTTCCTTGGGTCACTTGCTCCTGATTCACTACCTGGGGGTGTTTTGCGTGGGGGTAGTGTTCTAGTTAGCTAAGCCTTGGTCACTTACCCGCGCTTGAGCTTCAGAAGAACCTAAGGCGTGGTGGTGAATCTGGCATTTTCAGTCTCAACCATGGGAAATAGAGTCTGCTTTTCACGAGGATTTATAATCTGGGGAAAATAATAAATCCAGATTTTTATTCCAAACACCGGAAGGAGCTTCAGAGGTTGCTGAGCTGAACACAAAGACAAATGCTTTTCCCTGATCCATTTCACCTTCTTCTGTTGTTTGATAACTGTAAGGTTTAGATTAACTCCAGCTCAAAGGTAGCCCATGCTTTATTCAAGCCAAATTTAGTGACGCAACACCCCATGCTAGTGATTTGTTCAGAAAACCAGACCAAAGCCAGTTAGGCACATGGGATTGCTCTGACCTCAGGGGTTGGTTCAGCAATAGACATCTGATATACTTTGGTCTAATGAGATGCAAGATGGCATGTTCTGGAGGATTCCGGGGGAAAGTTTCTCATGTTCCAGAGAGCTAGAGAAAGACAACAGTATCTTCTGTGTGTGATACTTGCAACCACCTTGACGTCAGCATGAGGCTGAAGCTGCCACAGGACGGTGGGCAGAGCCAAGAGAATCCTAGAGAAGCTGAGCTGGATCTACTGGTTTAAACCAACCCTGAAGGCTACTTTTCTTCTGGACTTTCAGTTATGAGAGCCTATACATTTCTTTATTGGTTAAGCCAATTTGAATTGGGTTTCCTGGTATTTATGATTGAAAATATCCTAAGTGATTCAATATAGAATCTTCTGTGTTTATAGCTTCTAATAGCATCTTCCGGAGCTGGTATCATTTATAATAATCACTACTGTCCTGGGAGATGGGAGTGACTTGAATCTGGACTGAGATGGTATATAACAAATGTAAATATTGATATGAAGGGATATAAATATTGATTGAATGAAAAAATGATTAAAATGTATGGTTTTTAGAATGAGATTAGCTTTACCTACCCAAAATTTCAAGTATACTGACCATTCATTCCACATAATATAAATAAATGGGGTACTATTAAGTATTTAGAAAATACTTATGCAAGTAAAATGATAAACCTATTTATGATTCTTTCTACCCTTCTTATCCCATTGGGTTGCTTCATTGTTATGAGGCATTGCAAAAAGTTAGGGGAACTGGTTTGTAATATGACTGTAGACAGGTGAGTTTGCTTTTCTTAATCTTAGGCTTCTAGTTTGCAAACAAATTTTTGTTAGCATCACATTAATTCATATACGTAAAAAATCATCATAAAGCTGAGGGCTGTGAAGTGGCAGGTTTTTTATTTGTCTGAATTCTGGAGGGATGAGATGGTGACACTGATCATTAGTGAATTTTGGTTCTAGTGTACATCCTTTGTTCACTATTTTGCTTGATGATTTTCATATTTAAAAAAATAAATCAATTGGTCTGTGTCTTCATACGCCACTGCATCATAATTAGTATTCTAGGTGTGTTTGATATATAACTGAGTATTGATGATAACCAACATTTTTATGAGAGTGAACAGAAGTAACAGCACTTTCAAATGCAGAATCACATTTGAGATACACAGCAACTCTGCAGTTGGGAGGGAGGGCAGCATTGTGATTACAACTTCGTGTACCAGTTTGTATGAGTTAGTGGTATAAGGAGAAAGTTAATCCTGTCTCCTGATATTAATAATATTCCTTTCTTTTTTTTTTAGAGACAGAGTCTTGCTCTGTCACCCAGGCCGGAGTGCAGTGGCATCATCATAGCTCACTGCAGCCTCAAATTCCTGGGCTCAAGCAATTCTCCCACTTCGGCCTTCCGAGTAACTGGGACTACAGACATGTGCCACCACACCTGGCTAATTTAAAAAATTTTTTTTGCAGAGATGGTGTCTGGCTCTCTTGCCCAGGCTGGTCTTGAACTCCTGGCCTCAAGCAAACCTCCTGCCTTGGCCTCCTGAAGTGTATATTTCTATTAGAGTCTAAATTAACATTTGTCTTCCCCTGACTAACAGCTTTGTGAGCTTGGACAAGCTACTTAACCTCTTCATGCCTTAGTTTCCTTATCTGTAAAATGGGGCAATAATAGCATAGGGTTGTTTTAGGAATAAAATGAGGTAATATTTAAGAAGTATTTGAACTAGAACCTGGCACTCTTCGCCTGCTACTATCACCATCACCATGCTTAATTCTCACTTTCATGTATTTCTCCTCAAATACTTGTGTCATCTTGATCTAGTTTGCCTACTATGCATGAAAGAATGTTGTATGTTAGAGTGTGTTATTTGTTACTTTTCAAATGGGGTTTTGGATCAGGGGTTGGCAAAACTATGGCCAAATCCAGCCCACTGCATACTTTTATAAATAAAGTTTTATTGGAACACAGCCACCCCCATCATTTACATATTTTCATATGCTAGGATGGCAGAGTTGTGTAGTTACAGCAGAGAACATATGGCCTGTTGGCTGGGCACGGTGGCTCACGCCTGTAATCCTAGCACTCTGGGAGGCTGAGGCAGGAGGATCGCTTGAGGTCAGGAGTTTGAGACCAGTCTGAGCAAGAATGGGACCCCGTCTCTACTAAAAATATAAAAATTAGCCAGGCGTCGTGGTGTGTGCCTGTAGTCCCAGCTACTAGGGAGGCTGAAGCAGGAGGATCACTTGAACCCAGGAGTTTCAGGTTACTGTGAGCTAGGCTGACGCCACGGCACTCTACTCAGGGCAATGGAGTGAGACTCTGCCTTAGAAAAAAAAAAAGAAAAAAGAAAACATATGGCCTGCAAAGCCTAAAATATTTATTATCTAGCCCTTTACACAAATAGTTTGCTGATCTCTGTGTTAGATACATATTTTTTAGAGATATACTTAGAGTTTTAAGGTCTTAAAAGAGAAAGGAAATCATACTCTTCTTAAATTTAAGGAAGACAAATATTTCCTTTCTTGTTCCTACTGAATAACAAAGGATAACTATAAATGATTCCTACGAAGCTGTTCACTTACCTGACCCTACAACACAGATAAGGGGCAGTAATTATTATTACTATTAATGTGTTATTATTAGATCAATTACAGATTGTTCTTGCCCAGCCCCTGTCTGCCAAGAAGCTCGTGGATTTGCCTCTTTTATATTTGACCTCCTTGAATAGGACTTGCAATCAGAGGCTCTCCCTGGACATCAAAGGAATGATTCATCTCCCCCTGAGATCAGATCAAAGCCGGCTTGGGGGCCTAGGTCTTGTGCTGTCCCAGCCCCCACCTCACAGATATTTCCTGAAGGAGAGAAGTTCCCAAGTTTGATCCTGGCTTACGCCCGGCAGCTTTCCACTCTTTCATAACTGCACGTCACCCCTTTAATCTTAAATATTCATCTCCTAAATCTGTGCTTGTAAGGAATTCAAGGAGAATTGGGATGGATTGGGTCAAATCCACTATGATTTCTCCCCTGGGAAAACAGTGACAAGCGCCTGCTGTATAAACTGCAGTTCAAATGCCTGGCATGTGGCTGTATCTTTGTGTATTTTTACGCTTCTGATGTTTTAGGTTTTAAAGTGATCTATTAGACAGTGGCTGCCTCAGAGTTATCTCACATCTAGTCCTTGCAGTGCAATTGCTTTTCTCAAGGCCCCTGTCCAGATAGATCACTTTAGGCAATTTGTCTATAAAGCTTCTTGAAATTATCCTAATATTCTCCTGCAATTCTTGCCACTGTAAGAACTTGTCTCCCATAGACATAATTCCTAGAATTTTATAATGCAATGACATTGCTTCATAAATCTTTAATGATTGTTACTATTCAGATCGACAGACTTTATGCTTATTATCTATGACATTTTCATCGACTTCTTTTGCAAAGTGACATTATTGCCATCCCAGCCCTGGAAAGATTTAATACATGATTTTTCCTCCATCCATTTATCAAAATCATTCAGAACTTCCTCTTTTTTCTCCTTCCCCTATGCAAAGTATAAATCCAAAGATTTTTCTTTCAAATCGATTTCCTTGGGTATTTTTCTCTACTAAGCACTTTGTTAAAGAGATACTATTATTGATACCTTAGTTGTATTTGTCTCAATCCCTGTCTGCCTCCTGACTCACTGAGGTAGTTTATAGGCTTTTTAAACCAAACTTTTAAAGAAAATATCCAAATATTTTGCTAATGAGAAAGGACCATTATTTTACTATTAAATAATTCCTTATAAAATTATTTATAATGTCCCTTTTAGAAACATTATAAATTGCTTCTAAATTGCCTCTATTTGAAGTTTAATACTGATGGAAATTTAAAAATTTAAACTCTATTTTTATAAAAGACTATATTTTTAATGGCCTCAAAAGCATTGATCTTTAATTTTCATGAAAAATTATTCAACTTGAAATATTACTTTATTTCTTAATCCAAAAGCAGTGGAGATACACATCTGAATGGGAACAGGGTTCCCGCCCTCTTGAAATTTGCAATTTCATGTGAGAGTCTGAAAAACTAAAAAAAGAAAAAATTAAAATATGGGCAGTGCTAAGGGAGCTCTGTTCTGGGTGAGTTCTAGGTTTTACTGGAGTACATGTGAGCTGTCATCAGGGGGCACTTGCTGGAAGAGGTAAGCTTGCTCTTAGAGGAAGCATGAGAGATGTCACCAGCTTGGGACAGGTGTTCCAGGTGGCAGGAACAGGTTGTACGGAGTAAAGTCATTCTGCTTGGGTCATCTCCAGCAGGTCCATATAAGGATATAGGATATAGCTGAGATTGTCTAGCTCTACACTCGCAAATGTATGTGCTTGAGAAAAAGCTGGCTTAAAGCAAGGTATTAACAGGCTTTCTCTGAGTGATGCAGCTGGTTTAGAAGCAGGTTAGCATGGAAGGGGTCTGGGACCTCTGATGTAAGAAACGAACATAGCTACAGATAAAGAAGTTTGGAATAATGAATTATAATTAGGTAGGTAAATCTTTAAAATAATACTTCTGTATGGTTCCTATCTAGGTTTTTAACTGGGCCATCAGAATTTTCTCTGATTTTCCTTTCCGGTTCTATTGACTAAGACCCTTACTGAGTGTATAGGTCTACAGACTGAAGGAAATTAGCCAAGGAGAACGCTGTTTCCTTTCTTTCTGCAGGGTAAGTCTAACTTTAGGAAGCAGCATAACAGATGCTTAATAAAAACGGATGTTTCTAAGCAGATTTTGTGTGTGTGTGTGTGTGTGTGTGTGTGTGTGTGTTTTAAAGCTTTTTCCCTTTTCCTGGCCTCATGCCATGTCGGAAAAAATGGAGTGAGCAATTTGATGCTTTCTTCTCTTAGTGATTTTTTTTTTTACTTCCAATATGCACACATGGCAGGTTGGTCTCTGCTCTCATGCCCAGAACCACGGTATTAACTTAAAAACACTCTAATGTAGTGGTTGCAAGCAAAGACTCTGAAACTAGGTCACCTGGATTTGAATTCAGACACTACCATTGACTCACTCTATATGCTGAGTGAGTTATTCAACATGGCTATATCTCAGCTTTCTCACCTGTAAAATGGGTGTAATAATAACAGTGCCAACTTCATAAGAGTTCTTATGAAGATTAAACAAGCTGATACATAGGTGGCCGGAAGAGTTCCTGGCACATGATAGGCACAACTTAAATGTTGGGCCAGACTTATCTATCAAACGGCATCTAGGAATACATGCCCAGAGCACCAAGAACATCGATCTCCAGTGCTTGCTCTCTCTTCCTTCTTTCCTCCATGCTCTTATTCACTGGTTAGTGTTTCCCCCATCCTCACTGCAGTTAGCTCCTGACTTGACTTGCTCAGAGGGAAAGTGGCACTGGTAGCAGTGAGGTGGCTTGTGTGTTAAGTGATGATACCTGGCATCGAGGAAGTAAGAATAAAAAAATCTCGAGTCTAGTCCTCCACCACTGCTTACCAGTTACGTGTCTTCTGGGAGATTTAAAAAGTCTACAACCCCTGGGTTCCTCATCCTTAAAGCTGGGATGATAATAGATATTATCCTCATCCCACTTGGTCATTGTGAGGGTCACAGGAGATACTGTTTATGGAAATCTTTTGTGAATTGTTAAGGCAAACAGATATATAGGATTGTTTTCATTAACTCTAACACTTGTCAATGAATAGTATTAGCTCTTCCTGGTCTAATGTATTCTCTAGTACCTGCAGTACAATGTCAAATAGGAATCTTGTCTTATTCCTGACTTTTATGGGAGGGATTTATAATATTTGACCTATAAAATGATGCTTCCTTAGATTGCTAACATGCTTTATCGGTTTTAAGACATCTCTTCTCCTGGCTTGCTATCATGAGTGGATGTTGTATTTTACCAAAAGCCTCTAGAATTGTGGTCCCCACCTGCTGGGCCGTGGACTGGTACCAGTGTGTGGCCTGTTAGAACCAGGCTGCACAGCAGGAGGTGAGCAGTGGGGGAGGGAGCGAAGCTTCATCTGTGTTTACAGCTGCTCCCCATCACTCGCATCACCGCCTGAGCTCCGCTTCCTGTCAGATCAGCAGCTGCATTAGATTCTGCATTATGGTGAGTTGTATGTTATTTCATTATGTGTTAAAATGTAATAATAATAGAAATAAAGTACACAATAAATGTAATGTACTTGAATCATCCTGAAACCATCCCCCACCCCACTTTGGTCTGTGGAAAAATTGTCTTCCGTGAAACCGGTCCCTGGTGCCAAAAAGGTTGGGGACCACTGTTCTAAAACATCTGTTAATACAATCACATGGTTTTTCTACTTTGATTTTTAAAATAGATTCTTAGTATTGAAACATCTGTACATTCCTAGAATGACCCTTTTATATTATTCCTTTAATACAAGGCTGGATATGAAATTTTGTGTCTTTGTTTTTAAGTGCTATATATATGTGTGTATACACACATATTTGTGCCATTTATATATTGCATGTATATATGTGTGTGTGTATGCAGATAAACAGATATAAATATTTTTAAAGTATCAGTGTTATACTGAACCTGTAAAATGAGAAAATGAGTTAGGTAGGCTTCCCATCTTTCCCTAGGCTCTGAGGCAATTTATAGAGACATCTCTTTTCTAAAGCTCTGGCAGAATCTACCCGAGAAGCCCTCTGGACTTGATGCCTATTTCAGGCATAGATCTTTGAGTAT
>NW_012151285.1:2787943-2804465 GCF_000956105.1 Propithecus coquereli | reverse complement strand
GAGTAAGGCTATGTATTTTCCCTCTGCATGCTGCCTTAGCATGTCTCGTGGGCTTTGATATGTATGCATGGCTCTTACCGCGATTCAGTTCTAAATAGCTTGTAATTTCTGTTTTTATTTCCTGTCAAACCTAAGACTTATTGAGTGGAGTGTTTTAAAATATCCAAGAGTGTAGATTTTTGTTGGTTATCCTTCTTTTATTATTTTCTAATTTTATTTTATTATGGTTCATGAATGTGTACTGCCAGAGTTTTACTTTTGGAGATTTGTTGTGGTTTTTCTTATGGCTCAATACATTTGGAGAACGTCTTCTAAGAGTTTGAAAAGAAAAATGTAATCTCTGTTGGGCAAAAACTTATATATCTCTTCATGTATCTATGAGATTATAAACTTTAATTTTATCAGTCCGGACTTCTTGAGCCTTATTCATTTTTGTAGTATTTGATCAGCCAGTGTCTGAGAGATGTATTTAAAGCCACCCATTCTGAGAACTTGCCATTGTCTCCTTGCATTTCTATCACGGCTTGCCTTACCTATTTTGAGGCTAAGGTGTTAGGTATTATACATAAAGGCTTATGACTTATATATGGTGAATTATAATTTTATAGTTATCACATATTCCTTTTAATGAATATATTTTCATTTTGAATTTCATTTTGCATGAAGTGACCATTGTTAACATATACCTGGCATGCCTTTTTCAATCTCTTTTCCATCTCTTTATGGTCAACTCTCCTGTGCTACTTTCATTAGGTGTCAGGATCACGGATATGTTTGGCCTTCTTTCAGGCTGTGGCAGAGGAAGCCATTTGACCTATAAAAGTTCATGCAACCCTTCCTGGTGTAGAGAGCGACCGTCCTGTCGAGGACCATTTTTCCAACCCTCACACCCAGGTAAGATCAAGTGATAAGTTCTCAGCAGTGGAATGTGAACAGCAGTGATGGGAATCACTTAGGAGTTAGTTATTTTCTCTGCTCAGATTGGATGCTCACCTCATTGGAGATGAGTTTGCAGAGAAGCGGAGGAAGCAGAGGAAGTGAGGTGCTTCTGTTTGATTGTTGACTCTGAGCCATCAAAAGGGGCTGGAGGTGTCTGAGCCACATTGGGGGCGCCAGTGACTTGCTTAATGTTTGTGTTCTCCACCACCGTAAGTTCCCTGAGGCCCAGGACTGTGCCTACCAAGTGTCTCATGGTTTCCCCAAATCTCAGCTTTTAGCAGACACTTCATTAATATTTACTGTATGAATGAATGAAGTACTTCACGTTTCCTTTCTCCTTTTTTTTTCCATTCATAAAACTTGTATTCCTCTTACATGAACTTAATACACATGTTCTTAACAATTATGCTTGGATTGTTCATGAAAATCTCATAAGACATTTAAACAAAGCTAGCCATCATCTCAAATTATTTCCCTGTTAACTATTTTTTACAGCACATGCATGTTAGGAAAGTATCAAAAAAAAAAAAATCACAAAAGCAAAAAACGTAAAAAAGGTTAAATATGTGGTTTTTTTGTTTTACTGCTGTGCTTGATATACATGAAGTAATGGATATCAAGCAATTCATTTTACTGCATTTTTACTTTTACATTTGTTCTTAGGTTGCCTAAAACATTTAAATACAAATAAAATGAGTGTAGCAAAATAATGAAAGCAAACAGCAGGTAACTTTACAAAGAATAGAATGTGAACCGTTTCTGCCCTTATCCAGAGTAAATTGGGTCACAATTTTGTCTAAAGGAACACTTCTGCAGCTGTAGTCAAAGATGTGCACATTGAGATTGAGTATTCCACAGATACACATGGTTTAACATGTAGTATCCATGACATATCTGTTTCTACCACAGCCTCGTAAGTGTTCCAAACCTTAAAAGTACCCACAATGACTACACCTGTGACTGGAACCAATTATCCCTTTTATCCCCCTCCAGGACAAACCAATATGTAGGCAGTTTTCTTTGCTTAGACATGGAAGCAGTTTTAACACTGGCCCTTGTGAAGCCACAATGCACCAAAAGTACTATGCCAAACATTTATAACTTGTATAAAAATTCCACATCCCCATACTGGCCACCTCAAGATGAAAACAGATAATTCTCTAAATGTTAACTGGCTCTATTTCTCTAATATGAAACATAAAAACCACATGGGAAGTATAGAAATTCAAATAGAAGTAACATAAACCTGTCATAAATCGTAAACAAAAAACTATTTGTGGGACAGCATGGATGACAAAATGGTCTACTGTGTAAATTTTAGAATGAGGCAGACAAAAGTTGGAAGGCCGGTTAATTTTCTCCTCCTTCTCTTGCTGCAGCTTCATCTCCTTGGGCGTCCGATGTCCACAATGTCAAGTTGTCTCTCAATAATTGCATTATTAGCGTGCTGTCTTTGTGTGACTCTTCACTTAATGTATCAAGTTCAGCAATGGCTTCATCAAAAGCTGTTTTGGGGGGAGTTCTCTGGGGAGTTCAGAATCTCATAATAGAACACAGAGAAGTTAAGGGCCAGACCCAATCTGATAGGATGTGTTGGTTGCATTTCCTTTTTGCTGATTTCAAAAGCTTCTTGGTGTGCTTGTTGTGACTGATCCACAATCCCTTTTTTTTTTTTTTTTTTTTGGTTTTATAGGCATTTAATAGTTTACCAATTGGTACAATAAGATTTTTTAATATGCAGAAAACATGAATAAATTTTGTTTTACACAGTCTGAGCAACAAATCTTACTGTAAAACACAAGAGCAATATTATATACATTCCTTTACTGATTTTTTAAAATTGTGTCAATATCTTCAGTTAACTCTTACAATCTGGGGAACTGTTTTCTCAATTACCACCTCTGCAACGTTTATATGAAATCAATGCTTGCCTTCATGTCAGTGTCAGGATCAACTTCTAACTCCAAGATTTCTGTGTTTCTAACATCTTCAGAGTGAGCTTTAGGGATGCCTGAAGGATAGGCAGGACAAGAAAGCAGCTACTCCCATGATATAGTGGAAAGATAAAAAGGCCCGTTCAGTTCAGTCGAGACTTGTAAATCCAATTTGCCCCCCGCCCCCCCACTGGAAAAAAAACCCCAAACCTTTTTCCCACCAATTTTGTACATGTCGCTTCTCTACCAGGAGATTCTTCTTTGCGTCATCTCAATTAATTAACACATTGGACTTACATACAGCTGGACAGAAAGAGTAACCATTTTAAGCTTTTCCTTCAACAATTTTAACCTCAGTTGCTTAAGGATTATCAAACCACCACTGTCAACAAACAAAATATCCTTTACTTTTAAATAGTTTTTCTTTAAATAAACTTAAAAAAAACTATTCCTTTCTTGTCATCACCAGCAGCAACCTCAGCCAAGTAACGGTAGTAGTCTCCTTTCATTTTCAAATAGAAGACTTTGCTCTCTGCTTATGAAGCACTGGGGATCAAGAACTTTTCCAAAAGAGACAGTACATCATTGCAGATTTCTCTTAGCTCAGTCTCAATTTTCTCTCTGTATTCTTGAGCCATCTGCTGTTTTTTTCTCAGCACCTTCCGTCTTTTGCTCAATACTTGAGACGACCCTCCAAGATGACCTACGGGCTCCTGCAATATTCTTATAAGTAACTGAGAGAAGATTCCTCTCCTCATTGGATAATTCAGCTCCTTGCTCAGTTACAGACTTCATGCAGGCTGCCATGTCATCATATCATTCAGCCTGCTCAGCCAGTTTGGCCTTCTGAACCAGCTCATTTTTATCCATGACTGGATGTTCTGTGTCCAGAGTGGGTGGCGGCAGGCGGACGGACAGGGTCCAGCAGTCTCTCTTTCCTTTCTCCTTGACATTTACTTTCTGGTGACCCCATTAAGTCTTTTGGTAAGTGAATCTCTGCTTCTGCCAGGCCAAGATCTTTCTGTATAAGGAACCATGACAAGGAATCCAAGAGTGAGACCAGAGCAAAGGAAGCCTCCTCTCTGTGTCTTTAAGTCCTGTGTGGCACAATGAGTAGCCAGAAAAGGGGCAAAATGAAAATGATAAAAGAAGCCGTGTATGTCAGTAATAGCAGAGACCACTTGTCCGAGTGCCTGATTTGTATCAGGCACTGAGCTGGGTGCTGTTCATACATCCCATCATTGAATCTTCACAATAGCTACTCTGGAGGTGGTGTTCTCCCTGCTTTACAGATGAGTCAACCAAGGTTCTGTGCAGCAAATAAGCTGCCCAACAACAGAGAGCGAGTAAGTGGCCAAGTCAAAACTCACATCCATGTCTTCCTGACCTTGAGCTTGAATTTCCTTCTACTATACGTTATAACAAGACTTCATAAATCTGAGGTTCAAGGGTCAACTGCATGATTTTAGGATGTCATTTAATTTCTCTGAGCCTCCCTCTCCGCGTTTGTGCAATGGGGATGATGTGGACACTGATCTATTCTTAGCTCCTCACAGGATTATTGTGGAGACCAAACGAGAGGATGACTACGATTACAGTGTTTTGGAAACTATTAAATTCTGCAAATACCAGTCATTCTGTGGTATATTGGAGAAGCTTACGTTAGACTTTAAAATTTCAAAATTTGAGTTTCAGACTTTTGACAGGCAACCTCTCAATTTTTCAGAGTAGAAATAACGCTTTCAGTCACAGTTTTCAGAGCAGTTTCTTCTATTTTAAGTCTTCAACTTTCTCTTTGGCATTGTTCATAAGTGGGCAAACCCTAACCGAGTTTCTGTTCCTCAAATCAGTTTCTTCATTTGCATTAGGTAGAAGTGTTGCATAAACTTATTTTCTTATTGTCCAGCTTTTTATAAACCTTTGCTGAGAGACAATATGGGGTTGTCAAAAGGGGCCTTGACTAGTTGTCATAAGCCATGGGCTGGCGTCCCAGCCCTGGCACTTGGCAGCTGTGGGACCTTGGGTAAGCTACTTCACCCCCCTGCTTCTCAGGCCCCACATCTGCAAAGCGATGAAGCACACTCTTTCCTGAAGGAAAAATGATTACAGAGAGTCTTGTGTTAAGCAAAACCAAACACCTGCTGTAAATATCTACCCCTCAGCAACATGGCCTGCAGTGGAATCTATGTTTAGTTGTGTTCGGATAATTTTCCCTTCTCTTTTTGCTTTAGAGCTTTCTACCTAAAATTATTTGTTTATTACAGCTATTCCCCCTCTTTGCTCTACTGATGCGGGCGAGATGCAAATGTGCCTTTTGAAACTTTTGCTTGCTGTGTCTCCTGGGCCCCAAATTGACAGACAGGAGACAGAATGGTTGTGGAAGTACATCTTGGAGCGGACAGGCTTTGGGGACAGGAAGTGTTAGTCAACATATGAGAAAAACGGGGGTAAATAGCTCAAAAAGGCTGAGCATTAGCTGATGGGCTCTTTACCAAGCCAGCTACCCCAGGACTGGGTCAGGGCCTCATGCATAGTTGGCAGAGGCACGTAGGTCCAGCGGAAAGGACACAGGGCCAGACCCAACAAGCCTCAGGCTGGATCCTGGCCCTCACTTATTACTGCAAAACTTAGGAAGGTGTGAGCCTTGTGGATCAGCTGCAATACGTTTTTTTTTTTTTGAAACTTGAAAAATATTTATTTAGAAATTCATTTAAAACAATATTAAATCCACATCCACTTCAATTACATATCATGCTGCCTTTGAACAATTATATTGTGCATTTGTGAGAGAATTAGAATGGAGGCGATTAATGTTGTAATATTACTACAACAGTAGTTTTGACTACGTAGCAACCTTAAATGTGTTTCAGGGTCTCCCAGGAATCCGGAGACCATACTTTTTGAACTTTTAACACAGGAGAAATAAGATTTAGCCGTGCCTCCTTCCAGATGATCTTTCAAACAATAACATAATAGCCTAAATCCTTTTAATTTAAAAATAGATATGTAGTAAGTTGGGTTCCATCGGAGACAGCATATATACACTGGAACTAAAAACAAAGATGTTGACAGTATTACAGTTTGTGCTTTGCATGCAATAGGTTGTTGCCCTCAAAACAAGACAGTCTAAACAACCAAAAATTATTCCAAAATAGCTTGGATTTGGTCTATCTACTTCTTGAACACCACTAGGAACCCCAAGATATGATGGCTGATGAACAGGAGGCCAAGTCCCTTTGTGCTGGGAGCTGATCAGTCCTGCACAGGGAAGTGTGGCCTCTCAGGAAACCTGCCGGCACTTCCTGCCTTCCTTTCGTGGAGCGGTCCTGTTTAGTTGTAGAGGAGGCAAAGGAAACCAACGGTTTGGGAAGCGTTCTGTTGAGACAAAACTAACCCGATTAAACTAACCCCAGGAAGCACCATTTGGGCTGGTCATGTTCAATCCCACTTTCACCCTAAAATATGCACAACCTGTTCTTACTTATAAGCAGCACTCAACATTTACATCTGGTTTTATAGGTGCCAAGGGCCCGTTCCTATTAATTATCTGTTATGCCACATAACAGTTATACAGGGACAGATAATGATGCCTAATTTACACACAGGGATGATTAGATTTGAAAATGCACAGTCCCTTCCTAGGGCCAGATCCTTTTGACAGACACAGGGAAATGTATTATTAATAGATTTCCCAAGTCTATTGCTGTTTGCTTTTCTGCAAGCCATGAACACTGTTAGGCCGCATTCCAAGGATTGTGAACTCTATTGGTGGATACCAACTCCTATGCAAAAGAGAAACTGCAGAGGTTCTGCCCCTAAAGGAGCTTGCGCCTTGCTAGATTCCCAGGACTCTGGAGGGATGCATCTGTTCATGTCCTCTGGTTTCTCGTCCATCCTACCTGGCCAAGGGCGTCTCCCCCTTTCCACCCCTGCCACTGTCAAATGGTTCTTCCTTAAATCCTTTTGTCTGGTCAGTCCTTTGCTCGAAAGTTTCTGGGGTAAGAAATCTGAATAAAGGGAACATGTATATACAATTGGGGGTACAGTGAGTCCATTTGATCATTTCCGAAGTCCTTGCATACGTGCAACAGGCAACACACATAAGAATGCCCTTGGTGGCATTTTTGTTAGAGCAGAAATATGAAATCAGTCCAAAGGTTCACTGACCAGAGGATGGGTGGAAAAGTGTGGGCTATGTTCATACGATAGCAGTAAAGAGCAATGAAGGTGAGTGAACCAGAGCCAACACTTCACCATGGGTGTATCTCTGAAACACAAAGTTGAATGAATAAGGAAAGTTACAGAAAAATAAGTACAATGTGATCCTATTTACGTAATGTTCAGAAATGAATGAACTAAACAATATCTATAGGAGAGCATACAAATATAGTTAAACTACCAAAATAAACAAGGGAGTGATAAGTGCTTGACTCAGACCAGGTGGTTTTCTTTAGGAGAGAGATAGACGTGGGGGCATCTGTAAGGGCTTCTGCTGCATTAGTGATGTTCAGTTTCTTAAGCTGGGTGGTTGGTCCGTAAGGATTTGCTTTATTATTCTTCTTTCAATCTTGCATCTGACTATACACACACAGCCCTACACACATGCATACTCTTTATTTTGTATGAATAAATGGAATGGAATGTATTTCATATAAATAAATGGAATGGAATGTATTTTGTATGGATAAATGGAATGGAATGGAATGGAGAAATACACAAGCAAACCACCTCTATGAGACTCTACCTCTTCCCATAGCACCCTTCTCTGTCTGTCTGAAAAGCCCTTCACGATCTGTCCCCCCAGCCTTGTAGCATCAGCCTACACACATACTACATTGTGCCAGGAACTGTCCTACGTGCTCTATACTGTATTACCACTTTGAATCCTAACAACAATTCTGTAAGATGCCTACCATTATTATCCACATTTTATGTGTGAGGACACTGAGGTCCGGAGAGGTGAATAACCAGCCCAAGTTCACATGGCTTGCAGATGGCAGAGGTGGTATTTGAACCTCTTTGGTCTGTTATAAGGGTATGGATATTGTTGACTTTCTCCCCTCTCTGGTCGTGCCTTCCTTTCCACCATTCCATGAGCATTCCTACCCTTCCTGCCCGTGCCTCCACGTGTCTGGTTCTCTTTGATTGGAATGATCTTTCCCAAGTATATGCTGTGGAATACCAGTACCTGTTTTATAAAAGGGAGTGCCATAAACAAATAAACAGAGCAAACACTCAACGGTAAAACCTGCTCGCATAGAATGACAATGGTTACCAGCTATTAGACAGCACAAGATGTCCTGGAGTAAAGAAAGCTAATTAACTTTGCCTAGCCCAGCAGTTCCCAAACTTATCTGACCACAGAACCACTCCCTGCCCAATATTTCCTATCGCATTGAACAAGTGCTCCAAGAATCCACTTTGGGAGACAAGCACATCTTCCTTACTCTTTCATCTAGGCATCCCTCATTTCCAGACCTCGTTTACCCTCTCTCCTCTGAAATCCTACAAGCCTCCTAGTTTGTATTCAGCAACTTGGCTCTGATTTATATACAGCCTGGTTTGGTGGAAGAATTTCTCTGGTGGGCTAGCCTTTTATTCCTCAGTGGAATACTAAATTCCTTGTGGGCAGGGACTAGATTTTGGGCTCCTTCTCTGCCTCTCTCTGTCAGCAGGTGTGACTACATGCTGGGCACTTGGTAAGTTCTCAACATATGAAAGAAGGAGGGAGTGACTTGAGCGATCTAAGAAAGAGTAATAAATGTTTTAGTGCAGGAACTTGGGCATTCAAAGTCTTGTGTTCAGAGGTCTCTGGACACATCCAACTTTGGAGATGTTGTTTCCCACCGACTTGAAGGACAGAGATTCAGAACACCTACCTGGATCAGACAAGAGATACCTTTGGTACTGGGGGTCAAACCTCCCTCCCCTCTCCCTACCCCCCTCTAATAACCTGTGTCTCTTAGGGCCAAAATGCATCGTCCCAATAGAAGATGGTATTTAATTTCAGCCTTTGTGGATTCAGAGAACTCACCTGTCTATAGCCTTGTCTGCTTCTGTGAACTCTTGATGTTCTCATCTAATGAGCCCAGGAGAAAGTGGCATGTCAAATATATGTACATACACACACACATAGTATATGCAAGGAAAAGATTGGGGACTGGTGAGATATTTTGCTTTATTTGCCACCCGTCCTTGGATTATTAACATGGGGGGAAGGATATCTTCCTTCTTCAACTTCATTCCTTCATGCTCTCTAAGATTTTCCCATTTATACCAAATTTATGCCCAGTACAAAAATATGATTCATCCCTCTGTTCCCATTCCCTGTATTTTCTATTGCTGCTGTAACAAGTTATCACATATGCCATGGTTTAAAACAACATTGATTTATTATCTGATAGTTCTGGAGGCCAGGAGTCTGACACAGGCCTTGAGGGGCTAAAATCAACGTGTCTGTGGGGCTCTGTTCCTTTTAGGAGGTTCCAGGAGAGAATGCTTTTCCTTGCTTTTCCCAGTGTCTGGAGGCCTCCTGGGTGCCTTGGTTCCTGCCCCCTTTCTCTGCTTCAAAGCCAGCAATGACCCAAAGAGTCCTGATGCTGCCACCTCTCTTTTGAGGCTCGTGGGATTAGATTGGGCCCACTGGGTAATCCAGGACCGTCTCCCCATCTCAACATCCTTCATCTTAATCACATCTGCAGAGTCCCTTTTGCCACGGATGGCAACATATTCATAGGTTCTGAGTGTTAGGGCGTGGGCATCTTTAGGAGCTGTTAGTCTGTCTACCACATCCCCCCAGCTTCCAGGCAGAGTTTGAGAAGTGAGCAAAGGAAGTCATTGTGTGACCAGGAAACATCATTTGGTGCAAAGTCAGCTGTGTCTCCAACCTCACTGTGAGACCCTGAAAGTCCTAAGGCCAGGGAAATCCATGGGGAGGGTTGCAAAAGAGGGGAATTTTGGGGAAACCCTGGTCTTTTCCTCTTGGTTTACAGAAGCCTCATTATGTATGGGTGTCTTTGTCATTTTAGAGGGAATGTTGGCCTGTGCATTGAATATATTCGCACTCCTTGGAAATTTGCCTTGTCCTCCTAGTTGACAGTTACTGAGTGGGGAAGACCCCAAGGTTGGGCTGAAGCAGGTCCCCATCAAATGCTAAGGCAGGGTCTGTCCTTGTGGTTGGCCTGAGTCCCAAAGGGTTGGGAAAAGTAGCTTGTGGTCAGTGCCAGCAGATGGGCCATGGAGTATAAGAGAGATGGCCTAGCCAGTGGGCATGAAGAGAGTGGCCACTGGGAATCAGAGCTGGGTAACTGGATGCCCAGCAGGTGGGTGCTCAGACAGCAGCCCCAGAGGAGCCTGTGGAGTAGGTGTCTAGTCCTTAGGAGAGAGGGCAGTGAACAAAGGAACGACCCAAGACCTACAGGTTGTTGCTATGAGGCTCACAGCTGAGACACAGACTCCAGCACAGGGAACACAGCAGGAGCCCATCTGTCAAGCTGGGATCGGGGGACGGGGGGTGGGTAGGGGGGGACTGTGGCAGTGCTCCTCAGTGGTGGCTCTACTGGGTCACAGCCAGTTCAATTCTGCTTTGTGTGGGAATTTTCTGGATATTGTGGGATGTTTGGTATCCCTTGTTCCCACCCACTAAATGCCAGTAACCACCCTAATCATTTTACCAATCGAAATGCTCTGAGGTGTTGTCAAATGTCCCCCGAGGAGGTGGTAATGTCCCCAGTTGATACTTAAATATTACCAGCCTGAGGTTAGAATGGGTCCCAGGGGCAGCTCTGAGCCTGGGGGTATAAGTCAGCCAGCCCTAGGAGTGAGCGATGGGTTTATGGAGGTCAGCTTCAGAAGTACAAGAGATACTGATGTTGTTTTATTGTTGATACAAATGGAATTTATTTTTCAAGGCTGTTGTGTAATAGCTTATGCAGTGGTTTCTCCATTCTCCCAGCCATCTTTTCCCCTTTTTCCTTCCTTCCTCTCAATCTTATTTTGTTTTATTTTTCCCATGATGACTACCCTAGCTGAAGACCTTGTGATTTCTGTGGGTGATTATAAGTGGTCCCTAAAGGACTGTTCTTTATCCTGCCCCTTCCTTCCTTCAGCTGCACGACACATGCCTTCTGGAGCATCCTTTCAAGCTCAGATCTGGTCATGTATGCCACTGTCCAGGTAATGAGTCTTTTGGGGTCCCTACTGCCTGCGCAGTGAAGGCCGACCTTGGCTGGTGCTGAAGACCCTCAGCCAGTCTCGCAGAGGTGGTCTTCCAGCTTTACGTCCCAGCTCCAAAGTCTATGATGCTCTTGGTTTCAGGGTGTTGCTTCTGTCTGGCACACCCATGGCCACTTCCGCAACCTCTGCATTATCAAGGACCTACCCGCATCCTTCCCTTTATGCATCCACATCCTCTAAGGACCCGCTCAAATGCCACTCTATTCATGAACCAATAAAACACACTGATAAATAGGATAAGGTTTCTCAAATATTTTGAAATATTAAATTACTGATTTTATGTGGCATTCCCCCGAACAGACATTATATAAGGGTTTAGATGCATTTCACCTTCTTTTAGCTAGGAATTGCCATTTTTTTTCTCTTTTGAGACAGAGTCTTGCTCTGTTACCGGGCTAGAGTGCTGTGGTGTCAGCCTAGTTCACAACAACCTCAAACTCCTGGGTTCAAGCAATCCTCCTGCCTCAGCCTCCTGAGTACCTGGGACTACTGGCATGTGCCGTCACGCCCGGCTAATTTTTTCTACTTTTAGTTGTCTGGCTAATTTCTTTCTATTTATAGTAGAGACGGGGTCTTGCTCTTGCTGAGGCTGGTCTCGAACTCCTGACCTCAAGTGATCCTCCCATCTTGGCCTCCCAGAGTGCTAGGATTACAGGCGTGAGCCACTGCGCCCAGCCACGAATTGACATTTTTTTGAGGACCATATCTAGATTTGGGTAGTTAGAGGTAGAAAAAAGTAAGTCTCAAATATAAAAGCATTTTGTTTATTTCACATCATGTTGCTTTCTTGAAAAATAAAATACTGAGTTTTCTAATACGGAGGTGTTAATTATGACAGATTAAATCATTCTGAAAATTGTTAATGGTCATCCTGCTGACCCTAAGAGCATTTTTCAAAACCTAAATAGAATTAGGTCAATACTTTTATGCTGTTTAGCTGAAAAATCTCAGTTAATGGATAAACCCAATCTGAACAGCAGAGGGCTCTTATGTACGTAACAAAAAAAAATTTTTGACTGCTTTTAAAGAGCCTCAGCATAGGTGTGCAAACCGTGTGTTCTCCTCTGTGTGCCTCTATAGGTACGAGTTTCGACAGGTGTTAATTAGTGCACTCATGGCCACCACTGCCCATATCTTTTTGTTTCCCAGTGTTGTTAAAAGGAGCAAAATGAGACAGAGAGAGCCTGTGAGGAAGTGTTGCAGCAACACCAAAGCGAGATGCAAATGAAAGTATTATTATTAATCAGTAAACCTATAGGAGTACTAACTACCTTACCAGATTGCTGTGAGATGAACGAGCTAAGACACACAGAGGTGCCTGTGAACCGTAAAATGCCGCACAAATGTTTGTTATTTTGCTGGCTTGCAAGGGACTCTCAGCCCTGTTTCTCTAGGCCCGGCCTCTCTCTGTGATTTCAAACCTGCGTCTCCAATATTCTGCTTGGAATCACTTCCTAATGCCTAATAGGCATTTCGAAATTAATGGGGATGAAACAGAACTCTCGATCCACTTCCTACCCCACTCCCCAAAAGAAAAATAACCAGCCACTCCCTCCCCAGTCTTTCCCATCTCCATCAGTGACACTCAGCTGCTCAGGCCAAAAGTTGCGTCCTTGATTCTGCTGTTTTTCCCATATTGCTATCCAGAGTAGGTCCTGCCCACTCTCCTTCCCAAGGCACATCACTCTGCCCTCTTCTCTCCAGCCTACGTGCTTTCAGCTAGCGCAAGGCTCGGCGATTGCTGGCCTGGACTCCTGCCAAGAGCCTCCTAATGGTCCCCTCTTCCTCCTTCAACCCATTCCTCAAATGCAGCCAGAGTGCTCTTTTAAGGCAAATCACATCATGCCACTCCCTTTCTTAAAACCCTCCCAAGCCTTCTCTGTTGCACTTAAAACAGAAACAAAGATCATTTCCCTGGCTTAGAAGGCTCTGCCTGGTCAGACCCCTCCCTACGTTTGTAGACTCATCTCCCACCGAGCTCCTTCCTGTATCCCACCACAGCCCCTTCTGGGCCCTGCACACGTGGGTTCCCCATCTTTTCATGGCTGGCTTCTTTGATGCATCTGAGGCTCAGCTTAAATGTCACTTCCTCACCCTCCTTGATCCCCTGGGCTAAAGTAGTGACCTAGTCTTTCGTCACTCACCTTTGCCCGAACTCTCTATGAAGTACTTACAGTTAGCTGATTTCACCCGCTGACCACACCATGCCCTTAATAAACCATTTACATTCATATTCCATCTTGTGACATCATTCCATTAGTGGGACCATTATGTGGTGTACTATACCTCTTTGGGATTACAGAATACAGAAAAAGCGCTTTTTTTTTTTTTGAAATAAGAAAAACACGTGTTATAATGGACATATCATCCACAACCTGTTAGTGTTGCTCCTTTACTCAGAGAATCAGTGATTTTAGCATCTAGGTGAAAAATCCATGCAAAATATGACTACGGATGGGTTATCCATGTGAACTAAGAGAGTTTGACAACAACATCAATAAAGTCGAGTCAGACTTCTTACTTTAGGGATATCCCTGGCTTATTTCGTGCGTTCTTCCCTCTGGTTATTTATCACCAGACGTGTATTGAGCATCTGCTCTGCCAAACGCAGAGGAAATCACGGTAAATAAAATCAACCCCGGGGCCCCTTTCCCTGCATCTTCTCTCGTCTCTCCGTCGGCTCCCTCATGCTTGTGTTAAAACATAACTTGTGAGCACACAAAACTTCCTAAGCCTGTTCCTAAATGCATGTTTTGGTTATTTGGGAGGCAGCAGCAATTACTAGGCAGTTGAAACAATCACGATGATAATCTGAAGTGACAATTTTAACCAAGACATGGTCCTGGGGAAGTGCTTTTAAGGACAGGATCCACTGTAGCCCTGGAAATGTTAACCAAGTCCGTACATGCCAGTGACAGTCTCTTGGAAAACTGACAAGGCAAACAAGCCTCATGCTTGGGCCCCTCCCACCTTCTGACATCCTCTTCCTGACTCAGATGTGTCTGCCTCCTGGCTGCCCCTCCAACTACAGGAATCCCTTTCCCCAAATCGGTCCTTCTCCAGGGGCTCCTCCCCCAACACCTACCTCTCTCTTCCCATCTTCAGTGAAAACTCCCAAGTATTTGGAGTAATGTTTGATTAAGGTCATTTGTAAGCGTGTGAGTGACTGATAGTCTTGATTCACCAGGTTATGCTTTTTCTTTGAGAGTTAAACTTAATGAAACTCTAATTTAGGAAAAAACTGTTAGGAAAATTTGTTTAATCAATATTTTAGAGCAAGGTGAAGGGAGCCTCTCCATTTCTTCCCACTTACTAGCTGTGTTACCTTGGGCCAATGACCTAACCTTTCTGTGCTTCAGTGTCTTGTGTATAAACGGATATCATAAAACTACCTACCCCTTAAGGTTTGTTGTGAGGATCAAATTAATTAATGTTTGTAAAGCATTTAGAATAGAGCCAGGTACAGAGAAATGCGACGTATGTATTAGCTACGACTGCCACTGTCACCACCACCACCATCACCATCATCCTTGTCACCGTCACCATCATCATCATCACCATCATTCGCCCCCACCTTCATCATCACTGTCATCACCTCTACCGCCACCACCATCACCATCATCATCCTTATCATTGTCATCATCACCGTCACCACCACCATCACAACCATTATCATCACCATCATCATCATCACTATCATTACTTCCAAAGGTCTTAGGGCAGCGACTTTGTTTCCCTCTTTCCCTCAGTCAATTCAATCTCCAGTGTTTGCTGCTTATTAACATCTCCACCAGGGGGCAGGTCATGGGAGGAAAACGTGGTCAAAGTTAAATGCATATTTTACCCAAACCTTGGATGTTGGAGCTGCCCCTGTGTAAATTCTTCCTGACTGCTCCCTGACAGACCATGCCTTACATATCTGCCAAGCAGTCCTATTTTTTTTCAATTTCTCTTTCACAGTGAGTTTCTCTTGTTCAGTGAAATACATATGGTTTTGAATATTTGAACCTAATGTTTTCCTCTTTGCTCTACATTCTGAAATGTTTTGCCAAATGTTAGAAAATGGAGTTTGATATGAGTCAATTGCATTTCTTTCCCTGCCAAAAAGCGATTTCAATTCTGGATTTTAGACATAGGCTAATGATGTCCAGAATAAGACAGTTTACATTTCCGGGCTGGCAAGCATGTGGCATGCAGGTCACCCTTCCCTCCTCTCTTGCCTGCAGGTGGCATTGTTGGTAGATGGTGACAGTCTTCCTTGCGGAGTCCAAAGTTTTAGACACTTTCTCAACATAGCACTGCAGACAACTTCTAGCACTCAGTGGCACTTGAGATAAAACCAATTTGGCGTCTCTGAGATGTCTTATCTCACACTTCTTCCATCACTTCCCATTCGAATGTTTGGGTCAGGGCATTCTATTTTAAGAGTGTTTGTACAGTGATGCTTAATTGGGGCAGTTCTACTGCCAGAGTGTTTCAGAAATCGGTGGGGCATTTTTTTTTTTTGGTAATCACAGTGTCCCCGATGTTGTACTCTATTTTGCAGGAACTTGACCAAGAGTTGCTTGTCATTTCTGAAAATCGCCTCAGCAATGGCAGTGCTGCCCTGGGACTTGAATCCCCAGTGCAGCACACCCATTTCAGGGTGCGCTTGTAGCTTTCCTGTTCATAGGGATTTTGCATATAAGTGTCTGACTTCTTACTGACGTCTTCTGTCATCGGGCACGGGCATTGACACAGATATGTGGTGGTCACGCTATCTTTGGATTCTATTTGAGGATAGGAAAAGAGGTGGTTCCAATATCTGGTTTATGAAGAGGGCCCACTGATAAAGACAAGGGTTGCTTTTCTTACTTCTGGTGAAGAGGGGGTTGGAAGCATTATGTGCTGCCTTTCATGTAACACGTTGAGCTGGGGTGGGCTGTGTATGTGTGAGTGTGTGTTTAGTTTTAGTTTTTGTTTTTTTAAATCAGTGAGTACTGATTAAGGCTGACCCACTTCCATTCTTTCTAGGTCCGTATATCACCAAAAGCGTGGACTTTTGGAAGGCATGACACCTGGAAGAGGCGTCTCTCTGGTTCAGGTACCAGGTAAGATTCATTGATATACATGGATCAAGGAACCAATGGACCTTCATTTCTACCATGCTCTGGCTACCCAAGAATTCTGAGTCTTCAAATCACATTTAATTTTGTGGCCTCTAAAAACAGATTTAGGAATGACATCTTATGAGTACATCTACTTCATTTAGCAATATTAATGGAGTCAACAAATATTGATTGGCTTCTATTTTGTTGCCAGAGGTTTGAGAAGCTGGAGATACAGTGGAGAATAAAACAAATCTCTCTCTCTCTTTTTTTTTTTTTTTTTTGAGACAGAGTCTCACTGTGTTGCCCAGGCTAGAGTGCCGTGGC
>NW_012151285.1:2761811-2787003 GCF_000956105.1 Propithecus coquereli | reverse complement strand
TTCTCTCCTCGGCTTATAGTTGACCACTTTCTTCATGTGTCTTCACATGGTTTCCCTCTTGTGTGTGTCTGTATCCTCATCTGCTCCGATAAAGACACCAGTAACATTGGATTAGGGCCTACCCTCACGACCTTATTTTAACTTAATCATGTCCTTAAAGACCCTATTTCCAAGTACTGTCACATTCCGAGGTACTGGAGGTTAGGGTTTCAATGCATGAATTTAGGGAAGGTCACAATTCCGCCCACAACACTTGCCTTCTAAGTAAAATAAGGAAGCCTAGCAGTTTTCACATGAAACACCTCCAGCTTTTTTTTTTTTTTTTTTGAGACAGAGTCTCACTCTCTTGCCTGGGGCGAGTGCCGTGGCCTCAGCCTAGCTCACAGCAACCTCAAACTCCTGGGCTCAAGCAATCCTACTGTCTCAGCCTCCCAAGTAGCTGGGACTACAGGCATGCGCCACCATGCCCAGCTAATTTTTTCTGTATATATTTTTAGCTGTCCAATTAATTTCTTTCTATTTTTGGTAGAGACGGGGTCTCGCTCTTGCTCAGGCTGGTCTCGAACTCCTGAGCTCAGAACGATCCGCCCGCCTCAGCCTCCCAGAGTGCTAGGATTACAGGCGTGAGCCACCGCACCCGGCCCACCTCCAGCTTTAAAAGCATAATCACTGCATGCTCATATCCTCATGCTAATAATTATTCCATAGCACGATAAAAGTTATTTTATAAATTGAGATGCAGATCCCAATGTGTCTCTGGAGCGGCGAAGGACATTCAGATGCACGCCTGCAGAGCAGTCTTCCTCCCCAGTGGGTTCATGATTTGTGGCATTTGAATCGAGTCATGCTCTCGTCATTTGAGGCCAGCAGTCAGTCAACCCACATTTACTGGACACCCACAGGTTATGGCAGATTTTACTAGGTGTGGGGGTGGGTTAACAATAAATAGAAGTTTAGTTCCTGCCTTTGAGGAGCTTTTAATTTCCTGTGGACACAGAACACTCCTGCTGAACACAAATACACTAATAATAAGGAAACATTTCATGTGGGGTTTAGAGATAAGCAGTCTCACTTATTTTGTGGAGGGTGATATATTTTGTAATTAAGTGACTATAAAATAATGGTATGGCCAGGATTGGCCCATAGGCCTGTTGACTTCCTGCCAGGTACTTTTCCCATGAGATCACCCTCCACTGACCCCAATGAGCTCTGTCAACTGCTATATAAAGTTGTGCACTAAATGTTGAGGGGGAGTTGAAGTAAAGAGAACAAAACCAGATCTTGGTTTCACAAACTGCATTTCAAATGCATTTTGGAGGAGAGAAGAGACATGGGTTGAGAGGAAAGGACCAGGAAATCAGGAAGTGTGGTTTTGTGGCCCCGCGGTCCCCATGGTCTCAGAGTTGGCTGTGTAGAGTGGAGCAGAACAAGGGCGGGAGATGATTAAGGCCTGGGGGTGGAAGGAGAGACTCTCCCTGGGAAAGGGTGGGGTCTGCATGACCCAAGGGAAGAGCCCCCCCAGGACTGAGACCATGGCCGGGAGGTGGAGTGTGCGCCTGGTGGAAGTCCGGGTCGTCAGAGCCCCCTACACACTCCGCACCTTGTTTCATTGCAACCTATTTTTTGGTACAGCTAGTGAGATTCCAGGCCTTCTCTTGGGGATACTGTGAAGTCATAGGAATTATCCCATAAAACCCAGGGCAGTCGAATGGATTAGTTCTTATAGGGATATAGGTGAGTATGCGTGTAGGTGTGTGTGAGTGTGTGAGTGTGTAGCTGCATGGGCGTATGCACGTGACTACGTGAGTGTGACTATGTAGTGTGTGAGAATGTGCGTGGGTGTGGGAGAGAGTGTGTTTGTATGTGAGAGTGAATGTATGGGCACGTTGGTCCTAGAGGTCACTGTATTTGCTTCCTATTGCCACTGTAACAAAATCACCACATATTTAGTGGCTTGAAACAACACACATTTATTATCTACGGTTCTGGAGGTCAGAGGTCTCATTAGGCTAAAAGCAAGGTGTGAGCAGGGCTGCATTCTTTCTGGAGGCTCTGGCGGGGAATCTGTTCCTGGCCTTTCTCAGCTTCTAGAGCTGCCCATGTCCTTGGCTTGTGGCCCCTCCTCCATTGTCAAAGGCAGCAATGGTAGGTCGAGTCTTTCTCACGTTGAATCTTTTGCCCCCTTTTTTTGCTTCCTTTTTCCCTTTTTAGGGTTTTTTTTGTTTGCTTTGGGCCCCCTTGGTTAGGGCGTTTTGTTTTTTTTTTTTTGGGTTGGCTTGTTTGGCAACTTTATTTGCTTTTGCACCTTCATTTCCCTTTGCCATGTTACCTCAGATGTTCACAGGTTCTGGTGACTAGGATGGGAACATTATTCTGCCTACCACAGTCACCATCATAATCACTAGAAACAAACATAAGCAGAAATGCCTCTTTCCCTTTTCTCCAAATGTTGACATGCCTTGGAGGGGCAGCTGGCACAGGGCTGGAGGAGCAGGCGTGTTCTGCAAACACACCCAGGCGACTCTGATTCAGCTTCACTCCTGTTGAGATCTGCTGGTTTACATGTCAGTCTGAAACAGTATTTGTCTTTTCCCAAATAGCAATGATGGAAAGGACTTTCGTGATGACCTGTCTCACCCATTCATTTTTATTCACAAGGAAATGGAGAGCCAGGTTGGTGAAATGACTTCTCCAAGGTCTCCCAGTTTGCAGGCATAGAGCTAGACCCCTACCAGCATCTCGAGAACTCCGCCTGCTGCTTTTCCTAATGTCATGCTCATCAATTTTATGAGACAATTTTCCTGCCTTTTCCAACCAAGAGTGATGTGGTTTTTGACCTTCAGAAGGCATTTAGTTCTCTTGACTAACACAGTATATCTGTCTGTGTGTGCATGTATCTGAAAAGCAATTACAGTAATTGGATAAGATGCTTACATGGCTTTGCTGCATTTGCTGCCTGAGGCACATAATGAGTCGAGGAGGTGAAACTCTACATAAATGTGCCTGGCATTCAATCCGGAGTGCCGGGGTATCAAGAAGATGCAGATAAATTGGAAGAGGTTCAGAGGAGATCAGCTGAAATGATGAAAAGAGGGAAGATTGAAGCAGCTAAGGAGGGAATGCTTCACTAAGCAGTCGGTCAGCTGGAAGAAAGCAGGCTCCAGGGCTTCTGTGAATATTTCCAGGCCATGACAAAGAGGAGACATAATTACTTTGGCATTCTGGTAGGTCTAAGAAAATGCGCTGAGTGTAGATACAAAGTAAGAAAACTACTTTGTGCCAAGAATAAGGACATCAAATCATTTTACCTTAACTCTCTATCGACCTCAGCTTGCAAACATTCAGTGTTGCACTTTGGCTGATGGCTAGGGTGATAAACTGTCCTGATTTTCCTGGGACAGAGGATTTTTCTGGGACACAGGACTGTCAGTGTTAAAACCAGGACAATCCTGGGCAAACCGGGACAGCTGGTCACTCTGCTGATTGCACTGATTATCTCATTGCATGTGAGGGTCAAAATCTAGGTCTAACCTGGCCGTCCATCTCAGGGATACTGGAATGTCAGAGCAGGTACCCCAAAGTCCTGTTTGCATGAGGGTTCCAAACTTCCTTGGAGAAATGGTAAAGAGATCCCTGGGGCTCATGGTCGAGCCTCAGAACACCTAGTTGAGCAATTCTGCTCATGTGGGGAAGGCAAAGCCTGCCCACCTTGGCTGTGATCAAGGGGCACCCGGATGTTTCAGATAGGAAAAGGGAGGGAACATGGCTTGAGGTTGCCCAGTATGACTTGTCCTGAGGCTTCTGCTTGGGTGTAGTGACAACTGTGTTCAATGCAGCACTAGATGCAGTCCCTTGGGTCCCCTATGGCCTTGTTAGAAGGAGTGAGGCTGCCTTTTGGGGCCCTGAAAAGTTGTAACCAATGATGCAGGACAGGATCAGTGTGAGGGCTCTGCAGGAGCAGTGGGAGGAGAGTTTGGACCTTGACACAGGAAGCAGGAGGATGGCTACTTACCTCTCAGCAGCAAAAATACCAGCCATCAAGCCAGCCATAAGATAATGGGAAAAAAGAATGAAAACAAAGAGAATAATGACATCAGCTGAGAAACAACGTGAGCCTTCTCCAGAAAGGGAGGACCTTTGGCAGAAACTTAGAAGCACGGTAATAAAACTCATAAGCCAAATAGGATCTCTAATCTTACCCAAGCTGTCAAAATCTAAAAGTCCTGATCTTCTGGAACAGAGAATCTGGGAGCCCTGGGGCCCTGGGGTTGGATGATCCATGCAAAGGAAGAAGTATCAGAAGCAAAAATCAAGACGGAAATAGGATGCTGAAACATGAAAACGGAAAGAAGGGAGAGAAATTTAGTTCAAGGTGTAGTCATTTGGATTTGCTTTCTGCACCTGCCATTGTTTGGTCAGCATCACCGTCCACCACACACCCTGCTTCTTTCCAAGGAAGGCTTTGCAGAACAGAAACAAGTCAATGGGCTGCTGCAGGTGTCTTTCACTGACCCTGCATTATGCATTGTCACCCAGAAATAGCTGGGCAAACAGGAAAAAGCGAAAAAGGAAGACCCAATGTCGGTTGAGTTTGATTGCCCCTAATTATCAAAGGGAAATGGGGCTGCTGCTACATTCAGGTTATGGCACAGGCACTTAGTTATCCATGTCGCCCATGCTGAGTCAGTCAGTATTTTAGCTGTTTGCAAGATAAAATGACTGGCTGACTTACACAGAAATGTAATTTACTACAAGGGTAACAGGTGGCTCATAGAGGCATAGGTAGGGCTGAAGAACTTGGGGCCAGGCCAGAAAGCAATGGGAAAAAACGTCTAAAATTACGTCGCACAGACCAGGATGTCTTGGTTGTCAAGGCGGACTGGAGAACTTGCTGCTTCTAAACACCGCCCCTCTGCCAGATCTGCTGCAACCGTGGCCTTCATCTCAACCCTCCTGCCACTGTGATGCACCTTCCGAATTCTCTGCCATTCTGGCTGCATGGCAGCCCTTGCAAGTCCAGGTTGATGTGTCTGATCCAAGGAAATTAGGTCCAAAGAGGCTGGGGAAGGAAATATTTGCCATTTTTGGCATTGATTATGGGTGGCTGCCTTTGTACCCTTCAGACACTCATAACGTGGGGGAATGAGAGGCTGGGCAGTCAGAAAGAATGACAGTTGCCCTTTTGCATGGCCCCTTGATTGCCTAACATCAACATATACTGTTATTCCTATACTTATACTTCCCACCTGACGTAAGACCACCATCATTCATACCATTGAAATATGCTCCCCTCCCCACCGCTCTTTCTTTTTTTTTTTTTTTTTTTTAAGAGAGAGAGTGTCACTCTGTCTCCCAGGCTGGAGTGCAGTGGCATGATCATAGCTCACAGCAACCTCAAACTCCTAGACTCAAGCGATCCTCCTGCCTCAGTCTCCCAAATAGCTGGGACTGCAGGCACGCACCACCACGCCCATCTATGCTCTTCCTCTTTTTATTTTTTAACAACTCTATGAAGTAGATTTATTACTTCTTTTATTTTAATGCCCCTTTTTTTAAAAAAAAGTTTTCAGAATATCACAGGGATACAAATGCTTTGGTTACATATATTGCCTTTGCTCTGCTCAAGTCGAACCTACAAGCATGCCCACCCCCCAGACATCATGCACCACACCCATTAGGTGTGAATTTACCCATCCCCTTCTCCCCCCTCCCACTGCCCGACACCTGATGATTGTTACTTCCATAATGTGCACATAAGTGTTAATCAATTAGTACCAATTTAATGGTGAGTATATGTGGTGTTTGCTTTTCCATTCTTGTGATACTTCACTTAGAAGAATGGGCTCTGGCTCCATCCAGGGTAATATAAGATGTGTTAGTTCACTGTTGTTTTTTTGTGGCTGAGTAGTACTCCATGGTATACGTATATCACATTTTATTAATCCACTCATGTATTGATGGAGACTTGGGTTGATTCCACATCTTTGCAATTGTGAACTGTGCTGCTAGGAACATTTGAGTGCAGATGTCTTTTTAATAGAATGTCTTTATGTTCTTCCCTCTAAAAGTACAGTCAAATCAAAGTCTCACCTGTTCTGTGTCCACCTTGGAGTTCAGGAACCTGGAGCCATGGCTTCTCCTCCTCTATTCTATCCTGATTCCCTCTCAGTGTTCTGTAACCTATGGATAAATTTGTAAAGGAAACCATCACCACACATCCCATATAAAATTTTGAGAGAAAGAGAGAAAAAAAGGATAAAAAAATGAGTTCAAATATCAGCATCTATATTTTAGTAAGGAAGAAAATTATAGTGCTTGTTTCTATACCTGGTGAGGAAGATAAAGTCAGTAGATCCACCTTCCCTCTTCCACTATCATGTTTCTTTCGAACTCAGCCAGGACCTCGCCTGGTCAGGGATCTGCACCCAATGGGGTGATACAAACCTTCATTTCCAAGAGTTCTGAGATCTTGGTGGTCATGCTTGAAGAGAGTCACGTAGCTCTCTGTTGACTTTTACTATTGGATGTGGCAATATTAGGAACTGGCCCAGGAATCCCCTGGGCTTCATCCACCTCCAGGTTGCCCTCAGTTTGAGGCAGCAGCCCCATTTCCCCTTGATAATTAGGGGCAATCAAACTCAACTAACATTGAATCTGCCCTTTTTGTTTTTTTCCTGTCTGTTTGCCCAGCCGTTTCTGGGTGACAATGTGTAATGTAGGATCAGTGAATGACACGTGCAGCAGCCCGTTGATTTGTTTCTGTTCTGTAAAGTGTTCCTTGGAAAGAAGCAGGGTGTATGGTGTGAGAGGAGGGGTGGGTAATGGAACGGCAGGGATGAGCCTCCCCCAACCCCCGCTCATAGAACAGCTTGTGTCATCACCTTCTCAAGCACCTGCCAGCCGATACCTCGGCCACTTGATGATGGAGCTGTTTATCTGTGGGTGGTGATGCTGACCAAAGAATGGCAGGCGCAGAAAGCAAATCCAAGTCCAGAATAAGTGTCTGTATCTGTGAGGACAAATACTGGTGCCTCATGACAGAGGAGGTTGATACAGTCCACCTGCCACCAGGGGGCAGGCTGGTCCACCCAGGGAAGACCCAATATTACAGGATCAAGGATGGTTCCTGCTGGTTGCAAGTTGGGCCTCAGCACCAGGGTAGCCAGATTAGCCCTGGTGAAGGGAAGCCTATGTCTTTGAGTTCATGAGTAGGTTCCGTTCCCACCTCCATGGCCGCTTTGTGTATGAGCCCATTGAACAATCACTGGGGTGGCTGGGAAGGAGGTTGCCTGGTATCTGCATGGCGGATCATCTTGTTCACTGGTTTATTCATCACCTTTCCACAGTGGAGTGAGAGGGTCTTTGAGGGAGTATGCTCTTGGGGCACTTTTCTAGACACCCATCCACACACCTCCTTCTCAAACGTCCCTGTTACTAGTTCTCCAATCTTGTTCCTTCCACGTTCATGACCAGCTATCCAAACGTTAGTCACAGCCCACAGTCCAAGAATCTGGTAACGATTTACCTTCAGCTATCTCACCACTCAGCAGGAGTGGACAGCAAATTGTCCCACCCAAGGTGTCACCCTCTGGGATGATTTCCCCTTCCTCACTGCCTTTAGGGCCATTCACGAGTGAGGATATAGAGCTACTTGTCTACTTCCGGTTGGTGCAAACACATTAAACAGATCCATCTGAAGTCAGGCTTGGCTTTTTCCCCTTCCTGGTCAAGCGGTCACAGGAACTGCCCATGACGCCATAGGTGTGAGTGGCGGGATGGGTGGTGGAACGGCTGGGGTGAGCCCCCCGCTCACCTGTCTGTTTCCTGTCAGGGTCAACTTGTGTCATCACGACTTCCTCAAGCACCTGCCAGCCTATACTTCGGCCACTTGATGATGGAGCTCTGTTGATCCCACTAAACTTGTGTTAAGGCAGAAAAACTGGCTACTTCATCACGAGCAGTCCAGATCAGGTGGTCGTTTGGCCTTTGTGATCTCGCCACAACCACTGCCACCAACATCGTTGAAACTGCTGGGCTAGAATCCAGTCTTGCTGCAACAATTTCCACTGCCAGAAGGACTCATTCACCGCCATCCCTGCTTGTCTGTGTCACTTGCAATCAAAGCAAAGTGCAATATGGTAATATGAGACCCGAGTAAGCTAGGGCCGCATGCCTAGGCCTAGCTGGAAGGGTAGCCGGGAAAGCAAACGTCTGGTATTTTCAGCCTCTGTAGTAGGTGGGTGGCCAGATAAGCTTTACAAAAAGGGATTTCTCCCAATTCTAAGAAAGGGATTTAGATGCTGGGCAGTCAAAATATCTCCTATATGTATTTCCTCCCCCCACCCTTTTTGAAAAATACAGAAATCTTTAAAGAAGAACAAAAATAAAATGTAATCCAATAGCTCAGAAATAAAAATAATTATTAAAATTGGGGTGTATTTTCTTCCACATGTCCTCTAATGAATACTTATCTTACAAGAATATATATTCCATGAAGTCGGGGATGTCATCTGTTTTATTAATATTTGCCACTGGCTTCACATTAATAAATGATTGCCTACATGAATGGTTATTTTATAAATCTTAAACTAATATTTTAATCATCTTTCGTTATCATTAAAAGTTCTTTATGCATTCAGTTTTACTGGCTAGGTAAGGTTTTATCCAGTGAATGTAATGTTACATTTCTAGGGAGCTGGGGGCTGAGAGAAAGACTGTGGGACAATGCAGTGGCCCTTTGCCACTTCTTGCTTCCCCTGCAGGCTTTCCAAATCTGCCTGACAGTGACAGCTTTCACTACTTGCCTCTCGCCATACACCTTGATTCTCCCCCAAACCAAAGTGGTCTGAGGAAGCAAAGCTTAGTTACTTGCAGTGGATCAGGGCCCTGAACACTAATTCTTCTGTGGCAGGAGCAGAAACTCAATTAACAACAATTTTTTGGCTTGTTTGTTGCCTTGCTTTTGACATTCACTAGGTCCTGGTGAAGAAGCAGGACATGGCTGCAAATGCAACAACACAAACAACGATGCGTTGAGTCTGCTCATGGATAGACATTTTTCTAGATGCTTCATCTCGCTGAGCTTTCTAGCCCCCAAGGTACAGAGAAGGTTTCGTATTGATGGTATAATGCCGGGGTCTGCAGCAAGGCAGTCTGACTCACTGACATCATTCTGGGTGATTTTATTCAACACATTCTTGGCCAATGACATGAATAAATATTAATAACATTGAGAAGTGGGTGGATTTTTTTTTTCTTTTAAAATGGTGGCAGGATGTATACCCTCTGTTGCAAACCACAGAAGCCCCCAGTTATTTAGAACAGGTTGAAAGATTTTAAATGATTTCTTTGGGAGAAGAACTTCTTGGTAATTCAGAAAGATAGAATGGTAACTTGGGGTTTATAAAGAATCTACTGTCCTGACCTTTCTTCTCTGGCTCTGGAACTCATAACAGGCACCGCCATCATGGGAAATGGGAGAAGAATACCCTGATTCCTTCTGCTAGCTCCTGCCTCAGGTGTGTGTTGGCCTAGGCTTCTTATCTGAGCAGGAGCGAGGGATATCTCATAATGAACCCCATCCAATTGACTCCCCAGATTAATGGACACTCTTCATTTCCTCCAAAAGCACACTAACTGATGCTCACAGCACATCGAATGCTCATGGATAGTCAGCTACTCCCTTGTATACCCATGTACCCACCTGCTGATTTACTTGCTGTTAGCTCCCAAACCTCTTTACGCCATTTGTACTTACTGCTGTAATTAATTAACTTAATTAAATATTTATGTGAACGACTTTATTCAACAAATTGAACATCTACCATGTGCCAGGCAATGTTCTTCATGCTCAGAATAAATCCGTGAACAAAGAAACAAAGACCCCTTTTTCCATGTAACTTACATTCTATGCAAAAAGATATAATCTATTTCATAGAGAACTAAGTTGAATGCTTTGGTAAGACCCAACAAATATAAGTTGCTTAAGAATTTTGCTTAATTTGGGGTATTTAAGACAACTGTAAAAGGACTGGAAAAAATATTGCAAGGCTCTGGAAGGATTCCACACTCAAAATACTTCACCAGTATCTTTAAATTCATATTCTGTTTTAAAGAAATCAAAACTAGAAATATATAAGTGTGATTTATGTAAGAAAAACAATGAAGAAGTCCAACTGGCAAACCCAGAGGAAGCCCTTGGGCCTATGTCAGAAAAATATTTACATGTTTTACATTAAAATGAAATGTTTAAGGTAAATATTTATCTTTTTATTTATTTTTTTTAACACATTGACTGCTACACCAGAAAAAAATATTTTTTCCCTTGGGGCCAAGGCATTTTATTATAAAAATAAAATAAAAACTTTGAAAACAAAACAATCCTTTTTAATTTAATGGGAAAATTGGTTATTTTTTGTTGTTTTCTGTGTATGAGTTATATGCAATTAAATTGTCAGTATTAATTGTAACAATAAGAACGTCAACAACTAAGATTTTCACAAACCAGCTGCAAGGTTTTGCCCAGGGGGACCACTCATCATGTAACATGCATGCTACAGCATGGCAGCGTGAGTTGCCTGTGCATCTTGAGGCTCCCAAGGTAAAGAGACATGTGAGTTATATATGCTTCACGAGGCCCTGGGCTCAAAATTAGCGTGAGTTACATACAACTCACATGGCAGTTAATGTGTTAAAAATGAGTTTTCACTGTAAGTGGCTTTTTTGATTGAAAACCAATAACTAGTCCCAACTGGATTGGATGAAAGTGTTCTAAGGACCACTTGAATCTGAATTACCAGATAGCTGCAGTTCTGAATCGGGAGTTCTGGGGATGGGTCCTGGGGAAACTGTATTAAACAACCCCCCTAGGGACCAACTCAGGAGGGTCCGCTGCTGAGGGCTGTTCTACCAGCCAGGGTAAACCCCCCGGGTCCTTCTTGGTCTGGACCTTTCATCCCCAGGATCAAGGCTCAAGATACCATTTGGTGGGAAGGCTCCATTCTGCCTTCACAGGGTGAAATCTTTTAGCAATATTTTTTGAATTGTGTGATAGCAGAGACCTAGTATTAAAAGAAATGAAGTCAATGTGTAATTCTTGGTGCCCAAATTAGATATTCCAAGGAGATTAAGAAAGGATTCTATTCTTGAGCAGTTTGTAACCTCAAGACAAACTCAGCACATGAATCCCTAGGTTGTATTACTAGATAGCATATGGTATTATTAGTAGCAAAATCACCTGCTACGGATCCTGTAGGAAGGTGAGAATCTTGGAGTGATCAACTGTCCCAGTCTGCCCAGGACTAAGGGGTTGACTGGGATGTGGGGCTTTGAATGTCAAAACTGAGATAGTCCCAGGAAAACTGGGGTGGTTTGTCACTGTGGAGAAGGCTCAATTTATGTGCAAGCACAGCTAGGGGGGGATTTGTAGAGGAGATATCTGAGTGGGCGTTAGAGTCTAGAGGAATGTACAGCAGCCGAGAGCTCGGAGGGGAGAGAATTCTGATTTGAATGCATGCGCGTCCTCAGAGATCCCCGGCATTATTCGTTTAATCCAGGTATTATAAACCCGGTGTGTTTTTAGCGATCACTTGGCATGTTGCTACAAGAAGTGTGACAGAGCTAAGTGGTTCTGCAAGCGGAGGTGATAACAGCTCATACGCACACCCACCTCTGCGTACAGGTTAATTAGCTAGCGTTGGCAGAGCCTTTGAATGTGTGCAGCACGCCCCAAAACCCAGATATTATTAGCCAATCAGCACCACCTTAAAAAAATAACATTGCTGCAGCCCTTGTTTCTTCCCAATTTCTCTGAAATAGCTGGATGCCCACAGATTTCAGCATGAGCCTCTCACTAGAACCGAAGTGGCCACAGTCTGCAACACATGTGTGAATGTGATACAGACAGACCCACGGCCAGCACTGCGCTACTGGTCGGCTGCTCTTGCCTTCCTGTTAGAGGGCTGCCGCATTCATCCTCTCTGCCTCTTCTCGTGGTGAGCTGTTCATAGATATGGTGTATATACAAAGCTCATATATCTCTTATATACCATACATATAATATCAGAGACCATATGATGTTGTATCATTAGACATCATGTATCTTGCAATGAAAGATGTGCTAATGTCACAGGACAGCCATAAACTGGACAACAGCCCACCCTCTTGCCTGGGCTCGGGCTGGTTCCAGTGTGAGGCAGGGGGATTACAGGCTGATTTTGCCACTAACAAGAACCAGTCTGAGACATGCTGCCAATCTGTGCATCTGCTGGAAGCAGCTCCCCCACCATTGTTGCTGAGCAGTAATGTAGGATCCTGTGCTTGGGGCTGCACCCTGGCTAGGACCTCGTGAATAAGAAAGCATGCACCTGACAAGTAAGCCCAGGCCATGCCAACATGAGGGTCCTGCCCAGTTGCAGAGCTTCTCTGGAGCGTGCTGCACTTCGGCCAGCCCACCACACAGGTTGGATGGAGTAAGCAGTTAGCAAAGCCGATTTTCTTCAGACCTTTCATAGAGCCTGAGTGAAAAACCATCTCAAAGTTTTTTTCTATTCTCTCACTCAACAACAATCAACACAGAAGACTTCAATGTGTGGGGACTTCTCCCCACCAACTAGCAAGCAATCAGTTCTGCAGGGGACACCAGTTGGGTGTCCTCCAATTCGATTCCAACACTATCTACCTGGAGACAGCGTCAGATCCCATGGATAGAGGGCTGAGTCCCACAAGACTGCCCCCCACTGCCCATGCCAATCACAAGCCCCAGGTTGTTTTTTCCATGCTTCTGACCAACTGGCTATAAATTGGGGTTCCCGCAACTCCCTCCTTGAATTCAATTAATTTGCTAGAGCTGCTCACAGAACTCAGGGAAACATTTTCTTACATTTACCAGTTTATGACAAAGATATTTAAAAGAATACAAATAAATAGCCAGATGATGAAGAGATATATTGGGCAGCAAGGTCTGGAAGGGTCCTAAGCGCAGGATCTTCTGTTCCTGTGGAGTTGGGGTGTGCCACCCTCTGGAACATGGATGTGTAAGCCTGACCTTTCGGGCTTCTATGCAGGCTTCATTATGTAGGCACGACTGATTACATCATTGGTCAGTGGTGATTGGCTCAACCTTGAATCCTTCTCCCCTCCTCAGAGGTTGGGGAGTGGGGCTGAAAGTTCCAAACCTCTAATGCTGCCTTGTTCTTTCTGGTGACCAGCCCCCATCCTGAAGCTATCTAGGGACTTCAAGCCGTAGGCCAACTCATTAGCATACAAAAAGACACCATGTTGGAAATTTAAGGATTTTAGGAGTTGTATGCCAGGAAATGGGACAAAAACCAAATATACATTTCACAATATGACAGAGCCCTAGAAGTCAAGGCTACTCTTGCAAAATTACTGTCAATGAGCCTTGAAAAATTAATATGTCAGTGGAATACACACTGGTCATTTACTATTTGATAGTGGAGGGATGGATGAAGGCTTGCTAAGTAAAGAAAGGTTTAAAAACAAAGAGACATGGGGAAGGAAGTAGAGAAGCCGGGAACACTGGTGTCCACTCACTCACGTGCGCCCCTGAGTCTAAATACTCCTTGGAATTACAGACTCTTGGGGTTTCTGTCCTGACAGGCTTAGGCAAGAGCAATGAGTCCCTGGGCCTCTGAGTGTCCCCTAACACTCACCCCAAGAGTGATACCCTCATTGATTATCGCACAACTGACCTAGCATGGTCTTAAGAAAAGGGAGAGATGCGTAAACAGAGGTTAAGAGCTGTTTACAGGCAACATGGTTCTCCTTCCTCCTTTGCCACACCAAAGACCTGAGCGGCCCATGTGTGATCTGAGAAATGCCCCTTTCTCAACTAAGATGGATCCTACGGTTAAGGAAACAAAAGTTACCTACAGGTCGTGAGTTCAGGGCCTGGCCAACATGGGAAATTTCTAAATTCCTGTGGCTACAAGAAAAACCACGCTCTTGCTAAGCTCTCTAACAGTAGGAGCTATCAGGCAAATTGTCAGACCTCTCCTGACTCTGATTTATAACCCAGACCCTACAACTCTGTTTGGACAGAGGACTGGCCTTGTAAACATTCTTCTCTGACTGCAACTGCAGACCTCAAGCCAGTTTCAGCCAGCGTACAGAGACTGCCCACGAACTGTCTTTTTGTGTTATAGTCACTTATGGACATAAAAAGCCAAATTCCACCTCATTTTAGTGCTAAATCCCCACCCAAAAGTGAACATGGGATATATGTTACATATATGTTTACCCACTGCACCTGCGCTCAGCTCCCCTTGTAAATATGTAGCGTGTTTCCCCCAAACCTATTGACCCTATTATGTAATATGGACCCTATGAGTCATAAAACCCAACGTGCCCCTTCCCACTTTGAAGAGAGAGCACCTTGGGTCCTCACTGGAGACTATCTCTTCCTGGTTCACAAACCCCCATTGTCAATAAAGCTCTCCTTTCTCCTATTTAGCCAACCTGCGATCTTTTAAATGATACCATGACCTGCACCTGTATGGTCACACATAGACATTTTTCAGGTAGGAAAGTGCTTGTGCTTGCTACCTCCACGATAGGACTACAGACAAGTTGCCCTCTGGTCATTGGTCTTCTTTTGCCTTAGAAATGATGGGTTCCCTTGGTCTGCAGTGAGCTGATAACCATCTGGTTATTCTTCCTTTCTTCTCTCTGTCATTCCTTTCTTTAACTTGCATTGACAAAGGACTTAGGAATAATCATTTCAAAAAGAATTATGTTTTACTCTTATCGTAGTCAGCAAAGCCCCCTCCATATTTTCCCAATGCTCATTTTGAAAGTGGGAATTTCACATTTGGGTCTTCCTTCTAAGCATTACTTACATTATAGATCAGGGATGCCCAATAGAACGTTCCACGATGATAGAAATGTTCTATACCTGCGCTGTCCAAACCACTAGCGACATGCAGCTGTTGAGTACTTCAAATGTGACTAACGTGATTGAGGAACCACATTTTTGATTGTATTTGATTTTCATCAATTTAAATTTAAATAGCCACATATGGCTCGTGGCGGTAGTATGTAACAGTGTAGTTAGGGTACATGTATGTATTTCCAAGGCTCTCCTCCAAATCTCAGTGCAGATTTTTTTTTTCCTTAGGTAATCCAGACTCACTTCACTCTTCTCTAGGCTCCTTGACACTAGAGGAAGTAAGCAAACACTCAGTTCCTTGCCCTGCAGTTTCTTCAGCTCTCAGAGTCCTTCACACGGCAAGTGGGAGGTTGGGTTGGGAAAGGATTACTGAAATGTCAGTAATATGGGTGAGAAAATTTCAGTTCTTGGCCAAGCATTTTCTTTGTTGACACAACAGGTTTACTTGCTCGTGCATAGAAGAAAGCAACTGCTAAACCCTGAAATGAAATGCCTGAGTCCCAGGTGGTTCATGGTTCTATTTCAATTTAATGCACATTTAAACGAATGTAAGTCATTAGAGTTATGTATGCTTGAAGGTACTATATTACAAACATTTTAGAAGAAAGCCTATGGAAATTAAAATTACATAACCAGGGAAGAATTTGAAGAGTCCTGGGTTTGCATGGAGGAAAACAGGTCAGGCTGTATTGGAGCTTCCAAATGAAGCACCTTCTCTCCAGGACAGAATCATCCAACTGTAGCTGGCTGATGTTGGTGAACACCTAGGATGAGGGAAACAATTGGGAAGGGTCCATTTTCACGAGAACAAAGGGACAGGGAATTTCCAGGATAAAAAAAGGAAAATTCAGACTTTCAAGCAAAAGTCAAAGGCAATGATTAAGCCCTGAAAGGAGGAAGTGGCTAGAAATATAAGGCAGACAATGCTGTACACCTGGAAAAGATCTAAGAACCCAAGAGAACTCATCAACGTCAGGAAAACAAGATAGATGAGGCCTACCCAAGAGTGGGTGTCAGACAGAGACCACAGAAGGGAACAAGTCCTCGATTTGGAGAAGAGTCCTTGGTTCAAACAATAGGAGGTAGCCCTCCATTTATTCTTCTATCTACCTATGTTACTCTGCTCAGGCTACTGTAATAAAATAGCAGAGACTGGGTGGCTTAAACAACAAAAGTTTATTTTCTCACTGTTGTGGAGGCTGAGAAGGCCAAGGTCAAGGTGCTGGTCGATTTGGTTTCTGGTAAGTGCCCTCTTCCTGGCTGGCAGATGGCTGCCTCCTCACCAAGGTCTTACATGGCAGAGAGAGAGAGAGAGAGTGAGAGAACATGCACAAGTGCTCCTGTCTCTTCCTCTTCTTATAAAGACACTAATTCCATTGTGGGGACCCACCCTCATCACCTCATCCAAACTTAATTACCTCCCAAAGATCCCATCTCCAAATACCATCACATTGGTGGTTAGGGCTCTGACATATGAATTTAGATGGGACGCAAAAATTCAGTCCATAATACCAACCATTCAATAAACATTTATCAAGTACCTACTATGTGCTATAGTTATACTGAGGAGTAAAACACCATCTCTGCTTCCAGGAAATCACTGCAAACAATCATGAACCAAAGAAATAAGTAATAGAGAAAGTGCTGGGGGTGCACAGAGGGTGGGAGACAAGCTCTACCTGGGGGTGCAGGGAAGACTTCATGGCAAGGGGACATTTGAATGGAGTCTTGAAGGACAAGGGAGACACAGAGGGGGTGATTCCCGACAGGGGTAGCAGTATCTGCTAAGTCAGTGAGGTGGTCAAGGCACCGTGTGTCGAAGTTCGTGTTGATGCATTGGGTTATGGGATTGGGGATAGTGGGCATGGGCAGGGTGAGTATGCAGGAGATAACATTGGAGAGGCAGGTTGGGCTTGGGAGAAGGGCTAGATGTGCCATATTAAGGAATTGGAACCTGATCCCAAAGGATATGGGGAGTCTGAGGGCTGCAGAAACATTTTAAACAGGGTAATGTGCAGATCTATGTGTAGGAAATTAATGGACATTGTATTAGTTTGCCGGGGCTGCCATTACAAAGTTCCACAGGCTGAGTGGCTTAGCAGAAACTTATTTTCTCAGTTCTGGAGGCTACAAGCCTGAGATCGAGGTGTCAGCAGGGTTGGTTCCTTCTGAGGCCTCTGCTCCAGCTTGTAGATGACCACCTTCCCCCTGTGTCCTCACGTGTTCTTTGCTGCACGTGTGTTCAGGTTTGTGTCCAGATTTCTTCTTCTTGTAAGGACATGAGTCATATTGGATTAGGGCCCACCCTAAGGGCCTCATTTTAACTTGCTACCTCTTTAAAGGCCCTGTCTCCAAATGTGGTTACATTCTGAAGTATTGGGGGTTAGGACCTCAACACATGCATTTTGGGAGGACACAATTCAGCCTAGAACAGGCATCTATGCTGAAGGGAGACTGGATAAAATTGATCGGTAGGTGGTGAAACAGTGATGAAGCTCTTGTATGAGTCCACTTGTTGTGTGATGATGACGATCTGATTGGGGCCCTTGTGGGGATGAGGAAGGGGCAGCGGACTGGGAAGGGATTTGGGAGGTGGGTTCAATACCTATAATGTGGGGAAGAGGAGATCATGATTCTGGGCCATGTCTAGAGTGGATCTCTTAAGAGAAAGCTGGTAGCTGAAACCAAGGCAGGGAATTTAGTAGAAGGAACAGGTTTGGAAGCCTTAACTCGAATTCCTAGCTAGTGCCAATAAATATTTGACAAATAAATGAGCGTGGGCGAGACCCCGTGAGTTTAGGATGTAACAGAAACCCCAGTTACAAAGTGATGAGATCCAGCTCTCAGTGTAGCGCCCAGTATTTATTGCTTAGACGGAAGTTTGACACTTTTTTGTAATAATTTCTTATCCCAGAACTCTTCATTTTGCTAATAAATGCTGTTTCTCGATGTGCCTGAGACTGAGCATGTGCCTTGAACCAGGCCAAGACAAAGGAACCAGCACATCTCCTAATATCCCAAAGAAGTGGTTGGTGACAGATCTTCAGGAACAGGGATGTGGAGAAAAATAACTGGGGGACCTACATGCAGTGAGAGTGATCCCTTTTCCCTCCTGAACCTCATTTTTCCTATTTTGTGCATTTTCAGCATTGCGAGGCCAGTCGGTGTGACATTGCTTACATTATATACTCGTTTTTGACTTAATGCCAGAGGAACCCGGACCTGGGAGATCTCTGTTTTCATTGAAAAAGAGCTCCCAGGCCTGAGTAACTTCTAACATGAAACCTCTAAAACCTCCCCTTTGCATCACTACTGCGGCACTCAAGTCTTCCACCTTTTCCTCTCCCATGTCCCTTTAGACTTCTGCTACGGTCCTCTGAAATACCTCCCAGCACCATGAGCAAGGCAGTGAAGATGAGTGTGGCAGAGTTCCTGCCTGTCAGGAGCTTGTAGTCATGTGAGGGGTTAAGACAAGTAGAAGATGCTAAAATGGAACTCTTATCTGAGTTTTGGCTGAGGCCCCAAGTCAATAGGTGGCAAGAACAATGACATTCCAAAGTAAGGGTGTGTTTCCTAGGCAGGACGTGGGCGGAGGAGGTGGTTGGAAACCAGTTTGAGAGCCCCCAACTGACCACACAGCTGCAGCCTCTATCCAAAAATGCTGCAGAGGCTAGAGAGGGGTTGGAGATTAGAGAGAAGATTTCTTTAAAGAGAAATAGGCAGCATATAATGTTTCCTCTCTCCCTGGAGGGAGGATTGGGTGCTGCCTTCCTTCCTCGAGTCCATGAGGGTGGCTCCAAAGATGCCTTTTGGGGAGCCTGTTAGGTGTCCCCAGGAGCTTAGGGAACTCGGGGTACCAGAGGCTGATTGTGCAAGCAGATTCTCAAGGGCAGGGAGCTGACTGAGATCACAGAGGGCTCTGTGCCTGCCCTTCCACTGACCACAGGCTAAAGATGCATGTTCACTGAGGCCCCAAGGTGGGTTTATTACAGAGAATTCCCAGAGCAGAAAGAAGCCAGTGGTATTGCTAGATGACCAGGGACCAAGGGAGAGCTCTTAAGTAGCCAACTAGATGGGATGTTTTTGCTCCAGTCAAGGGCAAGACAGGTGAGAAACATCCTCATATGGGAGCAGGAGGGAGAGCTGACGGAAGGAGCTGGCTTTCTACAGAACCACAGCCTGGGGAAAACCAGTAGCAGGTGGCTGTTTACCTCTTTGCCCCTCCCTGATTTTAACCCCGGAGAGGGTAGAAGGTGCAGCCAGAAAGGTGGAGAAAAGAGAGAAGAAACCAACCACAGCCCCCAGGGTGCCAGCCAGAAAGAGGCCTGGGCTGACCTAGGAAGGAGCTTGGACTTGAAATGGGGATTTGATGATTCTCTGGGCTGGATGTCATGATGCATTACCTGTGAGAGAGCAGTGAGACACAGGGCATACCTGAGATTTCTTCCCAGAGCAGAGAAAGACCTTGCCCCAGAGCAGGTGGAACAGGCCCTATCAGGGGAAAGAAAACATTGTTTTCTGATTGTACCTTGCTGTAGGTTGAATGTGTTCCCCAAAAAGCATGTGTTGGACACTTAATGCCCAGTGCAACAGTGTTGGAGGTTGGGCCTAATGGGAGATGTTTAAGTCATGAGGGATCCATCCCCATGAATGGGTTAATGCTGATTATAAAAGGGCTTGAGGCTATGAGTTCAACCTCCTGCTTGCTCTCTCTCTCTCTCTCTCTCTCTCTCTCTCTCGCTCTCTTTCTCTCTCACTCTCTCCTTGCCCTTCCACAATGAGATGCCTTCTGCCATGTTATGATACAACAAGAAGGCCCTTGCAAGATGCTGATCCCTTGATCTTGGACTTCCCAGCCTCCAAAACAGTGAGAAATATATCTCTGTTCATTGTAAATTACTCAGTCTCAGGTATTCTGTTATAGCAGCAAAAAATGGACTAAGACATACCTAGTGAATTCCCTTCATTTGTGTTCTGATTGTATGCATAAGCAATAATAATCTAGGCAGAGTAGCATGCATGCCGCTCATCCTCTCAACATATACCTATTAGACACACCTGTTACGTGCCAGGCACTGAGCTGGCCATGGAGAACAGCAGGGAACAAACCCTGGCACAGCCCTGCCCTTGACAGACCCAACAGTCTGGTGGGAGAGACACCAGACCTATGAGACAAAATTACACCACAGCATGTTTTGAGAATTTAATGAAGGGGAAAAAAATTACATAGGGGTGGAGTGGAAAAGAGGAAAACATCATGGAAGAGAGGTGCCTGGGGCTGGGTCACAGAGAAGCTGTCAGACCTGGGTGGGCAGCAGTGGCCAGGGCACCCTCCAGACAGAATGACTGGTGTTCCAGCATGCGGGGAAGAGGAGTCAGTTTCATGAATGTGCAGAGTACACAAAGGACCAAATGGGTATGATTTCATTTACGTGACACAGACTGGAATAGGCAAGTCTATAGAGACAGAAAGTAGATGAGAGGTTGGCCAGGGTTGGGGGGGTTAGGAGGAATGAGGAGTGACTGCTAATGGGTACAGGGCTTCTTTTCGTGGCGATAAAAATTGTTCTAAGATGAGGTTGTAGTGATGGTTGCACTAAATCTACTAAAACCATTGAATTGTACACTGTAAGTGGGTGAATTATATGGTATGTGAATTATATCTCAAATAAGCTGTCAAAAAAGAAGAATCTAGTCATAGCAAAATAAATATAGAATGATACAGTCTATAGAAAATTCAGAATCTGGCAACACTGAGAGATATGTCATTTAGGAAGAGGTGGCAAGACTATAAGGAAATCAAGGCAGTGATTATGAGCACGTCGGGGGAGTATTAGCTAGAGGAGGCAGGAGGGGAATGTGAAGGGAACAGAGAATGGACAGTGGACAAGCTCCACGCATCTGATGTCTTGCTGCGAGCGGTGGTTTTGCAGGTGTGGTCTCTATAGCAATCATTCGTACAACTCTCACGCACACTCTTTTGAATGTATGGCAGATTTTAAAATAAATAATGAAAAAGCAGGGATTGGGGAGGCCAAATGAGAGAGGGGTCGGGAAGGTACGTGGGGAGGTGTGCAGGGTCCAGAGCTACAGGTGAGACATTCTTGCTTAACGAAGATGAGCAGGAGCCAGCCAGGCAGACAGGGGGATGCGAGCAGCAGTGTTGGAAGGGATCCAGGCTCTGTACGCAGGATGGGTGGGGGCAGGGAGGGGCAGGAGACGGGGAGAAGCTCCAGGAAAGCGATGGTAGGGTCTGGCATGCGCAGTGGGGCAGTGGGGCTGGGGGCGCCGTGGGAAGTGTGAGGACCCCCGTGCAGAGAGAGTCAGCGCTTCACACCTGGCAGAACGTCAGGAGGAGGGGCTGGAAGGAAGAGATGATGAGCAGTTTCGCTTTGGACATGAAAGGAGTATAAGAAATTACCTTATTGCAAAATGAGGGATCTCAGGAGACTGCAACTATAACTCTTGGCAAATTGTAGGTTCCCGGGTAATTATGGGGCCTTTCCAAATTCTTTTTGTTCTCGGTTCCTTGAGGAGTCCCATCCCATCCCACTCCGTATCCCGGGCTGATCTGCAGCCCTGGCTCCCACAACTTTGCAGATGCAGAAGAACAAGACGAGTCTTGTCGCATTTCTCAGAGGCTTAGCCTGGGGCCCTGGCTGAGCAGACTTGAGAAGATGCTTTCCTGTTTCCAAGCTTCAAAATTTCTCCCTGAACATGTTCTCCTCGTATGATTTTGATCCCTGACTTCCCGTCTCCACGGGAACCTCACGGAGGTGAACGCGGTCCCCAGGGGCAAGAGACTCCTAGGCTGGGACCTGAACGATGAATGGATGCCATCCCTTCCAGGTGGGAAGGACAGGTGTACAGGAGCCAGGGGAGAGACAGCATGATTGCAACAAGGGGGAGTCCCAGGCCGTAGGCAGTTTGGACTTGATCCTTTGCTTGCAGGCAACTGAAGCTATTGAAGGTTTTGGAACAGGTGGTCATATGATCGGTTTGTACCTGTGTCTAATGAGCATTTACTGGATGCCAGGAGTTGTTCCGTCTTTCCGTGTATCTTATCTTGTTTAATCTTTTCAGTGCTGCTGTGGGGGGTAGGTGTGATCCATCCATCCATCCATCCATCCATCCATTCAACAATTTTTTAAAATTGAGAGACAACTTGGTGCCAGTTACTGTGTTGATGTTCTTTGGACAGTTGAGGACATGAAAGAATCCTTCCCTCTCAGAGGGTCAAATCAATGCCTAAAATCTATAACCAGAAAGAGACATGGCCAGCATTCAAACCCAGGAAAGCAGCCTCTAGAGCCTGGGCTTATCCACTGGGCCAGAGCCAACCTCTCCTCCTGGAGTGGAACTGCAGGTCCTTGTGCATCTTAAAGGCAGCAAGGTCAGCAAGAGCTAGGGTCATGAAGTATGAACTGATCTTGCATAAGAAGAGGGGGTTGGTGAGGCCACTACAGGTGAGGTGAAGAGAAAAGGCACATATGTGAATGAACTTGGCAAATCCAGCTGGGTACCTGCCATGTCTGAGCTTTCTTTCCTGCTAACAGGACTCTGATTTTTTTTTTTTTTTTTTTGGCAGAGGATGGGATGGGAAGTGTGGACAGCCATGTGTTCAGCTCCTAGGGATGAATTGTGATTGGTTTTAAGCCAATTACGGCTAAGCTAATACCATTTGGCAGATATTCACTCTGTTGCTTCCTTTGTAGCTAGTGGGGGCCATGTGACCAAATTTTGTCAGTGAGATAAAAGGGAAGTCTGTTGAAGGCTTGTGAAAAATATTTTTGATCCCCCTGATAGAAGGCAGGAACAGTAAAGGAAAGATCCTGCATTATCTATTTTATTTATTTATTTATTTAGACAGAGTCTTGCTCTGTTGCCCAAGCTAGAGTGCAGTGGTGTCATCATAGCTCACTGCAAGCTCCAACTCCTGGCCTCAAGTGGTCCTCCTGCCTCAGCATGCCAAGTAGCTGGGACTATAGGTGTGTACCACCATGCCTAGCTAATTTTTTTCTATTTTTTTTTTGAGATGGGGTCTTGCAATATTGCCCAGGCTGATCTCAAACTCCTGGGCTCAAGCGATCCTCCCACCTCAACCTCCCGATGTGCTAGGATTACAAGGGTGAGCCACCGTGCCTGGCTGTGGTCCTGCATTATCTAGATGCCTCACTGCATCCTGACTTTGAAAGCAGTCATGATTCCTGGAGCTGTGGCAGCCGTCTTGTAACCAACAATCACAAAGACAAAAAGCCAACAAACAAAAGGTGGCAGAATGGAAAGAGCTAGGTGCTCAATGACACTGAGAAGCTGAACTAATGGCAGCACATTTTTTCCTCCAGACTCCTTAATATGTGAAAAAAGTAAACGTTTAGGAGTTCACGTTTTTTTATCACCTGGCTGACCATATGCTAGCTGCTATAATAAGCAGGAGAAGGAGGCAGGAAGGGGAAGTGAACCTATTTGGAATGTGGGGTGATGTGTACGGAACTTTTTTTTGTTTTCCAATTGTTTTATGTGTTGTAAATCTTGAAGACAGAATCACCTTTTCTTTTGTGTTGTTTCTTCCCACTTATACTCTCCTAACGTCCTCCTTTCTTATAGCCTACATTAAGCCCACATGCGCAATAACTATTATTTTGAATAAAGAGATTTTCCCTTCTTTGATTCTCATTGTTCGTCTATCAAGTTATCAAAAAATATTCAAGGGCAGAGACCTAAACTCTTCCATTGTGTTCATGAGGACATTACAGATGCTTTGCATGGCATTTTATTTAGTGCCTTGAAAGGAGGCTTGTAATTTAGAAACTTAGATGGTTCTTTGAGAAAAAAAAGATCTAAAACAGAAAATGTCATAAAAGACTTTGTGGCGGGAGGAGGGCAATTGTAAAAATAAAATGACAAAGACGATGGAAGAACGGGAAGGAAAGGATGAAAGGAAGAGTCTTTTGTATCGCTGGCATTTCAGTGCTCTCACAAGTGATCCTCGGCAAACCTCCACTGACCACTCCCCCACCACCCAACACGCTCTTTCTACCCAGATCTCAGCATCTCTTCTATCAATGAAGACATATTTCTGAGGTATCTAATTATAATAGTTTTCTATTGCAGATACTGCTAGTTACCATGCAAACAGCTGTTACCTCCATCATTTCATTTGAACAGAATCCCATTTTTAATTATCCTCCAGAGCATAGCAATATTATTCAGATTAGGATGGATCTTAGTGTAGCCCTAGACCCAGGGTAGGTAGGTAATCTCTTCCCACCCTCCCCGCCACCAGATTGGTTTATGAATGGGTATATGACACAATTTTGGCCAATGAGATGAGAGGAAAATTCTGGTAGGGGGCTTATGGGAAATTTCCCTTTGCTCTATAAAAAGGTGTGGCAAGCTCCTTTTTCAGGAGGTGATGCCTGGAACTATGGCAACCTTTTCAGGACCATGAGAGGAGCCCACCCAAAAGGATAAACAAACATACTGAGGTCAGCGAAAGAGAAAAACAAAAGTAATCTGGGTCCTTGACTTTGTTTAACCTCCATATTAACCAACTCTGCAAATATTCCCCTTCTGAACTTATTAACTTACTGTTATTCACCAGAGTGATCAGAAAACAAAAAAGCGTATTTGCTTCTAAGACTAGGGTAGGAAATATACAAAATGAACCTGGAACATCTTGTGCCAGAAAATAAAGAAGTGCTTTAACAAACAAACAAAAAAACAAACGAACGGCCCTACAATGGTGGGTATGTATCAAAGCGACACAGAAGTCAGCTGAAAGAGCTCCCAATGGCCAAAGGCTAGAACAATTGGAGGAATTAAATTATTAAAGTGGTATTGGGATTATAACCCAAAGTATAAAATAAGTATCCATAAGCCCGTACTGATACAAATAAATGACTGAATAAATAAATAAATAAGGAAGGATAAAAACATATCTTGTGCAGAATAATTCCAAATAATTTATGTAGATACTCTGTCCTCAAGAGGGTGGACCCTAAGTCCTCACCCCTGAAATGTGGACTTCACACAGTGACTTCCTTCCAATGAGCACATGGCAGAAAGGGAGGAGAGATGGGTAACTTCACAGTGCAGAAGCCTGAAAACACTGCCCCAGTCGGTGATCAAGGTTAGCATCAACAGTGACAAGTCATGTTGATAGTATGTACCTCTCACACATGGTGACAAGAATGGCATTTTGTCCCTCTGGTCTGGTCTGGTCTTCCTCAAACCCATAACCCTGTCTAATCATGAGATAAACATCAGGCAAGCCCAAATTGA